>NW_024884833.1:11273035-11278259 GCF_019232065.1 Centrocercus urophasianus | reverse complement strand
TGCTCGGTGACATCACAGACTCATCCCGATTGGCAAAGACCTCCAAGATCATCAAGTCCAAACTGTAACCTAGCACTTCCAAATCTACCGCTGAACTGTGTCCCTAAAGACCACATCTACACGTCCTTCAAGGTTGGGGACTCATTTTCTTACCTGAGTCCTTGTAATTGTTAGTTACACTTCCGAAGACTGCATTTGCTGGCTCTTATTTTCTTTGTCTTGTGATAGGAATATGTGATTGGGATTCTCTATGGAAAGAAGAATGTCAGTTTCTGATACAGCTCTCTAGACAATGGCACAAATTGCAACTTTGCTCATTTTTTCCATGGGTTTGTGACCTCCTGTAGAGATAACTTTGTGATTGCTTCATCTTATAATCCTGTCAGCCGCCCTTATCATAATGAAATTTTATCCCTGTGCAAAGCTATTCTCTGGTTTACAGTATGGGCCTCACTGTCTGGGCCTTGTGTGACCATCGGGCCCAGAGAAAAGCAACCAGTCTGGGCACAGACATTAGAGTACAACAGGCTAAAGAAGGAAAGTGTGTTGATAAAATATTGTTTTCCACATCCTGCAGTGTTACCACAAAATTAAGAATAGAACAATCAGCATGTTGTGGATATCAGTGGAAGCGATAGAAATTTTAGATATTCAGTACATTAAAAAATAAATTTATATACATATACATGCATGTAGAAATCCATGATAGTGAAGTTTTATGCTTACATTGCTGTCAGATAAAAAGCTATGAGGTATTATTTTCTTGCGTTTCTATTTCTTTCTCTGAACTTTTAATTTTTTTTTACAAAAAAAAAAAAAATTTTTACAAAAATGCAACAGTTTCTTCAGTAACATCATTAACTTGCATCTCTCAGTATGGTGGATACATAAACAGGATTTAGGTGGAAAAAAAAAAAGCAGCTCTTGAGGTGTGATACGAAGTGTGTTTTATCTTCAGCAAAAGGAAAAAAAAATGAACCAGGGACAGCTAGGCTTTGCAGAAATATGATAGAAAATTCCATGGACTCTTGATGAAGTATGACGTCAATAGTACAAAGCCTTCAAAAGGGAAGATATTTTAGAAGTAGATATTTGCTGAACTAGTGCAGCGTTTTACAAGGCAAACATAAACTGTGAACTATATCTCACTTAGCTAATTAGTCAGCTCATGCTGATGAGTCCAACCTCCATTCTTCAAACAAAAATATTATCTTTGTACAAACTGGGACAGAAATATATATATATATATAAATTGCTTTACATTTTTTTTTTTGTAAGTGGCCATTGTTTAGATATTACTGCGATGTAGTTGATGAAGTCATACAACTGCATAGACAAGGCAGCTCAGGTTATAGCACCATGTTTGTCTATTTGCTGTTTATCCAGACTATAAAAAGAAATCTGTTATTGGAGGATTTAAACAGGATAACTAGTAGAAGTTACTTATCAAAATACCGAGAAAGACAACCTAAAAATCAGAGAAGAATAAAAGTAAGTTTAAAAAAATTGCATTTTAATAAAGTAACTGTATTATAAGTATGTCTAGCATTATTTTGGTATCTTTAGTAATTAATATTGTATTTCTGCTTTACCTTCTTAAAGGAATAAAAAGAAAGAAGTTTTCCCTGTAATCAAGTTGTCTTTCTTTCTAGATTTCTTACGAAATAACTGTTTTATGCCTTAATAAAAGATGAAAAGCAAAATGGGAAAAGAGAGGGTAACAATCTTTAGAAAAACATTTTTTGGGGCTTAGTAAGAACTAATTTAATGTTCAGTGGAAAGAAGTGCATTTCATATGGATTCCTTCTGCTTTCAGGTGAGTTGTACTGGGGCTCTTTAAACTGATTGTGATGGCATGACATAGGAGAGAAACAGAGATGAGTTGTAATATATTTTGTAGCTCATCTTGTAACGATTTTGTGCAACGAGCATGATGAGGATGATAATCAACTTTTGTTTTTATGTTCCTTTGTAGCTTATTGTAAAATAATTTAATTAAAATATGTCTTTATTGGCATTTTACTGTCTCTGCCTGCTCTTATTACTGCTTCAATTTCCTGAAAGGGAGATGTATGACATCCTGTAGGCATCAATGGTAGCTTTCAATAGTCAGTTCATGTTCTTTGAAATTATTTTCATTTCATAGAAAGAATTTATTGTGAGGAAATACAAGCAGTTATCTAATGTAGATCTGGGGGAAGAATCTTTTCTCTCAGGGCATTTTGATTATGTATTGAGACTTTTGTGGAGGCTGGGAATGGAGAAGTGTGTTTTATTGAATTTTTTTTTTTTAATTTTTTTTTTTTTTTTTTTTTTTTTTTAAAGTAAGGTTAGTGCCAGGATGAAGACTGGAAGATCAGGCCACGGTAGATCTTATTCAGTTCACAGCCTATTACATATATTTCAATATAATTTTGCCAATGAATTTCTATGAATTTCTCCCTAACCTTTTATTTTTCATTTGTTTAAGTTCTTCAAAGGATTACCCAATTCTATCAGACTCATAATTCTTCTGTAATTTACTGGTCTTTCTCTTTAGACAGGGCTTTATCAGTTTCTAGACATCAGGCAGCTCTGGAAAATGGCATCAATGTTCATGCATGTATATACTACAAAGGACACATGAAATACACTGGTCTTAATGTCTTAGATCAAGAAGTGCTGGTGGGTCTGTCTCTTGCAAGTTTTTAGTATACCACTCAAATATCTCTAGTGTTCATCAGTTGATGAATGTCTGATTGTTTTGCTCTCGTTTTGAAGCCCCCAAAGCGAGAGAGACATGAAATTGTTGGAGCAGATCAGAGGTGGGCCACAAAGATGATCAAAGGGCTTGAGCACCTTCCCTAGGAGGACAGGCAGAGAGAACTGGGGCTGTTCGTCCTGGAGAAGAGAAGGCTCTGAGGAGACCTTGTCACAGCCTTCCAATACCTGAAGGGGGACTACAGGAAAGCTGAGTAGGGGCTTTTTATAAGAGCATGTAGAGGGTAAATGGTTTTAAACTGGAAGAGGATGGATATGCAGTACGTATGAGGAGGAAAGTATTTACTGTGAGGGTGGTGAGATGCTGGAATAAGAAGGGGACATTCATGGGCAAGCCATTTGGCGTCTCAGGCCAAGCTGGACGAGACTTTGAATGATTTGGTCTAGAGAGAGGTGTCCCTGTCTATATCAGGGGGGTTGGAACTAGATAACCTTAAAGATCCCTCCCTATCCAAAACATTCTATGACTTAGTACTGAGAACATTTTTCCAGTTCTGGCTCCGACCATGCAAGAGAAAAATGTAAGTACTGGAAGGGTTCCAGTGTAGAACCACAAAGATGATTCAGGAACTGTAGGATCTCTCTTGCAAGGAAAGGCTGTGAGGGTTGGGACTGTTTAGCTTAGAAAAGAGGAGACTCGGGTAGAATTTTATACATGTGGATGAAGGAGTGTGCAGTGAAGACAGAGCCAGTCTCTTCAGTGATGCCCAGTACCAAGCCAAGAGACAATGGGTACAAAAAAGAATACCCTTCTTTTGTGTCTATAACTGAGCTCTGGCACAGGTTGCTCAGAGAATTTGTGGAGTCTCCTTCCTTGGAGATCTTCCAAAGCTGCCTGGAGACAGCTGGGAACAATCTCTACTAAGTGGCACTGCTTGAACACATGATTGAACCAGATGACCTCCAGATGTTCTTTTCAACCTCAGTCATTCTGTGATTATTTTTGTGAAGAGCCATTTATATACTGGGGAAAACCATTTTCATAGAAAATATGTTAATTCTATGTGCAGCAATTTCTTCATGGAAGTAGGAAGACAGAGGTGATTTCATTAAATATTTTATGATCGTGACACAGAATGTGTAGATAATTATTTGTTAGTAGAAACATATGAGTTACATGCATACTTTTCTAAAATACCATTGTAATTTTTTAAAGAATGCGTTGATTCTGGATGCACAAAGATGTAGAAATCTGATAAAGAGAAGTCGGGGAAGCATACCACCAACTCGTGTGCAAGATGGTTTATAATGTTTACATCATTTCTAAGTATTTTTCTCTTTTCATAAACTGGATACTCATAAGAGAAATAATAGAAGAGAATTTCTGAAAATCCAAGGCAAGTATTTAGTTAGTGTTTGCACACTGATATAGGTCATCAGAACTGCTAGGTCTGTTGGCACAAATGACAATGACATGTGTAGCATAATTCAGAAAGGAATTTTCATATCAAACAGCACATTAAGCTTTTCTTCTGGCCCACCTTCCCTGAGTGTACTTGTGAAATTTTACAGCGTGTATACATGCATGTGGGACACTGCAAAAGAAGAAATATTTTGTGAAGTTCCTGCTAGGCCTGTGCTAACTTTTCCCATGATAAATTCCTGTTTCATGTTCTTGTCTTGCACTTAATCTAGCTAAGCTATAGTCACAGATGTTGAGGCCATTCTCCTTACTCTCACTCCAAAACTTTCCTATGAAGAGATTGTACAATTACTGTAAACTGGAGATTATATTGTTATATGAACAGATGGACATAAGATATTTCCCAAGTCAGACTGATGTAATATTTATAAGATGCTGCTGAAATGATCTGGGATGAATATGTAATGCTAGAGCCAGAAAAGCCAGTTCTTTGCTTCAAATGCATGTGACTCTAAAGTCTGGCTCATCTTCTCATCTCTCTTCACAAGGTCTGATGACTTACTTGTGTGGTGACCCTAATCATCATCATCCAAGTAGTACTGATCTCTTAGAGTCTCTATGCCAGTCATCTTCATAGAACATATGCTGTCGCCACAAAGCCTTCTGTTAGAAAGCTTTACCTGAAAATAAGGCTATTAGCAGTTGTATTTAAATTCTGTCAGTCTGCTTTCCACTTCCCAATGCATATACTTTAATATAATGTATGATTATTACCACCAAGTATTAGCAACTTGAATACATTCCCAGAGGAAAGTATGAATGAAAAAAGAAATTCTTTACTGTGTGATTTTTGTTTTGTTATGATTATTCAATGGTCTTTAGAAAGAGAAAACTGTATTGTCAGGCAGAATCTACAAGGGAAAAAGTTGTTGATAAAAGTGCATCAGTGTCTCATAAAGGCAAAAATCGTTATATTTTTACCTCACAGACCATAAAAATATGGAAAGAAAGATAAATTCCTAGAGAATAAATTTCCCTTAATTCACACACCATCTCTCTTCTCTTCTCTTCTCTTCTCTTCTCTTCTCTTCTCTTCTCTTC
>NW_024884833.1:11250920-11273025 GCF_019232065.1 Centrocercus urophasianus | reverse complement strand
CTTCTCTTCTCTTCTCTTCTCTTCTCTTCTCTTCTCTTCTCTTCTCTCTTTTTCTCCTCACAGGTTTTGTATTTGGGCAAGAGGAATCCCCAGCATATATATAGACTGGGAGGAGCAATCCCTGGGAATAGCCCTGCAGAGAAGGATCTGGGGGTCCTGGTGGATGAAAAACTGAACGTGAGCTAGCAGTGTGCTCTTGCAGCTTGAAAAGCAAATGGGATCCTGGGCTCCACCAAAAGAGGGGTGGCCAGCAGGGACAAGGAGGTAATTGTTCCTCTCTACTCTGCTCTTGTGAGGCCTCCTTTGGAGTACTGTGTCCAGGTCTGGGGCCTCCAGTACAAGAAAGACAGAGAGCTGTTGGAGAGGGTCCAGAGGAGAGCCACAAAGATGAACAGAGGGCTGGAGTATCTCCCCTATGAAGACAGGCTGAGTGAGATGGGCTTGTTCAGCCTGGAGAAGAGAGGGCTGTGGGGTGATCTAATTGCAGCCTTCCATGACCTAAAGGGAGCCTACAAACAGGAGAGGAGTCAACTCTTTGAAAAGCTAGATAGCAGCAGGACAAGGGGAAATGACTTTAAGTTGAAGGAGGAAAGATTTAGGTTGGATGTCAGGGGTAAGTTCTTTACAGAGAGAGTGGTGAGGTGTTGGAACAGGCTGCCCAGAGAGGTTGTCGATGCCTCATCTCTGGAGACATTTAAAGCCAGATTGGATGGGGCTCTGGGCAGCTTTGTCTGGGATTAGATATTGACACTGGGAGCCCTGCTTGTGGTAGCAGCACACCTTGAGGTCCCTTCCAACCCAAGCCATTCTATAGTTCTATGATATGATGCATAAAAATTCTTCATAGTCCATCAATCAAAGTTTAACCAGTCCCTGAATTACAACTGCCTGCCTTATCAACTCCCCACCCCTTTCTAATTCTTCCACATGATGTCATAAGTTATAGAATATCCCTTTAACTTGATGAGGTCAGCTGTCCTAGTTCTGTCTTTTCTCTAATTCTTGTGCTCCTTCAAGCTCCAATTAATGGTGGGATAGAATGAGTACTCTGTTCACAAAGCAAAATTCTTTCCAACAGGCTGTCGGCAATAACAGGCAAGGTATTTGTGAGTAAAGAAACAGTCATGTACAGAAAGAAGAGCTGAACTTAACCAACTGGTGAATGGACACTCTGGCTATGCAGTACTCCTCCAGAAGTGGATTAGGCCAAACAGATGATCTCCCTTCAGTGGCTTGTCCTTACATGAGCCCAGAGTGGTTCCGCCCAGGGTGGTTCCACCCAGGGTCCACACCTTCTAGTCATGTGGAGAGTAAGGATACAAACAATTTGCTTGTGCTCTTTGGGGCAGTCACACCCCTTCACCACATGCTCAATCACTGCTTCCAGCTGTGACCTAACAGTTCTCCTACAATGAGAATCCGAAAAACTTTAACTTCCTTGGCTCTGTGCAGCACTGATCAGCAGTAAGAAACATGATGCATCATCAACATTATTTTTTCTTCTAAGCCAAAACACAGCATCATACCAGACACTATAAAGAAAATATATCTACACTCTGCAGAAACCAGGACACGAACTTATTAGGCATGCATATGATTCCTAAAGAAATTAATGAGAATCAGTGGCTGAATCTTTAGCTCTTCTAATTTTATATTGAAACTTCTGATTTCTTAGGGCAAAAGATTTCTTATTACATATTTCACACAAAAAAGTCTTTTAACATGTAATAAGTTTTATGAAGATTTTACATTTTGCATACAGCTGACCTGCAGAAGAGCTAGGTTTTGAATTCAGTGACCTTACTAAATCCCACCCTCAGCCAAAAGAATAGTTCAACTCACAACCAAATATAAATTTCTGTGAACACCATATGTCAAATTTTGTAGTTCAGTTTTTGCTAGAAATATTCTAGCAAATCTGCCATGTAAACCCTTTGGAGGGGACAAATTGTAATGAGCTTCTCTTATGTTATCAGCAAAAGGTAAGGCCAAGTAGTGATATCAGATTGTCAAAGTCATTGAGACAGTCTCTGCAAGATCTACATTTTACTTGGAACCTCCTAATCATAACATTTTTAATAGAAATCCAATAATATGTTTTTTGTTGTTGTTGTTTATTTTGTTTTGTTTTGTTTTGTTTTTGTTACAGTGATGTCTCCAGAAGATGACAGAATCCTTTGAAATACACAGAATATTTCTTGGATTCAGTTTAGGGCTTAGAGAACCAATGAGAAGCACTTTATCTGTGTTATGCCTGGATTTGTCCCAAACACTTGCCAGATAAGACCACTAACAAGACAACAAAACAGAAGGCTGAAGACTTGGTTCAGAGAAAGGAGCCTGTATAGATAGGATAGCCTTCTTCTGTTCAGAACTCTCGTTTAGTGGTAGAAGTTTTGATTGCAAACTTGTTTACAGCAAACTTATTTATGGCAAACATGTTTGCTGTGGACTTATTGATGAACTTGTGAACCTGGTAAATCTAGTAGGAATAGAAGAGGAACTCTGAAATCCTGAGAAAAGCTCTGAGGGGCTTTGAGACTTTGAAACTACTGGATGAGCACTCACACAGATCAAGCACTGATCGCTGACCTGACCAATGCTGTAACCTGGACTGGTGATCTCTTCCTCTGCTCATCCTCTCTCTCTTCCCCCACCCCCTCTATCTCTTTTTTCCTTCTTTTTAACTTGTAAAATTAAGTAATGCAAGTCTTATATCTTATAAAGTCACATAATTTAGCTGCACAGCTTAGGCCAATACAATTGTAATAGTGCCAACACTTTTAAAATAATTTTATATAGAGATTCTCATTAAAACTAACTGTTATATTTGGACCTCAAGGATTGTTTTACCTTAATCTAACCAGGGGGATTTGTGAATCTCATCACCCCCTCCCCTCCCCTTCATGGGAGGGATGTGACAGAGGCTCACCCATTCTCTGTAGTTATGTTCATTTGCTGGGAAAAATCCTTTGTTTTTTTCCAGTAGAGAAACAAAGCTAGTGCTAATCCTTAGACAGCATGTTCCATCAGGAAATTAGGGTACAAGTGAAGTCAAATGATAGGGTTCTGAATCTTTGATCAGATCACTGTTTCAGTTGCTCCATCCAAAGTGATAAGTGGTCAGCTTGATTTGTCATCTGTTTTTGTTTGTTTGTGTGTTTGATGAGGCTTACAGTAAAGTTTACATTTGTTGACACTTGATTGGAAAGCATGTGTCACTACATGAGCCTGTGGACAATGCACAGTGCAGAGGAATGGTATAGCCTGGTTTTATTACCAGAATGAACCCAATGAGAACCATATTCTGCTAAAGAAAAATATATGCTTTTTTTAATGGTTCAGCATAATAAATATATTGAAACAAAAACAAAAACAATAAACAAAAAAAACCTACATGCAAACAGGATAGAAACCAGATAGGAAAATACAGGAGCATCTTGCAGAGACATAGACTGGTAAAGTAAAAGCCTGCTTTATGCTATTCCTTTTTGTCATGGATCTCACATGTCTAATAAAGAACCACTCTTGCAAAATTTTGGGGTTTTCTACTTCCAACCTACCAAAGTACTTTTCCATTTTAGATTTTGCTCTGGAGTTTGTTTTTTTGTTTTTACCTAAGTCCCATACTTTTCTCCTTATTAGTCTTTTTATCAGTATTGAAAGCATGTTGTGGTTATTATAGATCAGCCTCCAAGACAATTAAAGGCAGAAACAATACAAGGGCAAATCTGAAGGAAGACTTGCTTCTTTAATTTGGAAACGTGATTTTCCTGAATCAAATTTCCGAGTTGCTCTTTGGCAGTCCTAGAATCTCCTCAACAGATTCCTGTATTTGCATGAATGCATGAACATTAGGGAAAGACAAGGAGAGCATAGATGGCCCCAGCAGAGAAATCTAGTAAATGAAAAGGTCTTTTGTGATCTAAGATTCCTCACCGATTTGCAAGGCACTTCACTACTACCTGCCTCAAGTTATTTAGGTAGACAGTGACACATCATTTCGTCGGGCCCGAAGGCAGCGAGATCAGTTTGCTTATAAAGACAAATAAATCCATGCCTGAGGCTGAAGTTGAAAAAGATTTACAAGGCTCACATATGCTCTCTCAGGGAGGGTTTTGGCTGCTGGATCTGTGCGCCTATCCTGTTACATATTTGCTACAAGTTGCAAAGAGAATTAATAACTTTCATCTGATTGCAGAAAGTTATCTATTGTTTACTAGCAATTGCACAGTAAACAGACAAGAAACAACATATACAAAGGCAAAGAAGAAAAGAGAACGAAAGGGTCTTTTACAAAAACTCACATAAAAGAAAACATAAATCTTTTGATGTCTGACCTTTTAGTCATACATTTTCAGGGACAGATTGAACAAAACAAAACTCATCAAGCTGTTGAGAGAATTATGTCTTCTGCATAAAAACAAAAGGCAACTGCTCTTCTAATTAAGATAGGAAAGAAAACAAAGAGAACCATTATTTTGTGAAAACAAATACTTGCAACCTACTTTATGTACTGGGAAATAAAATGTATTTTTGTAACTGAAAGAGCTCTTAATTAACCTAGAATTGTTAAGGCCAATAAAACCTATCTTCTGATAGAAGTTAGAATTAGTGGAAAAAGTTAAATGAAAGGTCTGATTATGATTATTCTTTATCCTTTCTGAGATCCAGAAGAGATTAGCAAAATAGATATTCATGATAGGAAGATGATGTAGGAAGCTGTGCAAGGTTACTTAGAGTTTAATTTAATCCTTTAGTGTTGAACTCTTTCTTATGTCTGTTATCCTGGCATTATTCATAACATCCTAGAAATACAGTCAGCACTGAACTTCCACATAGGCTATCCAGTAGTCAGTAGAAAGTTAGTAGATAAGATCCTCACTACACTGAACAAAACAAGAGGAAAATTTTGTTGAGAACATTAAAAAAATAAAGTAATGAGATGGTAGTATTGCCTATTAAAAGTGATATCCATGCTCTCTTTAATGACTCATATCATGGACTTGCTTTATTTGAAGAAGTGGAGAGATCTACTCCAGAGAGTCACGCACTGTTGTTTCTCAAGTATAGTTACGTTTTGATCTTAGGGAACAATACAGTAAACCGTGAGGCCCTCTTTCACTTCCCATGTTACTAATACTCTTTCTCTCATCTGGGGAACTTATATTTATGTTTGATTAGAACAAGAATATATGGAGTGGTTCAGCATTCAGAGGCAGGTGGGATTTATCAAGCTGTGTGCACAAGTTAAGATCTAAGGAAAATTCATCTGTTGCAAAAATTTCCATCTTTTGAATGATAATGTATGTTTCTGCTTTTTCTTTTGACTTTGTATATTTTTGTTTATTGAAAAGAATTTTAAGAAAAATGAAATCAGTAAGAGAAGAAAAGTGAGCACTAAATATTTTGGACAGAGACTTTTGGTTCTCTTCTTGAAAAGTGGGTCCTGTGATTGACTAGTATATCCAGGCACAGTTAGAATATAAACAATACTACGTAGCAGCCAGTTACTATCACAACTGGGTGGAGAGAGTTTTAGAAAAATGTAACCAGTTTAGTTTTGGACAAATGCATTAGTTGAATAGTGACAAGTTTTCTTCCTTTTATTTCCTATCTGTTTCCAGCTCCATGATATTTGTTCTGCTACAGAGCCTGTCCATGGAAAACAATGATGCTTCCAGAGTTGGAAACTTGGAAATGAAGAACAAAGTGCAACAATATCTCAATGTGTTTCTGCAGAAATAGTGTTGAAAGAGCATATACTACTGATCGTGTTCTTGATGATATCTAGAATGTTTTTGCTTTAGAAAAAGCCATCTCTAAGATGAGAGACTGCTGTGGTCATCTGTTGCCTTGCAGGCAACAATGTTAGGATCTTGAAAGAGCTTCTTTGTGCTGTTCAGAAACTGGAGCATGAGAAAAACAGCTGGCTATAAAAAAGTGGATGAAATGGTTCTCCAATGATTTCAATGAAGAACTAGGTGCTCAAGATGCTTCAATCTAGTATGTCTAACTTTACATGACAAACTTGTTATTGAATCTTCCAGTTGATCTTATTTTTCAATGGCAACTACCATTATTCATCGCAATATGTGAATTTCTGATCAAATCTAAACTACACATACAAAAGCAAATAACAATATTTTCTCTGTTCTTCATAGAACAACATCCATATATGACTAAAAATCTCATTTTCTGAGACATATTTATAAGTCCATTTCTATAAATTCCAGTGTGTATGATTCCTCTCATGAAAGAGCATAGATCTGATTTAGGATCTAGACTATGTACATAAGAAATTTTTAATGGACTGAAAGACAATTCACCTTCTCCAAATGAAGGTTGAGGTCACTGTTTTTTGAGCGACGTTGTACAGCTTTTTTTTTTTTTTTTTTTTTTTTTTTTTCTTACATAAAATGTATTTTTAGAACCCCACAATAAAACTCTGTTGCTGCATTCTTGAAATGTGAAAATACTCAGTTAAATAAATCAAATCTTATTTTTTTTCCTGGATGTTTACGAATACTCAGCTAATAAATATCCTTAGCGAATACCATCATGATGTTACTCTAGGAGGGGAAAGACAAACATTGCCTCCCCTTGAGAGATATTTCTAAGACCACCCAACTCAATGAGCTTTTTCCAACAGTATCAAAGATATGATAATTTAGTTATCTTGAATTATGTTGTTTTCCAGAGGAGATGAGGGACTATGCCAACAATGTATATCTAAGGATGATACAAGTGTATCATGGTGCTTTCCAGTCAAAACTTCACAGGTTCTCCAAGATATTATGTTGATACTTAAAGAGGTTATGTTATTGTGTTGTAAGATAAAATCTTATGTTACAAGATGAAAATGGTTGTGACACCTTCCAAGATAGAGACATTTTCAGTGTGTTCCTGTTATTTCTTTGCCATGGAACCATAAACTCAGACTGCACAGGAAGTCTTGAAGTTATACAAGCTGTTTGTGAAGCTATTTGCAGGTAAATACCACTTATATCTCCACTCCTATAGAACAGGGAAGAGTAAGTACTGCTTGACACTGTGGTATAAAAAGTGCCTTAACAGCAGCTGCTGTGAATGAACTCCTCTAATAAGATCCTTTGGTTTGGTTTGGTTTGGTTTTTAATATAGCAGTCACTAAATTTCTGAAAAATTTGATTTTATTTCGATAGACTTGAAAACAATTCAAATATTGTTATTTACTGCTTTTGCACTTCAATTAAGTTTTTAAACTCTACACTCAATGTCAGTGGTCTCAGATGATGGATACACGAGTAATTTTAACAAATTTCTTTTTCAGAAGATTTCACACTGTAGTTTCAGCAGATAGTCAGTTCCTTTTTTATTTCTATATTTTGACATATATGGCGTTGCATTTTTTTTTTTAATTTATTCATTTGTTTTAGTTCTTCCACAATTTCAGATCTAATTTTTTTTTTTTTCTTTGAAATGTGCCAATCATTTTAACTGTGAATAGGAGTCCTCTTCATTACGGTGAAACAACCTAATCTCTTTCCTTTTTTAAAAGTTCCTTGCCAATTCATATTCTATAGGAACATCTATGGAGATTAGGTCTTATTTTGTTTTGTTTTGTTTTATTTTTTAATACGAAGTGTTTTGAGGAGCAAGCCAAACTAAAACTTAACATGAATTTAGATGATCTATGCTTCTAACCTGCATGGCATTAAGCATGGTCTTCTGCTTGTGAAGATGTCAGACGTTCTTATGTACCAAAAGCATGGCAGATAGAATGATCTGAATACCAGCAGGATATTTGGTTTCCAAAAAAGTAGAATCACTGTTTGTACATTCCCCAAGCAATAGTGCTTACTTGAAGCTGATGACATATCCAGTCTCAACAAGCTAAGTAAGAGAAAAAGGAGGAGGAAAATGTGTAGAGTAGTAGAAAAAGCCTAGCAAGGCCCTTGTGCAGGGTGAACATTTTAGAAATATATGTTCATCACTCAAACCTTCCTCTGTACGTTGTCAGCGTGAATTTTTTTAATGCATTCATTGCTCCTGCTCATTCAGGCACATCATTTATGTGGCATAGTTGGCAAGGTTTTACAAGCTAATGCAATTTGCATTAAAAATAGCTGAAAATGGTAATAGTCATTATAATGCCTATTTGACCAAGAACAAGTAATGGCTTGCGATTAATCAGTTGTAAAAATTGGTAATTGTTGCACCCTCTTAATCTTTTTCTCTCTCAACCAGAATGATTACACCTCGTTAAAATCTGAATAAAACATCATTATCCTGTATCATTAGGAACCTTCAGCCTCCCTTGCATAGTAATTTGTACTCAGTCTGAGCAAATGAATGGCCTGTGAGAAATGTTATTCTAATTCCAATTAGCACTCAAACCTTGGCAAGGAGCCAACTCACAAAACAAAATAGCTGTTAATGTTATGGAAGGAGCATCCTCGCAGCAAACTGAAGTGCAATTAGGGATTCCTTTTAAATTCCACATCATAAATTGTTCCCTTATTAGCTATTTTAGATACTGTAATTTAACTAGTGTTTATTCACAGCCCCTAACAATTTATCACAATCAGAACTTTAGTTTTTTAGAAAGAGAAGAAGCGTGTTGTCAAGACCCTTGGGATATGTTAGGGCAAAAGCTTGCAAAATAACGAGAATAGCAATTAAACTGAAGCTTTAAAAAGAAAGCCCTGTGTTAATGTCAGGAGATTCATTTTAATGAAATCTACATCCTAAATTAAAGACAAAACTCAACCTGCCCTACAAGTATAAGAAGTCTTAGAGATATCAACGACAAATAACAGCAGTTCTGTCAGATTCTTTGGATATCTGACAAACAAAAATTATTTGACTTGATATGCTTCATAAATTCCTGATTTTCTGAGAAGGGGGTGATTGAATGAAAATAAGTCAGTTTTATACTGTGAACAAGTAAACTGCTTTCAGATTCAAGGACTAACCTGGAATCGTTCCCTAATAAGTGTATTCAGATGTGTATGTGTGCACGTACGTATGCATGTATACAGAGAAGAAAAGGGTAAACTGTGTGATTTCTTTGGTTTTGTAGAAGGAAATATTTAATTATGACAACACAGTCGTAGGTAAATTTCCCTTTGGTCATTTAATCACATGCTACTAGCTGATTACCTAGTCTGTTGTATTAAATTAAATTCCAATGAATTAATTAATAAATGCTATTAAGATTATACTTGGTCAGATAGTATGTCAAAATAATGTTATCATTAAGTATCAGCTGTTCTTGTGTTTCAAACTAATATTCTACTGCAGTGTGGTTCAGTCAGGTGAATGTTTTATAACTTCCTTGCTGCAAAAATCCATGTGTCCTCCTGTTTGGAGTTTGTGATCAGTCATCTCAATCACTGAATGAGTGAAGGTGTGTTTTCATGATACATGTAAATTGATCTAAGACCACGTTACACCAGAAGCAACTGACCTGAACTTGCTGCCTTTTTTTTGTTCCTGTCCACTCTCATTGTCAACACCAGAGCTTGTAAAGCTGTATCAGGTCTTTGAACTGGTTAAAAAAAAAAAATATTATTATCTCAAAAACAGTTTTCATTTGAACGGAGGATTTCGTGCATTTACACTAATGAAAAAAATTGAAATGCTGTAAACAGAATCAAGTTCCTGAAGGCAGTGTTAGCTTTCTTTCCCTCTCCACTACTAACGTGAAATGCTATTATTTGAAGGGAGACAGAAGAATAAGAGAAGTGAATAAATTAACAAGGTTTCATGTTGTTTCTTCATCACTGCTAAAGAAAATAACTCAGCAAGACGCCATAGCCATTCACTCACTCTACCCCCATCAAGTCTGATGAGGGAGAGAACAAAAAAACAAAACAAAACCAAAGCAGAACTCATGAGTTGAGATAACTTAACACAGAGGAAGAGAAAAAATAATAGTAATGATAATAATAATTGTATTAATATTAATACAATAATAATAATATGTATAATACATTACATATATATAATGTTTGTCATATGTTGTATAATATATATAATACATAATATACATACATAATACTAATAATATTTATTTATATTATATATATAATAAATACTAACAAAATTTATTTACAGAACAAGTTATGCACAATTCAACTAACTGTTCACCATCTGCCAAGTGATGCTCAGCCAGTACCTGAGCAGTCATTGGCCCCCCAAGTAAACTGTTCACTGTGTTTTCAAGTTTTGTGGGCTTTTTTTTGTTCGTTTTTTGCTTTTTTGCATGATGTCATATGGTATGGAATGATTTAGGTCAACTGTCTTGACTTTCACCCCTCCCAAATTCTTGCGCCTTCTCAGCACTCCCTCACTGCCAGGATGGTACAAGAAGATGAGAAACTGAAATATCCTTGACTGTGTGCAGCACTGATCAGCAACAATTAAAATGTCAGTTTGTTATTAACATAGTTTTTCTCCAAAATATAGCATCACACCAGACACTGTGAAGAAAATCATCTGCATCCCAAATGAAACCAGAACAGTTCCCTTCCTTGCTGAATGCCCTAAATTTTAGTCTACATAGTCTGTTTTCAATTCTTTTCACAGCCTCACAGGTCTAACAAGTCCTTCTGTGGAGTGGTCTAGTCTCATCCATTTAGCATGGGAAATAATGTCGTAAAATCAAGTTAATCTCTGAGTCACCTGAAATCCTTCAGGCTGAGAATTCATAAAATCTACACCCCTTTCCTAGGTAAGTGCTGAGTGTTTCTCATTTACCCATTTTCTTGATTTTAGAAAGGTTTTCATGGGCCTAGGTAACAACTGAGATATAGACAAATTTGGACATATGCATAAGCAATCATCTTGGAAATTTTCCTGTCAAACCAGATGACAGACATTAAAGGAAGATCATGATTTTTTTTAACAATCTGCCTTCTCTACTTTGGTACTTAAGCTTTTGGCTCTCGAGGTTTATTAACGTTAATGGGTAGGAAAATGGTAAAGTTAGGATGTTCAGTTTACTCATGTTACCCTCTGAGTAGTCATGTACTTCTGGTATGAGAATCATGTGCAGGGGAAAAATGATTCAGAGAATATCTGAAATCATTAAACTAGAGAAACTCTGGAGAAAAGTATACAAATAAACATTTGAATGAGGAATGACTTGCAAGAAATCATTCTCTTGGAAATGGAAAAGAACAGTTCAATATTTTTTTAGTGTTACATTTTTGGATGTAAGAAAAGGAGAGCAAGGGTGCTAGAGAAGTGCAGGAGTGACTGGGGGCTTTAAGTGGGGAGGGTGAAGATGACTTAGATTTGAACAGTTTGGACAGTTCACTTGAGGTTTGTATCTAGAAATAGGAAGAAGAAAAATACGTAGGTAGAAGTCTTAAGCTTTTGAAAGAAAAAGGGTGGAAGAAAGCTCCTGTGTAAAAAAAATCCTGACATCTTTACATCAAGTAAGGAACATTTTATTTAGATTTTTGTTTGAAATATGACGGATAACTATTATCTCGCAGGAAGTGGGAAGGAATAAGGAGGAACCTGGCCTAACAAAATAACTGAATAAAATAAAATGACTGATCATTACAGAAACTGAGTTAACACACAGTACACAGAAGCAGACAAGAGGAAGTCTTGCATGGGAATGATATGCTGGACAGATGATCAGGTGCCCCTTATATACTTTCTGTTACTAATAACTTAGTGTGGTAAAGTATGAGTTTTCTGTTGATATCTGATAGCATGAATTCTCTACTGAGGGATTTAATTTTGCCTTGTAAGCACAGCTAATAATTGAATAATGTGTTAAGACAATTATTATTTCTATTCTACTCCTCCAGCTACTTTGAGATATCCATTTTTTTAGCTGTGATGTAGCCTTACAGATAGTTGAAGCAGCATTTAGCCTGTTTGTGTGAACAGAAACTTTCAGAAGGATGACAGAAGTTTTTAAAAGTAGATCTGTTTCTGATAGGAGAGTTCTTGATGACAGATTCAGCAGGAAAGAATGACTCTTCATTTCCTCTTGTCTCTAGCACTCTGACCTTCAAATGCTAAGTTAAACTACATTTGACTGTTGCTTTATATGATCCAGTTCAGCATTACAGGAAGAACGGAACAAATCAGTGTAGGTACTGGTCTGGGAGGAAGTTTTTTTTAACAACAATTAAAAAGTAGTGCTAGATATTGTTTTTCGAAATAATGAAAATAAGAGACATAATATGGCAGGAAATACAGTAAAAACTGTGGTAAAATCTTAGCTCTGTCCTTTTGCAAAGATAATGCACTCCGTTCTGTTGGGCAAGATACATTTACTATTTCAGTGATTAAACACAGATAATTATGATGTATTTTTTTCCCATTTGTTTCTGTTTGTTTTAGCAAACTGCATGCTATTTGAATTTAACTATGTGATCTCTCGAGGTCATCGCTTATGGAGGGAAAAAAAAACACAAAACTTCTCAGCACTGATTTAAATAGTCCATTAGAAAACCATCATCCTACTCATCAACCTGTAATATTCACTTGCGGTCTAACATAATATCTTACATAGAAATACAGTTTGACCTTGCTTTTCTCTTTTCATGATTGAACTTGTTGTAAAAGACCTAATTACAGACAATCCTACACATTAGCTTTTCACAGAGTCACTGAATTCAGGGTTTGGAAGGGAGACATCAAGAGAACATCATGTCCAACCCTCCTGCTAAGGTAGATACCCTACTATATATCTCACAGGTAGGTTCCCAAACAGGTCTTGACTATCTCCATGGAAGGAGACTCCACAGCCTCTCTGGGCAACCTGTTTCAATCTCCGTCAACGTATGTTTATGTGGAACTTCCCATGTTCAAGTTTTAGGCCATTGCTCCATTTCATTGCTCCATCAATAAGAGCCTGGCCTCGCCTATTTGCCTCCTACCTTCCTTCAGGTATTTATAAACATTAATCAGATTCCCCTTCAGTCTTCTTTTTTCCAGGCTAAATATAACCAGGTAACTCAGCCTTTCCTCATAAATGAAATGCTCCAGCCCTTTTTCAACTTTGCAGCCCTCCATTTGACTCTTTTTGCTGCTCTCCGTCTTTTTTGAACTGGACACAGTAGTTTAAATGTGGCCTCACCAGGGCAGACTAGAATGCGAGGATCACCTCTCTCTATTTGCTGTCCTCTCTTTTTAATGCATCCCAAGATACCTTTGGCTTTCTTGGCCACAAAGGCACACTGCTGGCTCATGGCCAACCTGTTGTCCATCAAAACACTCAGGTTCTTCTCAACAAAGCTCCTCTCCAGCAGGTCATCCATTAACCTGTATAACCACACTCATGTATGTGGTTATTCCTCTCCAGGTGCAAGACTCTACATTTGCTCTTGTTGAACCTCATCTGATTCTTTCCTGTTCTACTCTCCGGCCTGTCCATGTCTTGTTGAATGGTAGGTAGCACAGTCTTCTGGCGTATCAGCCACTTCTTCCAGCTTTTTATTATCAGCAAACTTATTGCAGGTGAACTCTATCCCTTCATACAGGTCACTAATGAAGATGTTGAACAAGACTGGACTCAGCACTAACCCTTGCAAAACACTGCTTGTTACAGGCCTTCAGTCAGGCTGTGCTACTAGTGACAACCCTCTGAGCTCTGTTAGTCAATCAGTTATCAATCCACCTCACCTCCCACTCATCTGTCCCATAGTTTCTAAGTTTCATAACAAGATCTCATGGGAGACAGTGTTAATCGTATGATACTGTTTTCCTGCTCACACATGACCAAATTAATAAGATTTGTTTCCATTCTTCAATTTTCCTTTCACTTTTAAAAATATTTGTGATCTTAATGTGCTTTCACATTTTCCTACTCTTATCAAAATTGCGCAGTTTAGGCACTCAGTGTCTCAGAGATGATAAACAATAATCACATTCACAAATTTATAGAGATTCCACTTTTTAGTAGACCTATAGATTAAATAAATAATCTTCACAATCAGTGGTGATTTTTCTTTGTTTGTTTGTTTTCCTTTCATTAGCCTGCACATTTAGAGGCAGACATTAGTGCATTTCTGCTGCTGATACATCTCTAGTTATTATTAGATTTGCAATTCAATTACTTGAAGAGCCTCAAGTACCATTGATTATTCATGGGATTCTTGGGCTGGGCTGGCTACAAAACTACTCATTAATCTCTTGAGTGCCCCTGGGCATCCAGTATGCACTTAGCATAGCAACACTACTGCATCTGTGGAATGTAAGAAGCGATAGCTAATATAGAGGCTGGGGCAATGGTAGGCCTACAGCCAAGTGACAGATGCCAGTAGCAGGTGCTCCCCAACCATTCAAAACCAGGTAGCCATGTCTTTCTGCAGAATGCCCATAGGGTTAGGTTAGCCCAAGCCAGGGTAGCTTGTTATGCAATCACACAACTGCAAATGTCTTTTTAAGAAAAGTCAGGGAGATAATCTATTTTTTCCTCTATCTTCCTCACAGCTGTCACCTACTGCACTCAAGTAAGAGTTTATTTTACTAAATCTTGTGAAAATTTGCTGGAGTATGACATAAAGACAGGGTTTGAGTTGCTTGATGCTCCTCCTCATTCTGACTTCTTGAAGATCAGTAGGATGCATGTTCCCTTGCAGATGTTCCAAGAAATCCTAGGAAGAACCAGGAGGTGGTGCGGAGAGTAGGCCATGTTATGCCTTATTAACAGGAAACTTTTGTTCGGTTTTGGAATCACTGAGTAATAATGATGGTAAAAGAAAGGACTTGAGTTTATCATGGCATTGAAGTATAAAATCCATCACTTTCATATTCATATTTCACATAATTTACAAGCGCTACTAAGAGAATACTATCTGCTTTTTCTTATGTTAGACTACAAAGTCAAAGGTGGATCACAGAAGCATAGAATGTCAGCAATTGGCAGGGACCTCAAACGATCATCCAGTCCAATCCAGCTGCCAGAGCAGGAACATTGAAATTAGGTCGTACAGGAATGCATCCGTGGGCAGTCTATTCCAATGTTCTTTTACCTTTAGTGTGATTTTTTTTCTCATATTTATGTGGAACCTCCCATGTTCCAGCTTGTACTTCTTGCCCCTTTTCCTAGCATTGGATGTCACCGAGAAGAGCCTGGCCCCATCCTCCCACCACTCACACCTTATATATTTATAAACATTAATGAGGTCACCCTCAGTCTTTTCTTTCCATGCTGACACAGCTTCCTCAGCTTTTCCTCATAAGGGAGATTCTCCACTCCCTTAATCATCTTTGTGGTTATGCACTGGACTCTCTCAAGTAGTTCCCTGTCCTTGAACTGAGGGGCCCATAACTGGACTCCAGATGTATTCCAGATACGATTTCACCAGGGCAGAGTTGAGGCAGAGGAGAACATTGACTTACTAACCACACCCCAGGATGCCACTGGCCTTAGCAACAAGGGTACAATGCTTGCTCATGGTCATCCTGCAGTCCACCAGAATCCCCAGGTCTGCTTCCTTTATGCTGCTCTCTAATATGTCAGACTCCAAGCAACACTGGTACCTGGAGTTGCAAGACTCTACACTTGCCCTTGTTACATTTCAATAAATTTCTTCCTGCTCAACTCCTCAGCCTAAGTCCTACTGTATGGCAGCATGCCTTCTGGCTTGTCAGCCCCTCCTCCCAGTTTTGTGGATGCTGGAGGTATGGCAGTAGAAGTTGAACCTTTCTGCCAATATTTTCTTAACATGTTGTTGATGTGTAACAGTGTGAGAATCCTTCTTTATTTTCTGGCTCAAAGCTTGCTTCCTAAGGTATTTCTTGTGATGAGACCCTAACTGATCTATTGAGGAGGCGAGTAACGGGTGCTACAATGTGACAATCAACATAACTGTGGACATTTGAAAGCACCTTCCTCCAGAGCTGTTTGCCTCTGGAAGAGAGTGCTCAAAAGCATTTACTGGTGAAAGATCTGTCCTGTGACTAAATAGCTCCAATTTGGCATGGGAAAACTGGGGAATTATACCATCGTTTCCTGTAAAAAAACAGGATGCAGATTGGCATCCCTGCTCTTATCTGCTGGCAAGGCCTGGAAGGTGGGAACAAAGGAGTTTCTGCTGAGATCCCAGAGCCAGAAGCTGCCACTCCAAGGAGAGCTGACTCAACCAAATTGGATTTGAGCCTTCACTCCAAAGAGAGTTGACTCGTCCACTTTGGACTTGTAAATAAGTTTGTACTGCCATTGTACACTGATCACCATCATTGCCGTGATCACCGCCACCGTCAACAGAACAACAATGCCTGATGACCCACCTCTACTGAAGATCAGTGACTGAACTATGAACCGTGCTGGACCCATGGTGGTGACCATATCCCTCTTGCTTCTTATGGAGACTCCTTGCTTCTATTCCCCTTCTATTCCATCACCCTTCTTCCCTTCCCCATCACTCTAATTTGTAATAGTGTCCATCCTCCCCTTCCCCATCTCCCTGATTATGATTTGTAATAAACTGTTTGGACCAACATTTGAACCGTTGTTTCTTAATCTCACGCCAGCTATACATATATCAAAGAACCTCCTCTCCCCCCTATAAATTGGAGAGAGACAAACAATGGCAGTAGAAGGACAGTCTGGCAAAAAGGCATCTGTCACGGAAGTATGTATGGAGCAAAGCTGTGGAACTGAATTCCTGCATGTGGAAAAAATGGCACCCATTGATGTTCATCAGTGCTTGCTGAACATTTATGGAGACCAAACAGTGTATGTTAGTGCAGTAAGGTGGTGAGTGGTGAGTTTCAGCAGTGGCAACAGAGACAGTGTGTCACTTCCATTGATGCAGGTGCTTACAAGTGTGGCATGCAGGCACTTTTCATTGCTGATGAAAATGCATGGCTACTGCAATTGACTATGTTGACAAACATTATTTTGTAGTTGAGAATTTGCTATATCAAACAGTATTACTATGCTGTCTGTATCTGCTGAAATTTCCATGGGAATAAATAGGAGGCATTACTTTTATGTACTTCCACTGTTTTTATTGCCATAATTAGCTTTGCTAATTTACTATTTCTGAGGAGATGTAAAGTTAATTCAACAATAACATGAATCTAAGACCCTTTCTAACCTGACTAATTTGTGAGTGGAGTACTATGCATTTACTATTGAAAAAACATACAAAGCTAATAACAAGTGGATGAATGTCCAAATAAACTAATCATAACTAAGGAAAAAAAAGTGTGTTTGTCATTATTTGCATCCAAATACAGTCCCACAAAAATTGACAAATATGAAAGTAAAAATTCTCTGTTCCTCTTTCACTTGTACGCTCTCTCCTGTTTCAATCTTATCAGTTTGCCTCACACAACCATCTTATTACTTCTACAAGCTTCTTGTGTTCTGTTTTCCTTCATAAGAAATTTAGAGTTTTTCTTTTCAGTCTTTATTATGTGAATGGCAAAGTCCTTGTAGGCTTGAACAGTCTAGGTTTCGTAGCCACATAGACTGTTTTTTTTGCAGAACACTGCCCAAGAGGCATTCATTGATCAATAAGTCAGTGTTGAAGCACCTTGGCACAAATATCTGAAGAAGCTTTTGTGATTCACAACATCTCACTCAGGTTAATGATGTCAGTGCATAATTTTTGAGTGTTTGCATTCACTTGAATTTCTCTCCTGAGTAGGACGATAAACAAACAAACAAACAAACAAACAAAAAAACAAGGAATGAACTTCAGCTTTTTCACTGTCTCTTTTAACAGGTTGTCATAGTTTTATGGCTTTTTGTTATCAGTATTCCACATCATAACACCATGCAGTGCACTGGGAATTAAAGAGTTCATGCTCTGGGTGCCTGGTTCTGAGAAGAAAAGAACTACATACCCCAGGGGAGTTTACAACTCTGTTTTCCATTCAGAAGAAATGACAAAACCTGTTTGCATATATTGAGATGTCCCTCTTTTCCCTTTTTCCTCATTCTAGCAGTGTCTGCTCGTCTCACCTTCAACATTAGAGTTATGGGTTTAGGGCACTGCTATTTTATTTGATTTATTAGCCTCAATTCTAATTATACTGTATTATGTTATCTTGCATTCCAATATCTTATTTAGTAAATTAGTTTTCCTCCTCAGGTTGTCACTGCTGTTTTGTTTTTAGGCCCATTTCCCTACCCTTTTCCCTTTTCCCTTTTTCAGTTTCCTGGAGCATGGATCTGTGGGTCTACCTGCCCCATTAGTCATGGAACCAGGTTGAACCAGCCTGTAAATTGTTGACACAGACATATTTTTGAGTGCATAAGCATGCTTCAACACACATTGCTCTTTGTTTCAATGTATAGTAGAAAGAGAAGGATGAGGAAGGGGAAGAAGTAGAAAGAAATGTAAAATAGGGGCAGCAAGTTCTATGGTGCTGCAGAACTTTTCTAATTTTATTTTCATATGTCAATTCTTATCTTTCTTTAGGTGGAATGGGCAGACTAGTAGCTAAAATGGGTTTAGTAGGTTGATCATATACTGTGTCTATGTTATGGATGGTTACAAAGAGAACCTGCAAGTGAAGTGTCTTCTAGATCTTTATGTAAATCTTTACAGTAAATCATTACAGAAACTCACAGGATAAGGAAATTTTTTTTAATGCTTTTGCATCCTAAACTAAACACTGTAAATTTTCTGCATTCTTCTAATAGTCCTTGATGCACAGGTTGCCAGAGTAGCTTGAGAACCTTTTCTGGTGGATAGAAACCAGAATATAATCATTGTGAATCTTGTGAGAAAACAACAAAACAAAGTCACTGCATTCCCTCTTGGTCTTCTCTACAAAAGATTCCCTGAGCCTTTGGGAAAAGTAACTCCTGAACTAGGAGGTTTGGAATGTCATCAGGGAAATGTAATAGCATTGTAATATCTAGTCATACAGTGACTTGTTAGAAAAATGCAGACTGAATAGTATGCGAGAGGAGAAAAAACAGTCAGTGGTTTACGGGCTGGTTCTGCCCAGTTCCATGACAGCAGTGCAGAGGGATTTTGCGAATCTGCACCTCCAGAAAAGGGAAAAAGGGGACCCCAAAATAATTAAAAACACCAGCAACGATCTGAGGAAAAACAAACTAATTTACTAAATATAGTATCGGAATGCAAGATAGCATGCTATAATACAATACAATTAGAATTGTAGCTAAAAAATCAAATATAATGAAAGAGAGTGTTCGAAAGGCGGATAGGCCTCACCGTAACACTGAGGTGAGATGCGCAGTCAAGTCGAGCAGCAGGGAGGAGAGCTTGATGAAGAAGGGCTGTCAGATGACCTTCAAGGCCTTACATCTGTTCCCCCTGAGCAGAAATGATAACAATGCGGTAAACAGTCTTCTGGGGAATGTAGATCTTTTTCTCTTCTGGTACAGGTACCCAGAACTGGAGCATTAATACTTTAACTCCCAGTGCACTACATGATGTTATGATGTGGATAATCAAAATAATGAATTTATAGAACATAAATAAAATAATAATCAAAAAACATAAGAAAAATATATGCACTTCAATGTCAAGAAAGGGAAAGGTAGGATTAGTGAAATAGGCTTTGTGTAGAAAATAATAAAAAGTACATTTCTAGTCAGGCAGCTCAGCAGCTTTCTCTTCATGAGGTGAAGCTTGAGAAATTTTTCATGATCAACCCTGAAAATACTTTAGTGCTATAATAATATAGCTATTGTGAAAAAGGAAGGTAATACATGAGGCATAGCTACTTTGCCCTTTTGAAATGGAAAACAGGGTGCTAAGCTTTCTCTTCTGATTTAGCCCATTGCTTGCATACAACGGAAATAGCCATGTGTTTTATGTTATGCTTGTGTTTAAGTGACATATTCAAGCAGATCTAAAATATCGAATACTTGATAGAACAAAGCTGTAGGGCACCACTCTGTGCGTACACTTGTCCTGGTTTCAGCTGGGACAGAGTTGACTTTTTCTTCACATTTTCTGTTATAATATTTTGTCTGTAGAATAAGAACAGTACTGATAATACACTGTTATTTTAGTTGCTGCTGGAAGAGTGAAATTCCAGGTACTCAAACCAAGAGAGTAGTACGAGTGCACACTATTCCAAATAACTAGAAATCCATCAGGCTTTGATAAATACAGTTAGTATATTTCTAGTAGTAATTTTCAAGTCTAAGTATGCCCACATTACCTGATCACAGCTATGTGAAAGCAATTGGAAGACCAGTTAGGGAGTCAAAAGCCAACACTGAGATTTCACACTGTTATGCATGTCTGTATGTAGCCACTGTTATGATCCTAATTTCAGATTTAAAACTATTTGCTAACACTTGAGAGTTTGTAAGGAACTTAAGTAGTCATTTGAAAGTTTTGAAATAGCGAGTGGATGCTGCTGGGACTAAAAATTAGCATTATAAATGGTGGGAAATCACAGAACCACAGAACTGCCAGGGTTGGAAGTGACCTCATGGACCACGAATCTCCAACCCCTCTGCCACATGCAGGGCCACCAACCCCCACATTTAATTCTAGACCAGGCTGCCCAGGGCCCTTGATCACCAAGGTGCGCTGCTTTGGAGCTGCTCCAGCCAGAAGCGCAGTGACTGACAGCGAGATACAGGGGTTCCCTCATTCAGGGATCCCCCAGGCAGCAGAGAGGCCGGGCAGCTCTTGGCCGGGCAGCTCTTGGCCGGGCAGCTCTTGGCCGGGCAGCTCTTGGCCGGGCAGTTCTCCGAGTGCGGCTGACGTGGCGGGGACGTTGCCAGGGCAACGGCTCTGCACCCACCTCTCGCGCCTAGAAACGGAGAGGAGGAGTCGGTGTGTGAGAATCACCTGGGCTGTTTTAACGAGGAGAAGCAATAAGCCACTCCTACACGGGACTCCCCAGCAAGGACTATTGTTATCACTCTCAAGTGAGTGATAAGTGCGCTGGTTCCTGTTAACGGCCCGGCAACAGGGCGAGGACAGAGCCAGCACTACCGGCAGCAGGGCAGGGCTGATCAGGCGCACCTCATTAAGACTATCTAGCAATGTTAGTGTGCCTGCTGGTTGCCAGTGGCTGCACCCTGGCGGAAGGCTAATGCCGCAAAAATTGTGGAGACCCAGAAGAAATTCCATGTTTGCACAGAAAGAAGACTGCAGTCAAAAAGAGCGTGGAGACCCAGACTGAGGTCCTGTGCATGCTTGAAAGGATTACTGATGCTAAGACAAGTGTGGAGACTCGGACTGAGGCCCCAACACAAGATGCAAATACACAGGTTACTGTATGTCACGAGTGCCAGAGGCTGGTGTTTGCAGTTCCGGGCGATGGTGGTGGTAGTTGTATAAGATGTGACCAACTACATGGCTTACTCAGCCTTGTGGTCGACCTGAAGGAGGAGGTAGAGAAGCTGAAGACCATAAAGGAGTGTGAGAAGGAGATTGATTGGTGGTGCCAGTCCCTGTCGGCCCCGAGCTCTTGGCACGTAGCTGAGGCACCACATCGATCATGTCACACCTCACTGCTTTGTAAATAGATGGGTGAGAGAAAACGGCAGGTGGGAGAGGGGGACCGGCAGGCAGACAGTGCTGCAGTGAGCCTCTTGTCCTCTCTTGCCCCTAGCAACAATTTGAGAAAGGAGGAGGAGTGAAAATGGGTACAGGCTCGATGAAGTGGACATCCCCATCCCGACCATCCTCAACTCCCCAGGTGCCTCTACACAATAGGTTTGAGGCCCTGAAACTTGAGGGAGAGGTAACTGGGGGTGTGGAGGGAGATCCACCTGTGAGGTTGCCTCAGGTGAAGCGGTCGACCCTGAGCCTCAAGACTGCCTCCACCCGGAAGGACAGAAGGGTGGTTGTCAGAGGTGACTCTCTGCTGAGAGGAACGGAAGGCCCTAGATGTCAGCTTGACCCTACCTGTAGGGAGGTGTGCTGCCTCCCTGGGGTATGGGTCAGGGTCATCTCTAAGAAACTTCCTGGACTGATTTGCCCTTCTGATTATTATCCCTTATTGATAGTCCAGGCTGGCAGTGACAAAGTCACTGAGAAAAGTCCCAGGGCTATCAAGAAAGACTTCAGGGTACTGAGGCAGGTAGTTGGTGGAGTGGGAGTGCAGTTGGTGTTTTCTTCTATACCTTCAGTGGCAGGGCAGGATATTGAGAGGTACCAAAAAACAAACCTCGTAAATAAATGGCTTGAAG
>NW_024884833.1:11241029-11250820 GCF_019232065.1 Centrocercus urophasianus | reverse complement strand
TTTTTTTTTTACCACAGGGCAACTTACTCGGCACCTGGCATGATGGCTATAAATGGAACTAGCTTGTCTCTGAGGGGTAAGAGGATCTTAGCCGAGGAACTGGTGGGACTCACTGAAAGGTTTTTAAACTAGGTATGAAAAGCAAAGAGGACAAAATCAGGGCTGCTGGGGTTGAGTGGGTCATTCGAAGGTTTGTACCAAACTTGATGGGCAAGGATGGTGAAGTTCAAAGGGGTGGAGTGGGGTAGGGGGGTGCTGAGGATGCTGCTGTTCTAGGGGCATCTCTGTCTATAAAGGCGGTGAGACGGAAAGCCAAGCTGTGTGCATACCAATGCACACAGCCTGGGAAATAAGTAGGATGAATTGGAAACCGTAATGCACTTGGAAAGTTATGACCTTGTTGCTATCACGGAAACATGGTGGGAAGACTCCCATAACTGGAATGCCACCACTGAGGAATATTGGCTCTTTAGAAGGGACAGGCAGGGTAGGAAAGGTGGGGGAATTGCCCTGTGTGTCAAAGAGTGGATAGTGAGGAGCTTCCCCTGAGAAACTGTCAGTAACAGGTTGAGAACCTGTGGGTTAGAATTAGGGATGGGTCTAACAAACGCCAACTAGTAATAGGAGTACACTACAGACCACCTGATCAATGAGAGACTGTTGACAAGGCTTTCTTGCTTCAGATGTGGGAGGCTTTGTGCTCATGGGCTCTTGTCCTGATGGGGGACTTCAATCATCTGGATATCTCTTGGAAAGACCACCATGCGAGCTGCGAGATGTTAAGGAGGCTCCTGGAATGCAGTGATGATAACTTTCTGGTCCAGGTACTGGACAGAACGACCAGAGGTGAAGCATTGCTGGACCTGCTGCTCACCAATGTGGAGAAAATCATTAAAAGTGTTAAGGTTGGAGGCAGCCTGGGCTGCAGTGACCACGCCCTGGTTGAGTTTGTGATCTCAAGTGATGTGGGCCTGGCAAAGAGTGGTATCAGGACCCTGAACTTTGGAAGAGCCAACTGTAAGCTGTTCAGTGGACGATGGCTGAGATCCCCTAGGATGCTGTCTTTAAAAACAAAGATGTTGAGGAGAGCTGGCTACTCTTCAAGGGCGCCTTCCTGAGAGCACAAGAGCTCTCCATCCTTCTGAATATGAAAGCAGGCAGAGGAGGTAGGAAGCCTGCATGGCTTGGTGAGAAACTGCTGCACGTGCTGACAGTGAAGAAAGGTGCATGCAAGCTCTGGAAACAAGGGTGTTTCGTCTGGGAAGAATACAGGGATGCTGTCTGGACTTGCAGACGTGGGATCAGGAAAGCCAAGGTGCAGGCAGAACTGAACTTGGCGAGGGACGTGAAAAACAATAGGAAGACTTTCTACAGGTACATTGGCCAGAAAGACAGGTCAAAGTGAGTGTACCTCCTTTGTTAAATGTAAAAGGAGAACTGGCTTCAACGGACAAAGAGAAGGCTGAGGTACTGAATGAGTTCTTTGCCTCGGTCTTCACTGGCAGCTAGGATTCCAATACTTCTCATATCCCCAAGCCCTGCATCCCTAAACCTCCAGGTGGGAACCAGTGTGGTAAATCCCCCTGCTGTGAGGACAGAGCAAGTCTGAGACCACCTCATGAGACTGAATGTGTACAAGTCTATGGGGATGGATGGCATGCATCCCAGGGTTCTGAAGGAGTTGCCTGAGGTGGTTGCTGAGCCGCTCTCTATCATATTTGAAAAGTCATGACTGTCAGGTGCGGTCCCAGATGACTGTAGGGAGGGTCACATCACTCAAATTTACAAGAAAGGGAGCAAAGAGGATCCTGGGAACTACAGGCTGGTGAGTCTCACCTCTGTGCCTGCAAAGATCATGGAACAGATCATCCTGGACAACATGCTTCATCACATGAGGAATGAGCATGTGATCCGAGACAGCCAGCACGGCTTCACCAGGGGAAGGCCATGCCTAACCAATCTTGTGGCTTTCTATGATGGAGTGATGACACTGACGGACAAAGGGAAGGAGACCAATGTCATTTACCTGGACCTGTGCAAAGCCTTTGACATGGTTCCCCACCACATTCCTTCACTCCAAATCAGAAAGATGTGGATTTGATGGGTGGACCATTCAGTGGATAAGAAATTCGTTGAAAGGCCACAGACACGGGGTGGTCATCAATGGCTCTGTGTTCAGGTAGAGGCTGGTAATGCGCGGCGTCTCCCAGGGGTCTGTCCTGGGACCGGTCCTCTTTAACATCTTTATCAATGACATCGATAACGGAATCGAGTGCACTCTCAGCAAGTTTGCTGATGACACCAAGCTGAGTGGTGTGGTTGACACAGTGGAAGGAAGGGATGCCATTCAGAGGGACCTTCACAGGCTTGAAAGGTGGGCCCAGGTGAACCTAATGAGGTTTGACGCAGCAAAGTACAAGGTTTTGCATTTGGGCAAGAGGAATTGCAGTCATTTATACAGACTGGAAGGAACAATCCTTGAGAATAGCCCTGCAGAGAAAGACCTGGGGATCCTGGCGGATGAAAAGCTGAACATGAGCTAGCAGTGTGCCCTTGCAGCTTGGAAAGCAAATGGTATCCTGGGCTCCATCAGAAGAGGGGTGGCCATCAGGGACAGAGAGGTGAGTGTCCCCCTCTGCTCAGCTGTTGTGAGGTTCCATCTGCAGTACTTCGTCCAGATCTGGAGCCCCCAGTACAAGAGAGATAGGGAGCTGTTGGAGAGGGTCCAGAGGAGAGCCACAAAGATGACCAGGGGACTGGAGCACCTTCCCTATGAAGACAGGTTGAGTGAGGTGGGCTTGTTCAGCCCGGAGAAGAGAGGGCTGCAGGGTGACCTCATTGCAGCCTTCCATGACCTAAAGGGAGCCTACAAACAGAAGGGGAATCAGCTCTGTATTTGTCTGCTGTAGATAGCAGCAGGACAAGGGGAAATGATTTTAAGTCGAAAAAGGGAAGATTTAAGTTGGAGATCAAGGGGAGGTTCTTTACTTTGATAGAGGTAAGGTTCTGGAACAGGCTGCCCAGAGAGGCTGTGGATGTCCCATCCCTGGAGGTGTTCAAGACCAGGTTGAATGGACTCCTGGGCAGCCTGACCTAATATTCAGTGGGGAGGTTGGTGATCCTGCCTATGTCAGAGGAGTTCGAGCTTCATGATCCTTGAGGTTCCTTCCAACCTGGGTCATTTTGTGATTCTGTGATTTTGTGATTCCAAAGATGTGTTATGGATACCTTTGTTTTTCACATAAAAAGGAGCTTATTAATACATCAGATTTGAGATTATTGTATGCAGGAGAAGATAGCTAACTAGTAATGAATTGAAATTTCCGTAAAGCATATTTGTTTGGCTTGGGAATATGAATATAGAAACTGATGCAATAGTTTGATGTTTTATTTCAATGTGAATACTGTGAAGAGCTAGTGTTATTTTACAGGTTTGACTGGTATGCTGTGAAAGATAAGGATATCTCTGGGAGCATGGGAATGGACATTCAAATTGTGGAGTGCTGAAGGTTAAAGGTATAACAAAACACTGCTGTGATAATCCATGATGTTGTCATTGCCTGAAATTGTTCTGGAATGTCCTAAATTATATACAGAGATTAGGTAGGAAAAATAGATGTCATACATAGCATGATGGCACACCTGATAAATTTTCTCTTCAAAGGGAAAACTGTTTTATGTTTTGTGCCTGATCCTGATCCTAAGGACCGAACAGTAATAAAACTGAGTTCAGAGGAATCTTTAACCTGATAACTAAATATCCCCTTGCTCATAAAATATTGAGAGACACAATGTATTTGTGCCACTTTCCAGGGGTAGGGGCAAAACCTGCCTGTCCTCAGGGGCTCAGCAGGCTTCCCTACTGCCATGTGGGGCCACCTGCTGCATTTCTGAACCAGATTGTTTCAACACAGGACTCAGTGAAGCAAAGAAGATTAACTTTCTGAAAATGAAAAGGACGGATTGAGGAAGAGAAACTGCTTATCAAATATGCACATTTCAGATGGAACTTCACACTCAGTAGAAAGATGTTAGATTGCTGTTAGCTCTCCAGAGCGCTCCTGACAATGTGTTATCAGGTCATGTTTGCATGACAGTAGCAGCCCATGCAGGAAACATTAAGTCATATGATTTCTAAGACGGAATCAATCAAGTGAACAGTACAGCTCCTGAAAACTAATTTCACCTTCATAAGATCTGGTTATCTGTGTGGCAGACATGAGGTTTGTCAGCCCCATTTCAGCCTGACCAGACTCAGTGCTGCATCAAGAATTTTAATGAACCGATACTGTAATATGTATGAAATATGACACTGAGATGAATTCATGAAAAGCCAAGTCTCCATGAAATATGAGGAATTATTGAAGACTTCACCCCCCACTTACCCAATATAAAATGCCCATTTAAAGGCCTTTGTCTTGTTAATCATTTACAAGTTTGAGTACGGCTTTTTATTATCCTTAAGTGTTACTAGAACTGTGAATGTGGAACTGGCACCAACAGTTCAGAGCATTTTATAACAGCAAGCTAACAAGACCTTGCTAAACACAGAGTGCTAATTTTCTCAGGACTCTTCATAATGTCAAAAGTTTATTAGCTCACAGTAATTAGTATGTATTCAGAAAGCATGAACAGACGTCAGAGAAAGTTGACTAACCCTGCTGTGAGCTGTGAGATCATTTCAATTACTCTTAGCAGTGCTCCTGGCTGAATAAAAACTAGAAAGAGCTATTCTGTGATTCTTGGTTTCGGTGATTTATTGATATTTTCATTCTAGACAGAGAACGTACACGAAGACAGAGATCAGTTTATACGTTAGCTCGTCAGTGAGTTTTCATACAGACACAGACTCAAAGAATAGCTGAGTTTGGAAAGGATTTCAGAAGATCATCAGGTCAAACATGCAAAATGGGGAACAGGATTAGCCTGTGAGAGGGCAAGAACACTGTTCCACATTTTGGAATTACAGCTCAAGTCCTTCTAGATAACACTTTCTTGTTTATCATAGAATGGCCAAAGATCACCTACTTTCAAAACCTCAGCCATAGGCAGGGTCATCAACCACTAGACCAGGCTGCCCAGAGCCACATCCAGCCTGGCCTTGAATGCCTCCAGGGATGGGGCATCCACAACCTCCTTGGGCAACCTCTTCCAGTGTGTCACAGCCTTTCTCCTAATATCTAACCTAAATCTTCCTGTCTCAATTTGAAACTATTCTCCCTTGTCCTATCACTATTCACCCTCATAAACAGTTGTAGTCCCTCCTGTTTATATGCTCAAGTATTGGAAAGCCACAATGAAGTCTCTCTGGAGCTTCCTCTTCTCCAAACCAAACAAGCCCAAATCCCTCAACCTTTCTTTATAGGAGAGGAGCCTTCTGATCATCTTAGTGGCCTTCCTCTGGACCCATATCAAGAGCTCCATGACTTTCTTGTACTGGGCACCCCAGGCCTGAATGCAGTACTTCAGCTGAAGCCTCACAAGAGCTGAGTAGAGGGGGACAATCAACTCCCTCTCCCTGCTGGCCACTTCTCTTTTAATGCAGCCCAGAAAACAATTGGCCTTCCGGGCTGCTACCGCACACCGCTGCCCTTGCTGAACCTCATTAACTTCTCATAAGCCCACTTCTCCAGCCCGTTCAAGTCCCTCTGGATGACTTCCCTTCCCTCCAGTGTATCGGCTGCACAGCTCAGCTTGGTGTCATTTACAGACTTGCTGAGGGTGCACTCAATTTCATCATCTACGTCATTGATGAAGATGTTGAAGAACACTGGACCCAAGTTGAGCCTTGGGTGACACTGCTTGTGGCTGGTCTCCACCCTGACATAGAACCATTGATTACTATCCTTTGGCACAGTGGTTAATTTCTTGGGTTAACTGCACTATGTTTGTACTCTGGTTAATATTTTGTACCATTTGCATCTTGCATTTCAAAGCTAAGTTTGTTGATGTGGTGATCCTAGCAGAAAAAAAATGTACTCAGATTTTATTTTTTCCTTTTGTTTTTGCATTTAACAACATGTAGCTCAAAATATAAGGCATATTATGGATTTTTATCCATCAAGATGTGCTTTGTATCAACGTGATCTTACTGGATCCCTTTGAAATGATTATATAAAACATGCTATACACTTATCCTGAAATTGACGAACATGTATTTTTATTTCAATAACAGCCAGCAATAGGAAATGTAGAGGTTACTACCCTTTTCATTAATATTTTTCCTCTTTATTTCTTTTAAAGTTTTTTTTTTATTATTATTATTTTTTAATGTACTACAACAGCATAAAACCTGCAACTAATCCAAATATAGTATGCTTTTTACATGCAACGTAATCTATCTCCATTCCTCTCCTCTCTCTCCTTTCCTGCTTCATTATTTCCCAACACCTTCCCTTGCCTCTTGCTCTCTTTAAAACTAATATTCATTAATGTAATCTTATTTCTCCTTAAGTGAATGAAATGATTTTGTTTGTTGTTTAGTTTACAAAGACTAGATTAAGCTCAGTAAGTCATTACTGATGTAGCAGTATCTTGTTACATAAATTTGGACCATGAGTAAATTGGACACTGTACATATTACTATATCAAGGATGCATTACAATTTGCCAATTACAAGTTTCTGGCCATCTGTTCTGCTTAATTAATTTTACAGTATGGAAAATCAGTCAGTTACAATAACACCTCCATTATCCTTATCATAGAAAGTTAACAGATAACATCTATAGATAATAATTTAACATGAAATTTGGTGAAGTGAATGAAGAGAAACTTTTCACCTCTTCCTTCCCTAGGCACAAACCTACAATATTGTGTATGAATTCCATGAAAGTTTATATTCTCAAGTAACTATTTACTGTTGGAAAGTGTGATTATTAGTCAAAGGAAACTCATGCTCTCAAGGTTATAACCCCACTCAGAAAACCATCATATTGAATTAGCTGTCACCCTTTCTGTAAATGAGGACTGTATTTTAGGATTTGATTATTTTTTGTGTTTCCTAATACATCAAAGGAACATAAAACTGACCAAGTTGGAAGGTATCTGAAAGATCATCTCAGGTTCAGTCTTTGATGGGAAAAAAGAGCATAGGTGAGGTCTAACACCCAATCCAGTAATAGAATCATAGAATCATAGAATGATAGAATCCTTGTAGTTAGAAGGGACCTTTCAAGTTCATCTAGTCCAAAACTCCTGCAATGAACAGTGACACACAGGTTAGGTCACATCACTGGGCAACCTGTTCCTGTGCCTCACCACCCTCACTGTAAAAGATTTTTTCCTTATATCTAAGCTAAATCTGCTACCTATGAACCGTTTCTCCTTATTCTATCACCACAAACCCTGCTAATGTGTCGGTCCCCTGCTTTCCCGAGCTCCCCTCTGTATACTGAAAGTCCACTATCAGGTCGTCTCGCAGCCTTCTCTTCTCCGGGCTGAACAGCCCCAGCTCTTTCAACCTTTCCTCATAGGAGAAGAGTTCCATTTCTGTAGATCATTTCTGTGGCCTTCCTCTGGACATGTTCCAATAGGTCTGTATCTCTCCTGTACTGAGGACTCCACAACTGGATGCAGTACCCCAGCTGCCTCACCAGCACAGAGTATAGGGGCAGGATCACGTCCTCAACTTGCTGGCCATGCTTCTTTTGATACAGCCCTGAATACGGTTGGCTTTCTGGACTGTAGGGGCACATTGCTGGCTCATGTCCAGTTTACCATCCACCAGTACTGGCAGGTATTTTTGACAAGGCTGCACTCAATCCTTCCATCCCCCAGCTTGTATTGGTAATGGGTGTTGCCTAACTCAGGTGCAAGACCTTATATCTGGACTTGTTGAACCTCATGACATTCACTTAGGCACACCTAAGTGTTTATGTCTGTCTATGTCCCTCTGGATGGCATCCTGTCCTTCTGCTTTTTTGACCACACATGACAGCATGATGTCATCAGCAAACTTGATGACCCCACTCTCAATGGCAATGATGAAAAAAATAAAGGGTATCGGCCCCAATACTAAACCTTGAGGGATGTCTCTCATCACCAGTCTTCATTCAGACACTGACCTATTGACCATCACTCTCTGGACTTGATCCTATAGGCAGTTTTTCATTCATTGAACACTTCACTCATCAAATCCACATCTTTCCAATTTGAAGAGTAGCATACTGTGGGGTACTACATTGAAGGCCTTACTGAAGTTCAGATAGATGACATCAGTGGCTCTTCCCTTGTCCATTGGTGAAGTGACACAATCATAGAAGTCCAATAGATTGCTAAAGCAAGGTTTGCCTTGTTGAAGCCATGCCGGTTCTCCAGTATCATGTCCCTGCCTTCCATGTGCCTCAGCATAGTTACCAGGAGGATCTGTTCCATGATCTTTCCTGGAAAAGAGGTGAGACTGAGACTGACAGGTCAGTAGTTTGTGGAGTCATATTTTTAACCCTTTGTAAAAATGGGTATGGTATTTCCTTTTTTCCAGTCACCAGGGACTTAATATGTTTGCCATGACTTTTCAGATATCACTGAGAGAGGCTTGGCAACTACATCAGTCAATTCCCTTAGAGCTCTGGAATGCATCTCATCAGGACTCATAGACTTGTGGATGTTCAGGTCCCTTGGGTGATCACAAACCTAATCATCACTTACAGTGGGAGAGACATTTCTTCCCTGATCCTCTCCTACCAAAAAAATTGTTTGAAAGCTGTGTGGTGAGCAGTTATCAGGGGAGATGGAGGAAAAAAGTTGTAAAGTACTTCAGCCTTCTCCTTGTCTGTTGTTACCAGCCTGCCTGTGTCACTAGGGATTATGCCCTTCACTAGGGCTTATGCTTTCCTTTTCTGGTTCAGGTATCTGTAGAAGCCTTTCTTGTTCTTTTTGACATCCCTTGCCAAGTTTAGTTCAAGCTGGGGCTTAGCTTCCCTGACCAATCCTGTGCAGCTTAACAGGTTCCTCATGCTATTCCCCACATATATGCCCCTGTTTCCACTGTCTTTACATTTTCTTCTTTCTCTTCAGTTTGACCATCAGATCCTGGTTCAGCCTGATGGGCATTATATGCATCCACCTCCTTGCACTGTCCAGTTACATATTAAAGAAGATGATTTCCCTAACATTTGTAATATAGGGAGCAAAAGTCTCCTCCTTATACTTAGGTTGCATTCTTATTTCAAATGTCATTTAATCTCTTTAATCTTTCTCTATTTCTAAAAGCTTCAAAAAGTACAAATTTATTGAAGGAATAAGTAGCATGATTAATACTGTCCTGTTTTTGTATGGGATAGGGTTAATTTTTTTTTCATAACTGCTGGTACGAATCTGTTTTACGCTAAGCCAAAGACTTTTCCATTCATTTTTATTACTGTCTTGGCAACAGAGAGACTGGGGGTATACAAGAAGATAGGATTGGGCAGAACCAGGACAGCTGACCCAAACTGGCTAAAGGGAGATTTTATAAAATGTGAAATGATAAAACCTGGGGGAACTGGTAAAAGAAGGAAATAATTTCTTGGGAATTGGCTGCACATCAGTCAGTGGGTGGTGAGAAATTGCATAGTATATAACCTGTTTAATAATTATATACCTATTCCTACTTGTTTCTATTCCTTTTCTGTCTCACTAAATCATCTTTATCCCAACCCAAGAGTTGTGTCTTTTTTGTTGTTGTTGTCCTTTTTTTTTTTTTTTTTTTTTTTTTTTAATTTTTTTTTCCCCCAAACCAAAGGGAGCAAAATTAACAAAAAAAAATTTATTGGTTAATTATTTTATGGGATAAATAGTAAAAAAAAAAAAAA
>NW_024884833.1:11211910-11240929 GCF_019232065.1 Centrocercus urophasianus | reverse complement strand
TTTTTTTTTTTTTTTTTTTTTTTTACCTGATTCTTTCCCCCATCCCTCTGGGAGCAGAGTGAGCAAATGAATATTTAGTGCTGAATTGTTTGCTGGGCTAAATCGTAACACACTCAGAAGAATACAAGCCAGACCATAAGATACTTTTCCAAAATAATTCACTGACCACTGCCTTTTTTTTTTTTTTTTTTTTTTCCTTCTCATTAGCTGCTCTTGTCTTCCATCACAAAATATTCTTGCTGATCTAACTATCTGGCAAACTGACTGTTTTGTTGATATGGCCAAATTCATCACAGTTTAACTTCATTAGCTTGAAAGAAATTCCACCAAGCACAATATTGACACAAACTATTTATTTCCAAGGCACTGTGTTTATTTACTTACCAGGAAAAGACATCGTATCACAGAGGAAAGGAATAAAGTAGGTATTTCCTTTGTAAGTATCAGTACATCATGTAATTTCCAAGAAAACAGAATATAATGATTTGCAAGTACATAGTACAAGTACTCTTTTCATTTTACATTACCATTCATACTTTATTTTTTATTATTTTTTTAATATAATGTTTAGTTAGGGTGAATAAGATGCATTATTCTGAGATAAGGACACAATAACAGGAAAGTGATTTTACTGGGAAACAGCAGGATCTTACACTAAATTCTATACTTGGTAGTAATATAATCAAGCCTATAACTAGATTATAAAATTTAAATTATTGTGAGATTGGTAAAATACATTAGAGTTACATTAAATAAAATTACTTTTTTTTTTTTTTTTTTTAACATTATTTGGGTTATTTTACATGTGGAGATTTGGATTCCCCATAAATGTCTAGTATATGAACAGAAAGTGGAAAGAGAAGAACAGTCAGTGGAAAAGTTTATGGAAAGGAAATAACTGCAATTAAAAGATTCCGAAATCATAGAATCACAGAATCATAGAACGGCCTGGATTGAAAAGGACCTCAAAGATCATCTAGTTTCAACCCTCCTGCTGCATGCAGGGTTGCCAGCCACTTCACCAGGCTGCCAGAGCCACATCCAGCCTGGCCAATCAACAGACTCTTGTGGACTGATCAGAATGAATACACACAGAAACACACACAGACACACAAATCACCCTTGGAGGAAAAAAATATCTTAATTTATTGAGTTGAGATCCATTATTTTTTTTTTCTCCTACAGGAAGAAAATTTAAAGATGAGTAAGGATGAGTGGGAGTTGCGTGAAGTTAGAAATAACTTTAATGAATGATGGGAGGAAGAGTAAATACATTTTGAAAACCTAGAAGAGTGTCCCCTCAGAACAGTCAAACATATCTCTGTGATATGTTTTCTAATGCCACTGTTACTATAGGTAGATTAATACATTTGTATTTTAACTTTTGGATTGATCAAGGGAAAGAGTTATTCAGTCTTGAAAGAGAACTGTCAACCTTTGTCTGTGTTCCAGTGAAAATTCTTTGTGTAATAATAGTATTTCATTACTCTTAAACATTTGTTATATTTTCCTCATCAGAAAGAAAGCTAAGGGGCATCAGGCTGTTTCTATCATGAAATCTGTTTATTGCCATTGGGTGACAGGAAGCAGAGCAAAGCAAAATTGCACTTTAAGTGAGCTGTACTGTAACTGTTACTTTTAGCAGAAGGGAAACAGATAATTAATCCTGTTGATTCCTTTGTATCCCTTTGCAGAATTTTTCTGCAAGAAAGAAATTTGTTCCTGAAGAAAAAGTTGCCAAGCCTCTGGAATAAAGTGACTGAGCAAGGTGCTGCACTAAATACGCAGTCTCAGTGTGTTGCCTCAACCCAGTAAACATGCAGAGAAGAAACTGCAGATCGAGGAGCTTTTCTCTCCTACCACTGGTAGCAGGCATGTGTAAAGGTAAGACAAGAAAGCAATATTTTGCACTCCGCTGTTCTATGTGTCTTCTGTCCTTTTCCTAGGAGGAAGGAAACAACTTTCTCCCAAGTATAATCACATTTCATGAGTTTACACAGAAGTACTTGAATTCCTTCTCACTATTTACAGCATACATCATATCCTCTGCTCTCGGTGCCAAAGGGAGGAGTTTCAATTTGTGGTGGAGTACAAGATATCAAATACATATAATGGCATATGGAGTCTCTTCCAGTGTTCAGGAGGGAGATCTAACCATGTGTTAAATTTGTACTCTGATTTCTTAGGAAAATAAAATGTATGGAAGACTAGCTCCATATCTCTGCAAAGGACTTGAACCATTATTATCAGAAATATCATAGTTCGTTGTACAGCTTACCTAATGATATTTGGGGTGAATGTCCTTGACTGTAGTCCAACCACAGATCCATTGCATTTACATCACTTATACTATATAGCCACGCTGCAGCCATGAAGTGATGCATGATGTTTGACACATTATAGGATGTAGGGTGTCTTAAAATTAAATATTGCCTCCTGTATTTTTTGCTAATAAAGCGTTAAAGGACATAAACAACTTATCAAAAAATGTAGGCATGCTTGTTATAAATTTGAAGATAACCCTAGAGATTTTATCTGCATTCATGTTTTGTTTTATATATGTATACATTAATTTTTGCCTCCTGTCCATTGTCTACCAATTATTGTTCTTTGAATTCTTACATTTCACAGAGGCTTTCCTAAAAACATCCATGCATTCCTTTGCGCCTTGCAAAACTGTAAATGTAATCCAATGCCAGGCTATCAGAGGAAGCTGTGGATGTGGAATACTGCAAATCAGAGGTGTGGTAGGAGAGATGAGTGTGTGCAGCAGATAACTGTACTTGATTAGCTAGATTTAAATAGTGTTGGATGAATTTGCCAGGTGAAAATAAAAATTGTCAGTTCAGTTTAATTTCATGGTGAATCAAACAAGGAAATTAGATTCTGCTAGTCTGTTAGTTTGACATCTACAGCAAGTGACAATTAGAGATGATGAGAGAGCTTATACTTTTTTTTTTTTTTTTTTTTTTTTTCTCCTTCTGATGGACATGTAAATTTTATTTGCTGTTGCTTTGCAGAAATGTCTACTATACCCTTATTTTATTGACAACATAAAGGATTTTAGGAATTCATTATTTTATTAAGTTCTTTTTGGGAGAGTAATGCAGTAAGATTTAGAGGTAACACAGCAATTTCTGAAATCTGTATTTCATTGAAATAGCTTTTCGAGGTCAGGAATTTGAGCCACAGGTATTCTAAATGGAAAAAGTTGTAATGGAAGAAACACACTAATGGCTTGAAGAAAGAAAGATTACAGTATAATAAAATAAGAATGAAGACAGTGTGAAAGAATCTTCTTTTATTGTATGTTGATACTCAGTTCAGTCCTGATACTGCTCATTAACCTTGGAAGAAAAGATTAAATAACAAATCAAAACACAAAGATGTTCTTTAAAAGGACTCCCAAAGTCAAAATTCAAATTAACTTCACACTTAAATTAGAGTTCAAAGAGCATGTAAAATCAAGCAGAACAAGGTGTGTGAAATGATTGTATATGATGTCATATTTGCTTTCTAGTCTTTGCAGTGGAGTTTGCATTTAGAAAGCATTTGCTTTACAAGCAATGCTGAAATAGATTGAGAAAATTATTTCCCACCTTATTTTTCTTCTTCAGATTGAAATATATTACTGTCTGAAAAATGTCAAACATAGAGAAACAGAAAAAAGTTATTATGACACATTCTAAAGGAAAACCATATCTCATATCTCTCAGTAGCTTAACTTACATAGTAATATGCTCCAGAAGAACCTATGTATTCTTGCAACAGTTCCTCATCTAATATATAAAGAAAATATTATCTATATTTCTTCTTTTGCTTTGTCTATTTTTCCTTCAAGATTTTGAGGCAGAAACAATATGTTTCTGCATACTACTTGGAAATAATATAACAGTTTGGGAGATTTCCTTTGGCACCTATTGTACTCTGTTTTTCAGAAGTCATTTCAAGCTGCCAATATTTATATGTAGTTAGTTTTAACTTGTTGTATATGGTTAGTCACATTCTTATATAGCCTCACTTGCATATTTCATTTGTTTCTGAAGAAAAAGAAGAAATACACATGGTCTTTCACATGGGCTATCTCCTACTGGCTTCAACTGCAAACTAACTTAAGTCCTTATACATTTTCTTTAAAAAATGTCAATACATGTCCAGTCCTGAACAGCTGATATCTGAGAGGGAATGGTCAGGAACAAGCATCCTAGATGAGTTTTTCAGCCCTTCCCCTTCCCCTTATCCTTCCCCTTCCCCTTTCTTCTTTAAAAAAGAAGTGAACTGTATTCTATCCAACAAATCCAACTCCATTAGTAAATTACTTTCCAATCCACAGTTAAATAATACTGTATGAATTATTCACAAATACGTCTCACTGAAGAGTCTACATTTATCATTAACACCAGGGGAGGCTAGTTAAATGGTATTTGCATTAGATCATTTTCTGTATGTCACCTTATTCTTAGGAGGTCTGTGCAAAAACATTAGTTTTTATAATATCCATAAAATACATAAAAATCAATCTAAAAAGCTGCAGCTTCATTTAAAAATATAATTCATTCTGATTTCTAAAATATGGTTATTTAAAGATATATTTATTTTTGATTGTTAAAAAAGAGGATTTATCTTTTTAATTATATATTTAAATATGAATATCTACTTTTTAAAAAAATTATTATTTTTTACTAGTGATTTCTTGTACGTTTATCTCATAATACAATTTTCACTACTCAATATTTAGGTATGTTTCGAAATACCATAAAAATATATTACAGAATACATAAAATCTGTTCTCCAAAATATTAATTATCAATTTGAAAACTATCTATCTCAGTTGCAACATAATGCTGTGGTTTGTTATCTGCATATATTCAGCCTTCAGAGAACTAATGGTTACATGCAGATATTCCAAATAGATTCCTAAATACAGAAGCAGTGATTAATTTCTGCAAGACTATGTGAAGTTCCATAATTCTTTAATGGTGCCAAAGTGATATATAGCATGAGTATAAACATCGGCTAGCTCAGCAGAATGCCCATGGGAATTATCAGGGATGTATCTCCTTGATGAGCTCTGTAGAGATATAAATCACCTTGAAAAACAAGCTACAGACAAAAGACTGAATGTGCAAATGCTTTGTTTGAAAGAGAATAGTTATTTTCTCTTAAAGTTACAGATTATTCTTGTAATATTCACATGAAGGAGATTCGAAAAGATAATGCCTTTTTCACAAAAGCACTAAACAGTATCAAAGTGAGGCACTTTAGGTTGTTATTTTTATTTTTTGATTGTTTGTTTATAGTTCAATATTCACACTGTCTTTTGTATTTTCCTTAATGTATCATCAAATAAGCTCCTTCTGAACAGTTAGACAGCCAGTTCCCCAGTTCCATCAAGTGCAATATGTGAACTGAATGCATACAAAAAATTAAACGTTTCTGTAGTAATCAAAATTACTCAATGATTTGCTCCAAGTTTCAAATGAGCTAGTAGGACTGGTGTTGTGATATTGGCTGGAACATGCTTTGTACAAGATAGATGTACAAGATGTACAAGATAGAATTGTAGAATCATAGAGTTGCTCAGGTTGGAAAAGATCTTAAAGATCATCAAGTCCATACTACCCCAACTACCCTCCGCTAAATCGTGTCCCTGAGCACTACATCCAAATGGGTTTTAAACATATCCAGGGATGGTGACTCAATCATCTCCCCAGGGAGCCTATTCCAGTGCTCAACAAGCCTTTCTGTAAAGAAGTTTTTCCTGGTGTCCAACCTAAACTTACCCTGGAATATCTTGAGGCCATTTCCCCTCATCCTGTCACCTGTCACCAGTGAGAAGAGACCAATCCTGCTCTCACCATCAGCACCTTTCAGATATTTGAAGAGAGTAATAGGGTCTCCCCTCAACCTCCTTTTCCCCAGACCAAATAGCACCAGTTCCTTCAGTTGCTCCTCATAGGGCGTATTCTCCAAGCCCTTGACAAGCCTTGTAGACCTTCTCTGGATCTGCTCCAGAAGCTCAATATCCTTTCTGTACTGAAATGCCCAAAACTGAACACAGTATTCGAGGTGAGGCCTCACCAGTGCCAAGTACAGGGGCAGGATGACTTCCTTAGTCCTCACCTCACCACACCATTCCTGATACAAGCCAGGATGCCATTGGCCTTCTTGGCCACTTGGGCACACTGCTGGCTCATATTCAGCTGACTGTCCATCAGTACACCAAACAGACACCTTGTCTGTCAGGCAGCTTTCCAGCCACTCCTCCCCAAGCCTGTAGGGCTGCCTGTTGTTGTGACCAAAACGCAGGACCCAACATGTGGCCCTATTGAAATTCATACAATTAACCTTGGCCCACTGATCCAGTCTATCCAGGTCCTTCTGTCGTGCCTTTCTCCACTCTGACAGATTGACGCTCCCTTCCAACTTGGTGTAATCTGCAAATTTACTGAAGGTTCACTCAATCCCCTCATCAAGATCATTAATAAAGATGTTAAATAGCAGCAGCCCCAGTACTGAGCCCTGGGAGACATCACTCATGACTGGCCACCAACTGGATTTAACTCCATTGATCGTAACTCTTTGGGCCTGGTCATCCAGCCAGTGTTTCACCCAACGGTATGTATGCCCATCCAAACTTTGGGCAGCCAACTTCTCTATGAGAATGTTGTGGGGGACAGTATCAAAGGCTTTACTGAAGTCCAGGTAATCCATGTCAACAGTCTTACCTTCATCCACTAAGCAGGTCACCTTGTCATAGAACAAAATCAGGTATAATTGCTACTAGCTGGATAATAAATAGATCAATTACATACCTTCTTTTTTGAGACATTGTCACATTTGAGTCATTACAGAACAGCTCTTTACACCCTTACTTACTTGAATCAGTATTTTAATGCCTTGACAAGTCTGACTGAGGCCAGTGAGAGTCTCATTAGCATGACATTCTGACATAGATAGGAAGAGGACTTCACTCCCTTTACTCATGCCTAGACCTTTACTATTCATTAATTATGCAAATCAGTTTGTGAGCTTCAAACACTTCAGTGTTTGAGGATGGCAATTTCAGTTACATTTACTGCAAAGTCTTCAGGGTTTTGCTGAGTGCTGTTTTGTTCTGGTATGCTTTACACCGAAATATCACATAGCTATGGTGGTTCATTCATTTGTTTCACAAATTAATTTCAGACTGATCAATTAGATAGACTTAGCAAGAAGGCTGAAATAATAACAAGTAGTTGCTGGAGAAGAAAGAGAGCATTTCAAATATTTATGACTTTTCTGTCCACGTAGATCTCACTTGAAAACACTGCTCATGATCTCTCACCAGAAGAGAGATTCAGAAAATACGAAAGAGCTTAAAAATCATTTTAACTATCCTTCAGTGTGATTTTCTTCTGAACTATCACAATTAATCAAGTCAATCACTCTTTTGGAAACAGAATTATTTTCTTTCAGTTATTCCACAAGATGCACACTATATCAGCTTCTACCATTTTTACTTTTATCTTCCTGGAATGAAGACATGAAAGAGTGAGAAATATAGCTTTAGTTGCTTTATAAGTCGGAATCACACTACTATGTTATTTATTCATTTAATTTAAAGCAATTTCAGACTATGATTCAAAGAACCTCACTGAATTTTTAACTCTGATTCCTAACTAAAAGAAAGGAGAAAAAGCATGAGGAGAGAAAGCTTTGTGAAATACAGAATCTGAACTAAGCTCGTAGTAACAAGGAAGAGAAAAAGCATTAGTGGAATATTTGCTACTACAATAATATTTCAAATAATGTAAACATTTACTGCAGACTTCACATAAATTCCTGGCTACTTTGCAGATAAGATTTTAATAGGGACAGAAGACCTTCCACATGAGGTCAACCTGATAAATTTGGGTCTGCTCATCCTGGAGAAAAGAAGGCTCTGGAAAGACCTGATGGTGGCATTTATATACATATAAGGAGGGGCTTATAAGGAAGAAGGAGCAGACTCTTAAATGTGATATGACAAAGGGAAATAATTTCAAAGTAAAAACGGTGAGAGTTAGATTGGATGTAAGGAAAAAGTTTTTTACATTGAGGGTTGTGAGGAAGTGGGCCAGGTTGCCCAGAGTGGTGGTGAATGCTCCATTCTTGGAGACATTCAGGGTCAGTCTGGACGGGGCTCTGAGCAATCTGATCTAGCTGTAGGTGTCACAGTTCATTGCAGGGGAGTTGGACTAGATGACTTTTAACGGTCCTTCTTCCAACTGAAACTATTCTATAATTCTAAGATGAGAATTCTAATAGACATGTGATCATCAGCCAACGTACATCTTTTTCTGCTTCATACCGGACATGCTGATATGATAATACATGTAAGTGCTTCAGAACATTTGAAGTTCTCTCCTAAAGCTGGTAGTTTTGTTTCCTTTGTCACTATCCTGGTGATACTGAATGGCCATGTCCTGGTGCTGCTTCTGGTAGGGTGAGAGTAAGGTGCAAGTTGTGCTTCCATATTCCTCTAGTTTTAGTGTGAATTCCAGCATGTTATCTAATATACTGTTTTCAGTGATTCTAAGTAATTCTACAGATAAATAACACAGAAAGAATTAAGTTATGATGGTTTTGACTATATTGGACAGTTTAAATCTTTTGAAAGATGGTTGTTTTTCAAGTTGATAGTGTTTGTCATTTTTTTTTTTTTTTATTTTTTTTATTTTTTTTTTTTTTTATTTCCTCATAAAATGCACAAATTGGCCTTGAAATTCATTCTCCAGAGGCACTCTATTAGGTAAAAGTTTCTTACTTCGCTTAAAAATATTATTATTATTGATATTATTAATATTGTATACAATAGCCTGTTGACTAGCACATTTACAGCTCAGCAAATATAATGATAAATAGTATTTTTGATCAATACTAGTTTGTATTATAATTATCTGAATTACTAAATGATCTCAAACTTTAAAGACCTACTGGCTCTACCCACAAAACCTAAATCCCAGCCCTTCTTCTGTATCTTATTTATATGTTGTTTATTTGAAACAGTCATAATTCAAAAGAAAAATTACAGTACATGAAAAACTAGTTAGTATTGAATAGTGTTGAGTAGTAAAACTCCACCATACTATTCATAATAAATATACCTTACCATTTGATTTCCAGTCTGAAAGACAAATCAGTGTAGTGAAATATTTCCACATATTTAATTTTGCATTCTCTGAAAACAAGTAGCTCAGCTCAATGCCAGTGAGGTAGCATCAGGATACTACTGTCCATAACAACAATCCTTTTTTATTGAATCAGTGTACTGTAGCACAGGTGTTTATTTGTATAACTTCACTGAATATTATGCTTTAGTCTGTTTTGTTAAATATCCTGTGACACTTAATGTTCATCATCCATAAATGACAAACCCCCTAGTTTCTTGCTAAGATTAAGTTTTAATGGCTGAAATTAAAAATTAAATGTATTGTATCTGTACAGCACTTCAGCATCCTGGGGATTGCCACACTGTGAAGAATAAAAAATAATAGAAAAAAAAATAATGATAGCAAGGAAAATGAGTTTCAGTTAATATGTTGGGAGAGTATCTTTTCCATCAAATGGTTTGCATATATGCTGGCATAAAATGCAGCTGCACACTTATCATGTTTATTACTAGCAATTCAGTAGAGTATTCTAAATATACTTAGATTTTTAGACTTCACTTACACTTCCTTATCTGAATCAGTGCTGCCAGTGCTTGCTGTTTGGAAAGGTCACAACAATGCTGAATAAATTATTTTCATCAGAGAGTGGGCCCACTGAAAATATTTTCACATACAAGCAGGACTATTTTTTCTTTCACTGAAATCTAAACTTTATTTAGTATTGTAAACTATTTATAATTTTTCTGTTGGTCTTTATGAAACAGCTTGGTTCCCCTCAATCACCTCTTATGGGGCATACGTCTGAACTGTATAATCAACATCACACCTAAAATCACCTGGTACTTGAACAACATAGCACCAGTAACACTTGAGTGATCTTTCGTTTCCTGGACACATTCAGAAAAAAGCAGATTGCAAGTAGTGTTTGTGTCATTTTAGTAAGAGTTCAGATTTTGCAAAGTTCCAGAAAGCCATGAGATGGGGAATATAGGTAAGAATGTAGAATGTCTTGAATTTCTAGATGAACTTCAGTGAATGGTCTAGAAAAGCAGAACGAATGAAGCAGGTATGACTATGTTTTCCTTTTTTCCTTTCACTGGCTCACAGCTTTTCTTTTTGGATCATTTACTAAGATTTAGTACAAAACAGATATTCTTAGGACAAATTGGCTGTACATAATGCAAATATTCCTTAAACAGAAAAAGTAAGAATACCCAGACAGAATATGCTAGATTGTTTCTTAAGTTAAAGTATGAGTGTTCCGTTAGTAGTATACTTTGGCTGAAACACTCCTCAAATTTTTCGTGTTATACATGTTAAAATATCCATAAATTTTATTCCTGTAATTCATTTTCTCTCTTTAGAGCATTTCATAGAATCACAGAATCCTTAGAGTTGGAAGGGACCTCTGAAGTTCATGTAGTCCTGCTCCCCTGCAATGAACAGAGACATCCACAGCTAGATCCAGTTGCCCAGGGCCCCATCTGGCCTTAATTTAAAAGTCTTTACGGTGAAGGTATCAAACATATCTCTAGGCAGCATGTTCCAGTGCCTCACCATCCTCACTGTAAAAAAATTTTTCCTTTTATTCGACCTAAATGTGCCCTGTTTAAGTTCGAAGCCATTTCCCCTTATACTATCACTACAGAGCCCACCAAAGTGTCTATCTCCTTCTTTCCCGTAGTTCCCTTTTATATACTGAATGGCTGCTCTCAGGTCACTGCTCAGCCTTCCCTTCTCTAGGCTGATGAGCCCGAGTTTTTTCAATCTGTCATAGGAGATGTGTTCCATATCTTAGATAATTTCTGTGGCCATCCTCTGAATGCTCTCCAACAGGTCTGTGTTTCTCCTGTACTGAGGACTCCATATCTGGATGCAGTACTCCAGGTGAGGTCTCACCAGTGCAGAATAGAGGGGCAGGATCACTTCCCTCAATCTGCTGGCTATAATTCTTTTAATGCAGCCCAGGATATAGTTGCTTTTCTGGGCTGTGAAGGCACATTTCTGGCTCATGCCCAGCTTCCCACCTGAATATGAGTAAATTATGTCAACGTAATATTTGTTGGTAATCATTAATATAAGAAATAGAATCACACTTTGCTATGAGGATCACAGTAGTTTACCTGAGTACAGATTAAATTGATCACCGAAAGTAATTTCACCTCAAAGTCTAGGATTTTTTATTCCAAAACAACTTACTCTGTATTATGAATAATCAAACACAAAATAGAAATAGAGCCAAATTAGTTCAGAGTTAATTTATTATTTCACAGCATGGTCTCTAATCATATTTCAGAATTACAGTAATGTCAAGAGACTGTCTTCGATTTGCTTTTCTCTGCCTACTCACAACCTCCTGATTTTGATTTGAATTAGAGTTGAAAGGAACTGTATTTAGTGATACCGTGTGTGAAAACCTTAAAGACATTTGTTCTACAGAGCATGGATCTGTACAGGTATGACCCAGAAGTCTTGTGTTTATCAATATGTTTATCAGTATCCTCATGCTTTTTCTTCATCGTTCCCTGTGCAGTCAAAAGGATATGTCTATGCATGTAATTTTTCAGGACTAAAGATAATTTGTTATTCTGCTGTGTTGTATTATGCTGTCAAATATGTCAGATATGCTGGTTTACATTTCTCAGTTGCTAGTGATACCAAATTCTTGTTGATCAGGCCAACGTTCCCTAGCAGGCAGTTCATCACATCCAAATTTATGTTTATTGACTGAACATAGATGATGTCATATATTTTATATTATTAGAGAAAAAAAAGTTAAAGAAAGTCAGGTTGACAAAGAAAATGTCTGAAGACGAGAAAACACCCAGATTAGGATTGATTATGCCAAATGAATTAGTCCTTTTATATTGTCATATATCCTTAATCTTGTGTTTTCTTAAATAATTCTTCTCTGATAGGAGCTTTTCTTGTTTTCTTATTCTTTTTTTTCCTTAAAGATTTTTTTTTTCTATTATGAGTGTATGCAATATTCTTACCTGTTCAGCGTAAAATTTGGAATAAGCATTTTAGAGTAGACAAAGAACTAGAGGAAAAAATGTGATGAATGGGAATTAACTACCATGTGCATCAAATTATATGTTTGACTTTCCTAAAAAGCATCTATGTGATGGTTTGTAAGCTGTGAATTTTGTGGCTGATTACTACTTGACAGTATGTATGCAATATAATTGTAATATGTGTGAGTACTCTGAATGTATTTACAGGAGAGTAGATTGATGCACCATGTGCAACTGTGTCTGATGTTCCTAAATTTTTAATAAGTAAACATTTACCTTGAATTGCTTAGGCAGAAAAGTAGAGAAAAAAGAGGGCTGATCTTTTCTGTAATTTTCCCTTGAAGGTAAGATAAGGAAGGGAGAAGAACTGCCAGTATCCATTGAACAGCAAAGGCTGGTATGTGGTTGGAGAAGGTGCTAAAGGGTGTATGTAAGTTGGCAACATGTAGGCCAGGAAATCCTTTAAATTATATCTCTTAGTTGCTTTTTCTAACTTATTATTTCGTTCTATGCCTTCTTCACTCACAGCCATCTACAGAATAAATGCCCTGCCAGGTATATTTTCAGTGTATCAGTAGGCTCTTGCTAGTTTCCAAAAAGCTCTATTTGAACCTATTTTATGATTTCAGTGTGTTTTTATTTTTTACAGAAAGTCTAGGTCTCTTTGAAAAAAAAAATGATAAACAAATCTGTACTTTCTAGATATATCAAATAAATGATACACTGTAAATATTTCATTCAGATTCATTCAAGTTTAAAGAAGAAAGCTAGCTGCTCTTGGATGGGTAAGGGAGAGCTAAATAAAAAGCAATGGATACATTCCTATCCTACTGTGGAATTGATCTGAACAATTTGTGCAAAAATAATTTATGTTGATTTGATTTATGAGCATAAATATCAAAGCAACAAGATAAATCCATATATTAATACGCATATACTTCCTTAATCACAGATTTTACAATATCTTTGTAGATCCTGGTATTTTTTTTTAATTCCATGGTCTCTAGAAAACTCCAGTAAATGAATTCTTTTTTTTTTTTTTCTTTCTTTAGACCAGAGTACTGTCTATACGTTAAATCCACTAATGATCAGCACTGGTTAAATATTTTATTGTCCTTTCTGTAGAATGCATCTCATTTCTTCCTTATCTTACTCTAAATAGTTAGTTCCTGTGTTTTGCAGATGAAACAATTCAAATAATAGCCAGAGCATAAAAGGTGTAATAATTAATTACAGCATGAATCATCAGCAAATTCTACTTTATTACTCTCAGTATGTACAATAAAGGGGAAATGAAATATCTTTTGCTGTGTGTCAACATTCTCTCTCCTTTTACTTCATTAAATCAAGATGATATAACTCTCAGAAGACAGGAGAGCAAATTTTAAACCTGTATTGATTTAACCTTCTCTTTGTAAATATTTCATAGTTCTATAATGTGCTAATGCAATCATGCACAGAACAAAGGATTGCATTTTTCTGTTAGTACACAGAAGGGGCATATGACAGCATGTATTATGCCATTTAAGCAGTATTATATAGGGAAACACACGAGGATTTTGTCATTGTTGTAAATGTCAAGAAGGATTGATACAAAACTGTTTTCAAGTGAAATTTTCATTAAGAAAGACTGTTCAAAATTTGCAGTTTCTTGAAGGACTATAAACTCATTTATCAGTTATGGGGTTCTATGTATTTTCTTAGATATTTCCCTTTACTAATGTTTTGGAATGTTCTGATGATTCAAAGCAAAGCCATCTTGCTGAAAAGGAAAGTGTTTGGAATATTTTTTTAAATTCTTAAATTAATTCTATGATTTGCTATTTTTGTCAGAGTCGACATATTGTGAATGCAGATGGGAAAAATGACAATAAAAATACCAAATATAGACTTAATTTTCAGTCCTATGGATTAGTTGATTTTGTCAGAAAATGTTTATTGTTAATTCCAATAATTTTAATATTTAAACATTGGGAAAGTATCACAAGACTGAAACATAAAGAAATTTGCATCTATAGGAATTTGCTGTGACACTGGTAAATATCAAAAACAGTTTAAATCTCACAAATGTTTTGAAAGGAAGCACTAAGAAGCAAGATAAGAATAATATATGTGTTGGGCTTTTTGGCTGTAATGAGGGGTAGAACTTGGAAAAGGAAAAAAATCCAGTTACTTTTAACATGTAAATTATAGAACTAAAATATTATAATTTGAGATATAGAAAGTATGCATGACCAGATTCAGTGTTTACATAGTGAAGTAATATATATGTATATTTTGCTAGGAATTGAATCTAACTCTAACATTCATAACTTTTAATTATGTAACAACATAGGTTGATGGATATTAGGTCTCCTGTGGAATTTCAAAAGTTACTTTTCACTGTTAGCGTTCCATTGTCTGTTTCTTTCAACTCAACAAAATCAAGCATAACAAATTCTGACATATTGTTTCTTGTTAAGGAATGCAATATAACCAGCCTTCTAATCAAGAGGCATTGTGAATAGCACTGAGATTAATGGAAGGGTGGAATAAATAAGATGTTAGTGATATATAGATAACCTCAGCGTGTTGTTAACTCAGAGATTAAATAAACTGGAAAAAACAGGCTCTACACAGCATTCCCATTGAGCTAGTGTATCATCTTGTGAGCAGAGGGGCTGTGTAAAGAATAATGAAGAACTAGGAATGTTGACTGGGAAAAAAGATAGAGTAAGATAGATACTTAAATTGAAAGAAATAGAACAATTTGGAAAAAAATTATCCCTGGGACAGTGTAAAATATGGCAAGATGGTGGGATCATATACAGCCTTGTTCCTCTGTTCAGCTTTCTGATCCAAGATCCTCACTGACTGTGGTCATGCAATCCTGCATCTGCAGCCATTTATGCTTCTTCAAACTATTTTATGAAAATGAAGAGACAGACCCCTCCCGTTCACTCTGGTTTCCCCAGAAATATTGAATGAAAGATGGAAAGAAAAAAAAAAAAAAAAAAAAAGACAGAAAATGTCCAAAAGGACTCAAGAGTAAGGGTGCTATTTAATAAACTATGCTGCAAGTCGTTTCTGCAGAAGCCAAAGGAAACCAAAAAAGAAACCAAAAAAGAAACCAAATTAGATAATCATGAGATATTTTATTGCTTATGTTAAGTTACTTTGGCATTACTGTTTTAAAAACTGTCGTGGCTTTTTAAGGAAAACTTTATAATTCAAATGCAAATTCAAAATGATGTGCTGCAGTTATTCTGTGTACTAGACTCAGAACAAAACTTGAAGTTTTTCTTTATAGAAAAGCTCCTAATGGTAGTTGCCAAAAAGAAAAGACAACTGCAGAACAGGAACCATCTTAGCACTTCTCAAGTGTTCTTATACTTCATTAATCTTCGAAAAGATCCTGGGGTATTCAGTAACCTTAAGAAATTGCTTATAGGTCAAAACAAACTGAAAGGTTGAATTGTTTATTACATATGATGTACCGTTGGTGCAGTTGAATTGTGCATTGGATATAAACAAGAGAAGACTGAGCAGTGATGATAAACATGAAGAATATCTTGGGTTCACCTTTTTTCTACCTACCATGGAAAACAGTGCACTTTTTTTTTCCATGATTCCACACAGTGTTTCATTTCAAATTAATGTTGAAAATCCATATACTGATCAGTTCCAATGAAGAAATATTGATTTATGCCAGCTATACACACCATTTGTACTGCAACCCAGGTTTGTTAGAATAGTTGTTTTTAAACATTTTTTTCCAGAAATAGTATGCCTGTATAGTATTTTTGTAGATAACCTCAGATAAATATGTGGAAACCTCAAAACACATTCCCATCAAAGTTTCAAAGTTGAGACAGTAGTTTTGTAGCAATACTCGTTCTAAATGGTTAGTACTGCCAAGAGTAGTGCATTAGGGTAGTGTGACCTTAAGGACTGAGCTGCTGAACAAGCAGCCTGCTAATTTGATTTTTTCTTTTGTCACTTTTTGATCTAAGTTGTCTTGCTCCTTGTTGGCTATATACTTTCAGTGGGACAAACATTTTGGATTTCAAATACATGTAAAGTATTCTAAGTAATACCTTCCTATAAATTTAGAGGTTGGAAAATATACAAAAACTTAGGAGAGGATTACAGTATGAAATAATTAGACTGAGATCCCTTGTTCAGCTGAATGCATGAGCTCAGCTAGTCTTCAGCAGAAAGGAGGTTACCATCTTGTGAGCTATTTTTAGACTTACTATATGAAATTAAATACTTGTTCATCTTCTCGTATGTCTGCTGAGCATTCAATAACTTGATTTCAGTTTACTTAGTAAATTAAACTATTGTAAAGAACCACGTAAATTTAAGGCAGAGCAACATTACTGAGATTTGTAAACAGTAGAATATCTAAATTTGAAAATAAATATTAGCCTTGGAATTTTAGCTATCCAATTTACCAATAAACATATATATCAATCTTATGTTTCAATTTATGCTCAAGGATATCAGAATAACTAATAAACTGCCAAGTTTCCGAAGATACTCTCATTTACAGCAATCTCCTGTTTACATTCTGACTTGAACTTCAGGATTAGTACTACAGAAAATCAAAAGAAAATCCATTAAAAAAAAACACAAAAAAAACCTCTGATAAATGGCTGTCTTATAAAACCACCATTGTTCAGAAGAAGCCTAGAAACTTCACAGCAAATAAAAGTATAAACTGAATTCTGAAATATTTCTGAAGTGGTGTCAACAATGGTTTCCCAGGCCAGACTTCAAACTGCAATGCACTGGATTTAGAGAGGCTTTTGAATCACAGATGGTGAACAAATAATAGAATCACAGAATGGCCTTGATTGAAAAGAATCACAATGATATCATCTAGTTTCAGCACCTCAGCCACAGGCAGAGTCATCAACCACCAGACCAGGCTGCCCAGAGCCATACCAAGCCTGGCCTTGAATGCCTCCAGGGATGGGGCATCCACAACCTCCTTGGGCAACCTGTTCCAGTGTGTCACCACCCTTTGAGTGAAAAACTTCCTCCTAATATCTAACCTAAACCTTCTTTGTCTCAATTTAAAACCATTCCCCCTTGTCCTATCACTATTCACCCTCTGAAATAGACGTACTCCCTCTTGTTTATATGCTTCCTGCAAGTACGGGAAGGCCACAATGAAGTCTCCGTGGAGCCTTCTCTTTTCCTAACTAAACAAGCCCGATTCTCTCAACCTTTCCTCATAGGAGAGGAACTCCAGCCTCCTGATCATCTTAGTGGCCCCTCTCTGGATCTCCAAGATCTCCACATCTTTCTTGTACTGGGGGCTCCAGACTTGGACACAGTACTCCAGCTGGGGTCTCACAAAAGCTGAGTAGAGAGGGAAAATCACCTTCCTCTCTCTGATGGCCTCCCCTTTTTTAATGCAGCACAGAACACAGTTGGCCTTCTGGGCTGCAAGTGCACACTGCTGGCTCGTGTCCAGCTTCCTGTTTACCAGGACCCCCAAGTCCTTCTCCACAGGGCTTCTCCAGGAGATCTTCCCCCAGTTTATATAACTACCTGGGATTGCCCTGGCCCAAGTGTAGCACCCTGCACTTGACCTTATTGAACCTCATTAGATTTTTATAGGTCCACTTCTCCAGCCTGTCCAAGTCCCTCTGCATGGCTTCCCCGCCTTTCAGTATATCAGCTGCACTGCTCAGGTGGGTGTCATCCACAAACTTGCTGAGGGTGCACTCGATGCCATTGTCTATGTCGCTGATGAAGATGTTGAAGAGCACTGGTCCCAAGGCCGAGCCCTGAGGGTCATCACCTGCGACTGGCCTCTACCCTGGCACAGAATCACTGATCACAACCCTTTATCTATAACAAGCCAACCAATTCTTAATCCATAGGACAGTCCATCTTTCAAATCCACACCTCTCCAATTTAGAGAGAAGGATGGGATGAGAGATCTTGTCAAAGGATTCACAGAAGTGCAGATAGATGATATCGTTGCGCTACCCCCATCCACCAATGCTGTCACTTCATCTGGCAGCAAGCTTATTTTGGAAAAGCAGTAATATTACTAATTTCCACCTTCTGCTCATAAAACTGAATTTCTAAAGTTATCTTTGACATTTTGCGAGTGTAAACAGCATAACAGACAAAGAAGAATAGGGCACATCTCTACATCATTTGGAGAGACCACCCAAGAGTGATCTGACAGAAAAACAAATGTTTGCCCGGTAACAAGATTTATGTGTATGCACATAAGACAAACAATTCAGTTCCTCTGTGGATCAGACTCAGTTCCTGATGTTTTGTACAGATCCAGTGTAGAAAATATTTGACAATTTTTTTTTTTCATTTCTAATAAATATTTTTTGGAGTAAATATGGAAAATGGGTAACTTCTGAAACTATAGAAATGATTTAGATCACTGATGCACGTTAGTTTTTTCAAACACCACAGCTGATTAAGGAGATCCCTATAGTAGTTTAGTATTTTGCTTCACACAATGTGTGAAGCTCAAATTAAAAACAAAACAAAAACAAAAACAAGAACAAAAAACAGAAAAAAACCTAGAAATTTAAAAAAGAAGTAAATAAAAAGATTAAAAAACAAAAACAAAAACAAAACAGGAAGAAAAAGAAAAAGATAAGAAGAAAAAAGGGGCAAAGAGAAAAAAAGTTAAAGAAGAGAACAGAGAAAAAAGAAGTAAAAAGAAAGAATTCAGAATTCTAGAATTGAATTTAGAATTGAAGTCCTGTAAGAATATGTGAAACTGTGAAACTGCATTATGCAGTTCATGAGTGTGAATCCTATTGTATGGAAAAATGAGAAATTCAAGATGAAAGTATGGACGAAAAAGGGCCTCTTCCTTTCAGGAGTCCTTCTTGCTTAAAGAACTTGCCTAAGACCTCTGTGGAGCTGTAATTGAGACATGCACTTTGTCCAAACGCCCACTAACGCAGTAAGTGGGCCAAGCTCAACAGAAAGTATGGTTAGATTTTTTGCATGATATATTTTATGTGATAATAAGGGGCTCAAATTCTAGAGACAAAAGTTCTCTATGCTACATGGCCTTTTTTTCCAAAGATGATGAGTCTCTGGTGAAGAAGTTGCACTTAAGACTTCTAGCTCTATTATTGGTAATATGTCTAATTGGTTGATGATTTTATCTGCTTATTTATTCTGAACTATTCTGAATGGAGAGGTGAAAAGAGCCAGATATGAGTTAAACAGTGGTTCAACATTTTGAAAACTATCTACATCTTAGTTTTATTTAAAACAAGTATGTAATAATAAGATGTCATAGTCTGCCTTAGTGCCCAGGAAAAAGGTAGAATGAATACATTGTATGTAGAGCTATATAATATGCAAATCAAGATACTAAAAAAAGAGAAAAACAAACTTAGAAGTCAAGGAAATCAAGCAATGTATACTGAGTGGGGAAAAAAGCGGAATATGACTGCCAGACGTCAACATTGCTGTAACAGTATAGGGCTACATACTGCCCTCTGCACTGTTCCAAGCAGTAACAGTAGCTAATAGATAAACACACAGAACTTTGTTGCAAACATAAACTCTTTCAGCTCTGTAAAGTAATAATTAGAAAGCCAAATTAACTAGAAAACACTCAGTTCAAGACATGCTTAAGCAGTTCTTAGAAGAATGGCATTTCAAATCTCAAGGTTCACCTAACAGCTTGCAGTTCTACTAAGTACAGTAGTTCCGAATTTAAGCAAAGTAACCACACAGGCCATTACCACAGCAACTGACTGACTGACTTCTAGTACTTGCCTAAGATGATAATGGGAGTCTAATTTCTTCATTTTCTTTATTTGACTGAACACACAGATGAAAATAAATTAAAGATGAACACGACCCATCTGAGCTGAATCACTTGTTAATGAGTATGTATATGAGTAGTTATACTAAAACTAACAGATTTGAAAGAAAATTTCAGTAAGAAGAATCAAAAGAACAATAAGTTGGTAGTTTCAAACAATCATTCATTGATTTGCAAGCAGAAAAAAAAGAGCCAAATTTTATATTAAAATAATTCTATTTTTTTTTTAGATTTCATTTTATATTAAAATAAAGTATTAGACAAGGAGATTCAAAAATTAAATTTCATGAGTTTTTCTGTTTTGTTTTGTTTTGTTTTGTAGTTTAACATTTGATATGGACATGCTATAACTACATCAGAAACTTTTCATCCAGAAAGCTTCCCTTGGCATCTAACTTACTCTTAGTAGGCAAAGCCCAGCTGGATGTCAAGAAGACGAAGTAAACCCAGGCTCTTGGTGTCCTGCCCTTTGTTTAACCATGAACCTGACTAGATGTCTTTGGTCATGTGTCATCAACAGTGGATTTGTTTCCTTATGAAGAAGTCAGTAAAGTACTCTCTGATTATTTAATGATAACAGCAGGTTTCTAAAGACTTCTAGGTAACAGGAATTAGAAAAGCTCAGTTTAATTAATAAATAATGATCGTATTTTCAATATTAATAAAAGTAATTACATAATAACTATATGCATTGAAGCAAATTGTTCCTCAGGAGTCAACTCACAAAGTGACCAAAATTGCCGTTATCTTCCTGCTTTATTCACTCTTTTCACTCTTTCACTCTTTTTCTGTGTGACATTCTTTTGCATGCAGATGTCCCACTTACTAACAGGAGAGGCTGGACTAGGATCTACTGCATGAAGATGATTAGAAGAAGCTCCATGATTCTCTAGAAATCCCTAGCAATCTGTTGAGAGCTTATGCTGCAGAAGAGGTGATATGACAAAAACAGAAAGAGTTGTGTATTGAGCATGACAGCTTTCTGCACCCAATGCTCACTGTCTTGCTGAAAGGACTAACTGTAATCTTTAACAAAACAAGGAAGATGTAAGGTAGAGCAGAGGAGACTGTAGTGAAATGAGAGGGAAGAACCTGGGAAGGGAGCAAAATAATTTTCTGAAGTGTTTTAATTTTTGTTTCTCTTCTTTGTTTTTGCTTCCCAGTACCAAACATCACTTATTACATATGTTCCAATCCAATACAGTGAATGGCAGTCAGTCCAGCTCTAGAACACATGCAAGAAATTCATACTGAAGGACAAGAGTGAATATTCTGTGTCACTCACCTGCAAAACCAGTGTCATAGCATAGATATTCAAGTCAGTAAATAACATTTAGATGATTTAAGTAGGTCAGAACAAGAGATTGAAGAGACTGGTTACATTGAATGAAGTGAATGTCCCCTTGTAGAGATGACAAATTCAAGAGGAAGGATTACTTTACTGTATGATATGCAGTATATTTCTGTCACTAAGTGCTGCAACAGATACATGGAGCCCCATGAGTATCTTTGGATTTTCGAAGGAACCTGAAGGAAAAAAATAATGGGTAGGAAAAAAATGGAAATGAAGAACTTTTCTATTAGTAGCTGCCTATTTAGTAGAGTAATAAATATTTAGTAGACTAGTAGAGCAATGAGATGGTGTTAAAACTACTTTGTTATTATTATTATTTTATTTTAAAATTAATAAACTGTGGTCTGGGGATTATTTTTCCTTAACATGACTTTTTATAGGAGTGCCCTACAACTATATTCACAGTATATGTTATAATTTTCTTGAATGACACAATGGATTTGCAAAGTATTTACATGAAGTTATAAAGAAGTTAGATTATCGTTTTTTTTTTTTCTTGCCTTGAACAAGATTTACTCTTTGGTTTCTGGTGGTCCCAAAGGGCTTGTGTCTTTCTTCTAGCTAGTTACACATTGTTTCATTGAATGTGAAACCACAATGCAGAGCTAGACATAACAGATCTGGTTCTCATACTTTCAGTGCATGACAGTTTGCAGGTAGGGAAAGTAGGTGAAAGTGTATGTATTTTTCCTCTTTAAATCTTCTGAGTGGAAGGAAGCGAGTTGGATACATCACACTCTGTTTATGGCAGTGGCAACTTTTCTCAGCCTGAACATGCTTGCCACAATAGTAAGTGGCTTTGTTACTTCTAACAAAATCCCTGTGCATTTTTCTGGCTCAGAGGAGCAGTTTCAAGATTCATGGGTTTGGATAGGTCTCATTGTTATGGTTTATTATTATTAAATACTCTTATTAAATGCTGATAAAATATTCATTGGCTCTTGAAATTTTATTTTAATTTTTTAAGGCTTTTGAAATATTGCTGCAGTGTGGATAACGAAGGGTATCCTGCAATAAGAGTTCATAAAAATGGGTTGATGGTATCAAAGCATCAATAAAATTCTCTTTGTGGTTACCTTCCAAACACCTTTTCTGCTGACTGAACTTTTATTTCTTGTTTAATTATTAAGTGCTGAATTGCTAGTTTGAAAACACTTTCCTTTCAGCACATGGTTGCACATTTTTTCTTCTCAATTCTCCCTTGCCATCCCCTCACTTGCATCCATTTTTCTGCTTAGAGTCCTCATCCACGGCAAATACTGAGTCACATTTGCACTATACATCACTGAAATAAGCCGCTGATACAGTAAACTTACTGGAAGCCATGTCTTGGTATTTTTTTGCAATATATTTTTTTATATATCTTGCAATACCTTTTTGCAAAAGTTAGTGGAGACATGTTAAACAAATATTAGACTCAAGAGGTAAGAAGGAACAAGAAGTAATCAGAACAGTGTCATTCATCATGCTGTCCTTGTCATGAATGAAAAAGTTATCAACCCTCATCTATGTAAAAACAAAAACTGACAAAAAACAAACAAAGAAACAAATAACAAAAAAACCCCTACAGAAATAAAGACAAAAACCCTCAACTTTTCTAAAGTCCTGTTTGAAAGAAGTGTATTGCAAGGCTCTCCTCTGCAAAACCTCCTTTTGTGTGTCATGTTGCCATTCCCACAGAAAAAATCTTGGCTGTAATTTCTTGGTGCTTGCCTTTTTGCAAAAATGAGAGATCAAGAGCCAAACAAATAATGGAAAAAATATTAAGTTAGACTTCTTCAGTTGAAAAAATACTAACATTTTCAATCTGCACACTTCAGATTAATTACCCTGTTTTTATCTAGATCCTAGTGATTTGACATGGGGAAGGAGTGCAAAAAAAATATTTCAAACCAGGCACTGAAGATGCCTTCGTAAACTGCTTGCAAAATCAATTCTTCATCTTGGTGGTCCTCAGAATCCAACTACAAGGCCTTTGATTTATGATACATTTACATGAAAAAGTTCAAAAATTGAAACCGTTTTGTATTTCATCAGTCTGAGGATGATCTTCAGAAATGTTCTAAGATTTTCAAGATAAAATGTAGTTCAGCTGCTTCCTTTAAAAACAAAGTAGTCTCTGCTCTGATACAGGTTTCAGACTCCTTCCTCTGACATTTATTGTGTCTATCCTTTGGAAGTCAAGCAGATTTCTCCAATTAATAGAGTTCTCCATATGGTGTTTGGACTATGTGTGACTGTGTATTTCATGCTGTCATAGCTGGGAGCTAAACTGGGATTCTTGTGATCCAAAGGCAATAACTCTGCCTGGTGAAGCTTATCCTTAGCCAATGTGAACTAAGCAAAATCTCTGCAGCTGTAGCTGCTCTTTCTGTAATTCAAGCCTTTGAACCCTGTATCACCTTAAGCCAAACCAAACCAAAACCTGCAAGGGTTCCAACACCAGTAACAATTCTGCAGTAATGGCATTCTGGAACTCTCCTAACAAACACTGAAGTTTTTACAAACCAAATTTACAAACCAAAAAGCCTCATATACCTCTTAAATGGCAATGTTTCTTGAAAAAAAGCTCCATGTTTTGGCTCTTAAAAACAATTGTCCTACTGTAATTCTTTCCCTTGCTTCTGCTTGCAACCCTATTGTCATTAAAAAATAAGCCTTTGTATTTGAGGCCATAAGTTCACCTTTTCAGAGCTGGTAAGGATAAAAAGAGGAAAGGGGACATAAGCTAATTTTGATTGTTTTCAAGAGTATTACATTGGCAACTATATTTTGAAGCACTTTATCACTCAGTCAGAGGAAGACAACATTCAAAATTCTCTTCTTGAAGAGTCCAGAACTGTTTGAACAAAATGTATACACCTATTGACTAGCAGCATTTAAACTCTTCCATGGTGATGCCACTCCTATATTGAAACTAGTTTCTCTCTAAGTAATCTATGCTATCTTGTGTCTTCCCTGTGCTTTGGATAGTTTTCTGGGATGTTCAGTTCCATATAGTTCAGCTAAAGATTTTAGCATTATTCTTGTAACTGGAAAATTATTTCTCACACCTTTTTTTTTTTTTTTTCAGCAGAACTGTCTTTGTGTTCTGCTTTTTGTCTATAAAGAAATGATGTGGATACTAGCAGACAAGGCAGAAATATTGTCAAGCAATATTTCCCCTTTTTTTGCAGACTATATGGCATGCTTCAAAAGATATAAATCATTGCATATTTAAGGATAACATATTAGAAACTAGTATTTTTTGTCATAATCATTTATGATGAGTTTCTGTAGTATTTAGGCCTGGACTATGTATGCAAACCATGCACTTACTTTTGTAGCCTTTCTGATGGATATTCATGGAATTATATTGCAGTCAAGAACATGCAGTCATGAAGAAGAGCCTGAAAATGTAATAGGAGTGCAAACAATGTAACAAATACTTGGAAACTGATGAGGAATGCTAGTGAACGCAGAGGAGGATGCCCAGCACTCAGTGGAAAAATTCCAATGGAAATTGTATTTCTAAGCATGTGACTTCTGGGAATCACAGATAAGACTACAGCTGAATATTTTGTATATTGAAAAGGGAAAAAACTGCAATAGGTCCTCCTTCTCCAGACAAATATGTGTGAATTACTTGGCAATGCACTGTGGAACGCAAGCAAGAGAGGACGGTTGCCCACACGTATTTTGCCTGTGACACAAAATTACTGCAGCAGTAGTATCTCTGCTCATCTACACTTCCCTGTTTTTAACACATGCAGGGAGCATACTGGTCATTGCCATTGGTCACAGAAGATGAATATCTTATTATTGTTATTTCTGATGTGGAGGACAAGAATATTTCAGCCATCTACCTCTGAGAATACTGAAGATTTCCCTTGTACTGTCATTGCATTTATGAGTGAGAAGGTAGAAGGCATGCACAATGTCTTTAACCAGGGAAATTATTATTAAGCTGTTGTTGTCAGATTTATCTAGCCTAAGTCAAAGATAATAAAAGAGAGCATGAACGAAGGGGAAAACATTCTGTTGCTCATGCAATAGTAGTGAATAGCTAGAAAAGTAGAAGGAATCTGATCTGATGTAACTATATAGGAAATAGACTCAGCATACATCTGAATACAATAAAAATTACTGTTCTTAAGGCAAGCACAGATTCCTGCAGCTCTTGTACTGAATCTACTTAAGCATGAGTGAGATAATGATGCCAGCTCAAGCTACAGCTATGAGTGTTATTTACAACCAGAATTTCAAGGAATGTATATTGCAATCCAATTTCTTTTCCTGGGAGGAAGGATTCATGGAGACCTATGACCTTAACTTTGGATAATATATTTACAGGAAGTTATTTGATTTCTGGTTCTGGTAAAAGTAGTAATGTATCTTTCCATTAATTGTAAAAGGACTGACAGATAAGAAAATATCATTTTGTACATACATTGCCACAAAAGTAATGCCTCCTATTTATTACCATGGAAACTACAATCGACACAACTATTTGATGGAGCAAATTCTCAGCCACCAACTACTATTTTTCAACATATTCACCATCACTAGCTTTGCATTTTTTGCCAGTGATGAACAAGAGACTGCAAGCTGCACTTGTAACAGTGCACATCATCAGAGGTGACACTGTCTCTATCACCACTGCTGAATCACAGAATCATGGAATTTTAGGGTTTGGAAGGGACCTTTAGAGTTCAAGTCCAATTCCCCTGCAAAACAGGCTCCCTAAAGCAGGCTGCACAGGTAAGCATCCAGGCAGATTTTGAATATTTCCATAGAAGGAGAATCAACAACCTACTTGGGTAGCCTGTTTCAGTACTCTTTCACCCTCACTATGAATAAATTTTTTTGTATATTGGTGTGGAATTTCCTATGCTCAAGTTTATGTCCGTTTCCCTTTGTTCTGTCCTCACAGACTGCTGAGAAGAGGTTGGCCATGTCCCTTTGACTCCCACACTTAAGATATTTATAAATATTAATAAGATCACCTCTAAATCTTCTTTTCTCGAAGCTGAACATGGCCATGTTGCTCAGCCTTCCCTCACAGGGAAGGTGTTCTTGGCCCATTTATCAGCTTGAAACTCACTACTCACGGCCTTGCTGTGCTCATACCCACTGTTTGATCTGCATAAACATTCAACAAACAACAGTGGATGTCAATATATGCAATCTTTTCCATGTGGAGAAACTCATGGACACACCCTTGCTTCATACACACTTGCATATCAGTTGCCATTCTGTAAGACTTCCTCTCTCTTGTTATCTGTCACATGGCAACAAAATGTAAGGGAACATTGGTGGGAAGGTTCAGCTTCTATTGCCAAATCACCATGTCTGCCTCTGATATAGTAACAAACATAATAAAATAGGAGGCCTTTCTTTCAGAACAGCCATTTTATATAACATTTATTGTCTTATTGATGCATTGCTATTTTTATACAGTACTTACAGTGAGTGAACTAGTCAAAATTTCTGGGGTGAATGTTTTGTGAAATTCCAAATAAAAATATTTTCCTGTTCCTAAGTAAAATGGTTAATGTAACTTTCTAAAAGGCCTTCTACAAACAACTTAAGAGCATATACCATGAAGGGTATATGCTGTTTGGTACTTTGAGCAAGAATTACTTGAAGTGCTTCATTTAGATGAGGAGATTCAGGAGTGCCTTGATGTCTGATGATCTGTGAAAAAAGCAGAACATTTTATACTGAATGGGAGATCTTTTTAATTATCTCTGTAGAGAAATGAAAGTATAAAGAAGACACTTAAATTGTAGGTGGAATATTAGATTGAGTTAACCTTGATTGGCCTTGAGTGAATCTAGGTATGTATACATGTGTAACTGCATTTATGCGTAATACACATGCGTATGCTCTCACACATATGAATGTTTAAAATATTTGTGTGTGCCATGTAAATCTAATGAACAATAATGTAATTACAAAATGTGTCACTGATACCATCTACCTGGACATCTGTAAGTCCTTTAACATGATACCCCCAACATCCTTCTTTCCATATTGGAAAGATATGAACACGATGTGTAGACTGTTCAGTGAACAAAGAACTGGCTGCAGAACCAAGTCCGAAGAGTGGTGGCCAATGGCTCAGTGTCTGATTGGAGATCAATCATGAGAGGTGTCCCACAGGAGTCAGTGCTGGGACTGATACCCTTTAATTTCTTCATCAGTGACATTGTCAGTGGGGTCAAGTGCGCCTCCAACAGGTCTGCTGATGGCATCAAACTGTGGGGTGTGATTGACAGTGCAGAGGGAGAGGATGCCATCCAGAGGGACACAGACAGACATAAATAGTGTGCCTAAGTGGTAGTCACAGACCATTACACATCATCACACTTGATAAATATTTCAAAAATGCTTATCTGTATGTACAGAGACGTGCCATAATGTCAGAAAGATTAGCTTTATTTTGGGTTACTGCGAGTGGTAGCGTTTTTTTTACATAATTTAAAGCTACCCATACTCCTGACTTTTTGACTTATATATATCTTGTTTTTCAGGGGGGAAATACTTATTGTAACATTCATTTTGAACTGGTCATGTTTACCTTCACATTCACTGTGTGACAGAGGAAACATTCTGCCTTTTCTTTGAGTGCATGAAGTCTGAGGACCATAACATTGTAATGAAAATGCACATAGACTTTTTCCGATTTTAGAAGTGACAAGTAATTTCAGTGCTTGTAGTTTTTTCCTTACTGCCTTTCTGCACTCTACTGAGTCTTTAGCGACCCTCCCTGAAATTTGGCATTAAATATGTTTATCTTGGTAATACATCTGATGAAAATTCAAAAGTATGTCAAAAAGAACTTCAGAAAGAGACATATTTTGTTTTTTACTATTGCTTGGTACAATTTACAGTATACACCAGGTTTTATTCTAGGAATCATTCATGGGATATATTCACAGGTTGGTAGGGCATCAGAACAGATTTAAAGTGTGTGGGAAAAGAGTATAAGAATAAATATATATTATTTGAGGGGCAAAATTCTTATAATGAACCTCTGAATTCATTAGTGTTGTAGGTTCCAGGAATTTCTCATAAGGAATCACAGAATCACAGAATCACCCGGGTTGGAAGGGACCCCAAGGATCATGTAGTTCCAACCCCCCTGCCTAGCAGGGCCACCAAACACACACATTCAGATCAGGTTGCCCAGGACCCCGTCCAACCTGGCCTTAAACACATCCAAGGACGGGGCATCCACAACCTCCCTGGGCAGCCCGTTCCAGGGCCTAACCACTCTCCTTGTTTAGAACTTCCCCCTAACATCCAACCTAAATCTTCCCTCCTTCAACTTGGATCCATTTCCCCTAGTCCTGCTGTTGTCAGCCCTTTTGAAGAGTTTACTCCCTTCCTGGGTGTAGGTTCCCTTCAGGTATTGATAGGCTGCAATGAGGTCACCCCGCAGCCTTCTCTTCTCCAGGCTGAACAAGCCCAACTCCCTCAGTCTGTCCTCATAGGGGAGGTGCTCCAGCCCCCTGATCATCTTAGTCGCCCTCCTCTGGACCCTTTCCAAAATCTCAATGTCTTTCTTGTACTGAGGGCTCCACACCTGGACACAGTACTCCAGATGCGGCCTCACAAGAGCCGAGTAGAGAGGGACAATCACCTCCCTGTCCCTGCTGACCACCCCTCTCCTGATGGAGCCCAGGATCCCATTTGCCTTTCGAGCTGCCAGAG
>NW_024884833.1:11088807-11158503 GCF_019232065.1 Centrocercus urophasianus | reverse complement strand
CCTCTTTCTCGCCCTTTCCTCTTTTCTCCATATTTTCATTGCAAACTGTTCTCCCTTACGTTTCCGTTCTCTTCTCTTCCCTTCCCTTCCCTTCCCTTCCCTTCCCTTCCTTCTCTTTTCATTTTTATTGGTTGAAGAAAGCTTATCTAGTGCTTCTCCAGCAGCAGACTGATTCTTTCTAAAAGTTATTAAAGAGCTAGTCCATGAATAATAACAGGTGAGGCAAGTATATATCATAGCCTGAAAAACAGATCGTGTGCTGCTCTGTTTTTTAACATAAAATAACTTTAGGTGAAGTAATCAAAGCTTCTGTGGAATATGCTATAGTACTTAACTATACAAGCAACATAATAATAATAATAATAAATTCTGGATTAGAAGACTACAAAAAAAGCAGCTACAATATTAAGAAGCCCTTGTTTTAGACAGGAATGAGTTTATCTTCTTGTGTAATTAGCTCTGTACATTTAAAATATACAACAGACAAATGCTGAGGCTTAAATATGAGGACTTTCAGCAAGGGAGCTGCCTATTTTTTTTTTTGTTTGTTTGTTTGTATTGAATCATAGAATATCTTGAGTAAGAAAGGACACACAAGGATCATTGAATTCAATTCCTGGCTCTGCATAGGACTACCCAAAATTCAAACTGTATTTCCAACCATTTCTCAGTCACGTACTGATCAGCTGAGTCTGTCTGTTCCTTTCTGTATTGTTCCCTCCTATTGAAAATTATTCTTGCCTTCACATCTCTCTATCACAAACATACTACAGCCTGAATATCACATCAGAAACATGAGTGGACCTGGATTTTTATTTTATTCTTTGGTGGCAGTTCATTTGGGGTGAATGTTTTATTTCCTGTTTTGCACTAGCATTAAAGCAGTTGAAGTCTTTCAGAATGAGAGAAAAATAAATGCAAAATAAAGACTTTCTGATTTTAGTGGCTGCTTAATTAAAAACAAAACAATATGTTGCATTCCACTTAGAAGAAAAAGCAGTTTTTTATGCACTCCTGACAAGAGTTCTTAACAAGAACCAAGTAAATAGTCCAGAAGATTTCTTTATCTTTTCACTTGCCCTCTTTTTCTGTCCCTTCCTTCTCTCTTTCTCCTTCTCTCTCTCCCTTCAGCTCCCCTTTTTGTTCCTGGAACATTCTGTTTCTTTTACAAGCTAACAAGTTTGATGTGGCCCTGTGTCTCATTCCCTTCCAGGCTTGCAGCTGTTTTGGCAACAGAAGAAAAAATCCCCATAACAAATCAAATAAAAACCCATTCTGTGATGAGGAATTGAAAACAGCAGGCCTCAAAGAGGACTGCACATGAGATGCCTTGTTCTGGCTTTCAACACAACTCAAATCAGAAACACATTACCATAATCTGAAACAGCCCACTGTTAACACAAGACAGATGGTGAGTAATAACCCGTGCATCATTAATAAATAAATTCCAGCATTAAAGGCTTTACGAAGTATGACAACATTATTCAGGCAAAATTACTACCCTTTTCCCTCCCCAAAATTATTTCACTCTGTTGTGGGTCTATTTCACTCTTTTTCTCCTTTTTAAAGTGATTGTCCTTTGAAGGAAGTTAAACATGGTGCAAGTTTTAACCAGATGAAACCCATCTTAGTGTACAGATCAGCAACTCCAGAGGTAAAAAGAAAATAGCTGCCAAAGTGTAATAGCTTCCATGTACTTGTACTGGATCAATAAATGACAATTTATAGCATTGCACTCCATTGGCTTTCTTTGCCTTCTCTGGTTCTTTACTGTTCTTATATTTCACTACCCATTTCAAGCAAGAATTTTCCAGTAACTGAAGGATATATGTACAATTTTTTGTTTTACCTTCCACAAATTATACCATCTATTTTTTTCTTATTTCTTATCCATTTATTTCAGAAATAATTCGGGGTAAAATATCTATCTTTAATTCTAAAAAGTGTTTGAGAGTATTTAAAATCAAATACGATGTACTTACCACAATATCTTTGTGCCTGACCAATGTAATTGTATATAACTTACGGGGGAGGGAGAACAGGTAGGATGAAATTTTTACAGGGCATCACACAATTTTAAATACAGAGCCTGAGTCACAGGTGATATTGAAAAATTGTACATTACCAGAGTGTATGATGTAACACTCAGCACTAGCATGTACGTCTATCATAAAGACAGGACTGGGTCTAAATGTTTCGATCATGAAAACTACTATGATTCTGCAGTGGAAATTTGATGGTGGAATATTAAAAGATGATGTGCGTGGGATGTGTTTTGCACTCAATATTACCCTGACTCCTGTGTTCTCTAGAAATTTGCTCTGGTGGTTCAGCAATGATGCTACTACCTATGAACTGAGCTGAAGAAATGACTGAAGCATGGGTACTAAATATTTGGGCTTGCTTGGGCTACACTGAGTATAAAGGAATTGTCTTGGACTGCATATAAGATATATTACTTAGTTAATGTATACGAATAACAAATTGTGAGTGTACGTGTGTGTGTATATATATATATATAATGAAAATTAGAAAAAGAGAGCAAAAAAAAGCGTAAAATAAGTGGGATATTTGACCTTATGTGCAACTACTGCATTAATATTTGATTCAGTGGAAGTGGTTGCAATTATTACTAAGTTCTCAAGATATTTGTCTGAGATGTTTGATGATGTATTACTCCTTCTGTGATTCATCCTTGAAAGCAGTTGTTTACATATGTAGATACTGCCAAACACTTATGACATGAATTAGGAGTGATTGTGAAGCTCAGGACATTCTTCTCTGGTAGGACAGGACTGAAAAAAGACCGGTAAAGAGATACAATCAAATTTTTGAGTTAATTGCAACTCTCTACATTCCATTTGAATATTTGCAGGTCATATATTTACGTGGACTGAAAATGGATTCACAAATTAAAACAAAAAAAACCACCTTTTTTCAGAAATTTTGAAATCTATTCTCAAATTATGCAATCAGAACAGAAAGGATGGCTGCGTAATTTTTCCTGTTCACAGCCAATGCATTAAAACACATAAAATAACTTGTTGTAACTTGAGTTGGCACTTCACTGTACCCTCCTTGTGTCCCATTTTCAGCACAGGAAGAGCTGATTGCATAGAAATGTCTGTTTGTTGCTGAGTGATGGGAGTGTGCTGGGGCTGAGATGGGTCATACAGTGGGGTAGAGCTGCCACTACGATGGCACAGGGCAGGAGTACCACATTGCAACCTGTGTTGGGCTGCATGTTATTCACTAGTTGTGGGTTGGACATGCTTGAACTACAGCGTTGTAACAGTGAATGATGTATTGACAAAACTGCAATCCGAGTAAATTCCAGTACGTTTATTTATGTTTTGAATTACTTTAATTAGAGAATCTATATTTATTGTAAATTTAATTATTATCATAAACTGTTTATGATATTCATATTCAATTATATTCAATATAGTTATGTGCAATTGTAACAATTATTGAAATTCTTCCCTGCTTTTACACTTATTTATTTGCCTTTCATGTGGCAAATGAGATAGGTACTTTTATTTTATTTTACTCTATTTTACTTTATTTTATTTCATTTCACTTCATTCTATCTTTAATATAACAAAATAATCAGAATGAACGGTTTTCTCTGCTAATTTGAGGAACTCCATTATTTTTTCTCCAGAAAATTTCCAGCATGGTGATGCAAAAAAAACCCCACTGTTTTTCAGGCATATTTTTGTGATATGACTATTTTTCTATTTTATTATTTTCCAGTTAACAGCCATAAACTGGAGCATAGGAAGTTGTGTACCAGTATGTAAAAGAACTTCCTCATGGTGAGGGTGATGGAGCACTGGAACAGGGTGCCCAGGGAAATTGTGGATTCTCCCTCTCTGGAGATATTCAGGACCCACCTGGACACCTACCTATGCAGCCTGTTGTAGGGACCTGCTTTGCAAGGCAGCTGGACTCAACAATCTCTAGAGGACTCTTCCAACACCTACAATTCTGTGCTCCTGTGATCTTTGATTATCACAGAGTGATCCTTGTATCTTTACAGCAGATATTTCCAAGTGATTAGTTTCAGAATCATCACAGAATGGCTTCAATAGAAAAGGACCATAAGGATCATCTAAGTGCCAATTCCTCAACTATGGACATGGTTGCCACTGCCTAGGTCGGGTTACCTACGTCAGCCTCCAGGATTTGGGTATCCACAACTGTATGGGAGATGTTAGGTCATGGTTTGAACCAGGTGCACTGACTGAGCATTTGGTTAAGGGGTCTGGCTGGACAGGGAGCACAAGCACCTGTGTACCCCATGCGACCAGAAGAGTGGAGCGCATCCAGAGAAGGGCCATAAAAATGATCAGTGGAATGGAATACCTCTCATACAAGGACAGGCTTCAGCTTGGAGTAGAAAAGCTCTTAGGTGTCCTGATAGTAGCCTTTCAATATCTAAAGAGGAGCTACAGAATAGAAGGGGGTAGACTCTTCAGCAGGGTCTGTGGAGATAGAACAAGGAGAAATGGTATTGTCATGGTTTTATGATTTTTGTGATTGGTGTTCCACATCATAACATCGTGTAGTGCACTGGGAGTTAAAGAATCAATGCTCCAGTTCCATGGATTGTCAATGTTTCTTGGTATACCTATCACTGAAGAGAAGATGAACTACACATACCAGAGGACTTTTCATTTCCGTTTTCCATTCAGAGGGAAGATAAAACTCCACAAGTCACGAGATGCTCCTTTTCCCTTTCTGCTCATCTCAGCAGTGTGTGTGCTCCCTATCTGTCTCACCTTCAGCATCAGAGTAAGGCCTTCAATTTTTTGACGCTCTCTCCTTCATTTTACTTGATTTATTAGTTTCAATTTCAATCTTACTGTATCACATTGTTTTATATTTCATTCTGATAACGTATTTAGTAAATTGTCTTTCCTCCTCAGATTGTTGCTGCTATTTCATTTTCAGGACCATCTCCCTACCCTTTCCTCTTTTTCCCTTTCTTTTTCCCTGATGCGTGGGTCCATGCGTCCCTCCACCCCATTAGTCATGGAACCAGGCTGAACCAGCTTCAGGCTCAGAGGGTAGATTTAGATTAGATATAAGAAAAAATCTTCTACAGCATGAGTAAGAATAAGAGTACAGTACTGAGGCACTAGAACAAGATGCCCATTGATGTGGTTGATGTTCTGCTTCTGGAGTCTTTCAAGAAAAGGCTGGATAAAGCCCTGGGCAACCTGATCTTGTGGATATCCTTCTTCACTGCTGAGGAGTCGGACTAGATGGCCTTCAAAGGTCCATTCCAACTCTAAGGTTTCTGTGATTCCATGATTCTATGTTTCTAAAAATGTTGCATTTATGAAAAAATGTTCATATAGTTATCAGAAAGGGAATCCAAGATGCCTGTTGCTTGAAATTTTATTAGTTTTTTTTTTGTTAGAGAACATCAAAAGCAGTACATAATGTGAGTTACATTAGCAGTAGAATGAAAAGATGTATCAAGTATGAAGCTTGTTATTCAGATGAATTCCAGCCTTGGCATTTTGTATTTATGTATTTGTGTTCAAATGGGTGTTGATGTGCTGTTATTTTTGTTTTGTTTTGTTTTATACTACATATGTAATGTACAAGGCTACATCACTATGTGACTACTTAAGCAATGCTCAATTTCTTCTGGTAGGACTCTAATATAATCAGTAGTGAGGTTCAAAGAAGTCATATGGACTTCACTTATGCTGCCGTTTTATTTTTCACCATCAATTATTTCTTAAATGTTGATTCTTACATTTCATCGCTGGGAGAGAAAAAAATTTATTAGCTGTGGTAGAGAAGAAACACCATAAAATATTTGTTGCATACATATGAATTTATGTCAGAATTAAAGTGCTATTTATTTAGAATGATTTATTCTGCCTAGTAAAAAGGTTATCAATAACAAAGAAAAGGATCCAAGGGTAAGTCAGCAACACTGAAAGATATAAAATATACCTATTTTCTAAAGTTATAAAAATTAGCACAGTAATCAACTTCTGAAAATGTCTTCATCTATGTAAATATTTTTCTATACCTGCAAAATGAAACAGATAATTTAATATGACTTTAGTTTATTGATTTGGAGGTTTTTGCTTTCTCCAGTAGAAGCAAAAATTTCGAAAGACCCAGTAAGCCATCTATGAAGTATTTAGTACATTTCAACTTACCATAAATATTCAGAATGTGTAAATGATGTGAAAAATAAAATAATACAGTAATAACTGTATAAAGACCAATTAATGGAAGATTTTTTGCAATGTACAATTAGATTACTTGAAAATGACAATAGGTGTTTTATTCCTCAAAGGCAGATTACTGCAACAGTTCAAAATGAATATCACTTACAGATACGTCTGTCCTGGCTGTGTATAGAACTCACTGATCTCTTGGAGTCCTGATTGCATTAACTTTTGACTTTAAAAGGAGACAAAGGTGCAAGTAGAAAAAAATTTTTAATAACATTTTTATGACTAATCTTTTCATAGATTTCTAGACAAGTAGGGACAACTAACTTCATTCAGATAACTCTTTTATTTGGAATAAAATGGCTGGGGTGAAGGCTAATTGTGTTTTGCATCTGCCACCTAATAAAATTTTGTATCCCTAGGGGTTTTCATATGACCAAGATTCATCATTTCTCATTGTCTTTAATTCTGAATCCCTGGAAGCCCTGTGCAAAAGCTGACAGAATGACCTAGGTTTATCTGATAAATCCCTTAAGGAGTGATGGGGGCATTTTGTTTTAGTCAATCAATTTAAAACTGGCTTATATTTTAAAGATCATGGTGGGAGGTTTTAGGATTAACTGGTTTTACTACAGAAGCCGCCTTGAGCATTGAGAGAAATATTGTAACTCTTATAATCAGGGGAACAAAATTTGGTCAAGGGGAAACTGAATTAAACAACAGAATATTCAGCGAAGTCTTATGGAACAGAAGCACAATAATGATACATTCAGTTCTTGTGCACAAGATTTTGGTACTTTGTTACACGCAACAAAATAATGCATTTAGCCTTAACTAATTTAATGGTCTTTTTTAGAGCAGATTTTGAAATACTGCATGAAAAGATTCTTTTTTTTTTTTTTTTTTTTTTTTAAAAAAAGAAGCTCAAGTGAAAACAAATGCTATTATCCTTCCCCTTTTATGCTTTGTTTGGTATCTTCAAAACCAGCACATGTCCGTTGAATCTAAAAAGTACTGTCTTTAGTATAGTTTGTACCTTTCTACTTTTTAGGCAGAAATGAGAACTCTCAGTAACAGTGAAAAGAGGTAGCGTGTTACCTTTACCGTATGGCATATGTTAGTGACGCAACAAATGTGTCTGCTTCAGAAAACACCATAGTGAAGAAGTCAGCATAGAATGAAGAAACAAATTTAAATAATTTACTCTGTGGAATTGGTCATGAGGTAAACAGCATTACTGAAGTGTATCCTAGAATCTTCCATTAAAGACCAATGAATGACAACTTTTTCCACTGGTTTGACTCATAACCAGAAAAAAATATAGAAGTCATTCTTATCTGAGAATGATGTCACAGTGATGAAATAACTTTTACTTCTTTAAACATGAAGTTTTGCCTTTCTTTATACATGGCATTTGCATAGTCTGTAAATTGCACCACAAATAAACTAAGACAGGTAAAGAAATTTTTGATGTTCCAAACAAGACATTCTGTATGTTTAGGCCTTTCCAGGACTTCGGTTACAAACTAATTTTAAAACACAATGTAATAAATTTGGAGGTCTGATTTTTGTATCATTTGCATGGCTACTGTATTCAAAAAAAAATACTGAAATGATCCTAAATGCTCATTACAGTGCTCAACATTAACTTCTATTTCCAGCATTTAAAATACAAATCTCAGGAATAACTAAATTTTCAGTTAAGCTGATAAACTGAGAAAAAAAGAGAATAGACTGGAGAAGGAAAACAAACAATTAAAAAAAAATACAGGTTTCACTGAAATTCCTATTTTAAAGAAATACAAAGCTGGAATGTACATTCCCTTTTAAAAACTTCATAAAATAAAAAATCTTCCCTTCGATTAAAAAGTTTTTTTGGGGATCATATAAGCTAGGAACTTTCCTGGGTAGAGGAATAGAGAGCTAGCTTTTTAAATATCAAAAGGTGGGATAAAAATTTTGCTGAAATATATTGTTGCTGGGCAGTTGACTCATATGATTTGAAGATTTCTATAATTAGGTCTTGGTATAAAATCCTAATATTGCACATAAGATATTAGATATTCTTCCCTAAGCTTAGTCCCTTCAGGATATACATATTTTTTCTATGTTTCCTAAGGACACATTTTACACCTGACTTCTTTCCTTCCACTCCACTTTTTTCTATGCCCCTCCTCATCAGCAGCAGCACATTGAACATTTTTCAGTAGCTGTTCAGCGTTTGCTGCTCCATGCATGCAGCAGTTCCTGTACAATCTGAACACTCCAGAATAACAAGACCCAAGCCCTGATTCTTCCTTAACCTAGCATAGAAGAAACAGGAAGAAGTGAGCGTGTGTATGTGGATATATAGACAGCAAATGCTGAGAGAGAAAAGGAGAGAGAAATGTTTTACAGACCAAAAGTGTTTATGGGTGGTATCCCATGCTGGGAATATTTCTGGATTGTGTACAGCTAAACATAGATAAAGGATAAAGAGTAGGAGTTTGCAAAAGGAGACATGTACACTGTATGTGGTTCTTCTGATATGTGTGGCTAGAGTTGCATGAGGTCAGGTTAGAGAGGGTTGTAGCAAAGCCTTTGTAGGAAAGATTATGTGATAGAGTCACCAGTATTTCTTGTGTTGACTCCATGGCTTAATACTCTACCCTTGCCCACAACAAACAGAGTGGATAACCCTGCAAGGGCCTCTCCAGCCATACTGCTGACAGCAGCAGTGGAGTTGAGCTGTGTAATACCGCAGCAACCCTTGGGATACGTGGCTGGTGATACTTGGAATTGTCCACTGCACAGCCCAAATTTCTGTTTCTGCAGCTGCACATTGACAGGTAGACAGCTTTCCCAAGTTATTCCTGTTTGGATGTTTTGTTTGTTTGTTTGTTTAGCTTTTATCATTATGTTCTAATTATATATGACATCAGTAAAAGATGTAATCTCAAATTGAAACTGCTTATTGGACAGAAATGTTCTGAAATTTGTACTAAGTAAAGATACTTTTTTAGAAACTTTAATTTCATACCAAGCTGACAACCTCTCACAAAAAACTCAGGTAGGGAAACCCGGGGTGTTAAGAAAAAGTATCAGAAAGACGTAGTAAAAACATGTACGTGTATTTCATCAGTAAAGTATATCCTCCAAAACTGGAAAAAATATTCTGTGAAATACAAATATTCATAATTTTATTGCATAGTTAACAAAACATTTTAATTCCTCAAATTTATAAATTATCAATTCACACCTGTTCACAAACAAGCAAATAAATAACTTTTCTCTTAAGAAAGCACAGACTAATAATTATTAGCTTTAATGATTAATAACATTAATAATTAATAACTTTAATAAATTCTATTAATAACAGAGATAATTTAAATTTCATAAAATTTCTCAGTGGTTTCAATCAGATTTAAATTACTCAGCTTTTTTCTTTTTTTTTTTTTTTTCTGGGAGATTTTTTCCATAGAATTTTATAAGTATATACCTTTATCATATTCCAATCTACATTTTCAACTCCTTGTTCTACAAGCATCTTGCTTAACCAGTAATTCAGATTAAACATATTTTACATCTGTGATGCTGTAATAGAAATTCTTCTCTAATTTCTTAGCTTTGCAGTACTATGTCACAGACATACTAGGTCACCTCTGAGTTTCCTTTAGAGCTAAATACATTGCATAAAATATTTGAAACAACTATTGCTTCCACCTAAATTGTAATGCAAAACAAAAAATGGACCTGGTGCTATGAGAGCATACTTATTTCATAAAACACGCAGAAAATGCAACTGTAATTTAAAGTATGTTTCCGTCCAAGATTTGGATTCAAACTTAATTTGAAGTCCACCTCAGTTAAGGAGTACTGTTAAAAATCTCAATCATTTGAATTATTTGTTTACTGTTATTCTCGAAAAAGTATTTACAACAATTAAAAATATTATTGTAGTGAAAATATTAAGTCATGGCTTGAAGCTATGATTAAGCACCTGGTAGGAAGGCAGGGCCAACCCAGAGGAGCTCAGGTGCATGCAGTGCACTTGAGTGACCAGAAGGGGTAAAGCTAGGATCCACCCATTCCCAGACCACATTTAAGAGTTGACAGTGAAGGCAAGGGTATCTTGTCTGGTGATCTCCACTTACCCAGGGTCTGTATAGTTCTTTCAGAGGTAAGCAAATTATTTTCCCATTTTCTGTACTTTCTGCTACTACATCCAAGCAGGTTACCCCTCATCTTAGTCCAGGACATTGCAGTCCTATATTCTTGCAACAATTAATGGTATAATTTTTTTTATTTTCTATTAATATTTTGTATTTCATGAGTTACGAGAGCTTGTTCAAATCATGCTGAGATGTGATTTTCGTATTTTTCTATTCAGTGAAATCTTGAAGATTATTCTTACTGAGGAAAGACATAGAAAGAAAAAATTCTCCACGATAGTCACGATGAACTTTGGGTTAAGGTATACAATTTCTAATTGTGACTTAACACTTCCACGGTAGAAGACAAACTCATAGACATATTACCTCTATCTTCTGTTTTGTTAATAAGGATATGACCGCCTCCATACTTGGAACAAAAATGAAGTGAGCTACAATACTAAAGTACTGTAGTAAGTTCATTAACTCTGGAAACATGGTTAAGTAGCTCAGGTAGAATACTGCAAAGCTACGGATGTCCTACTGTGGGAGTCAGTGTCTGAATACATATAGTGCCACCTGCTCTGGAGACACTTATCAGCTCCCTCAAAGCTAAATGAATGTCTTTAAGATACTATGCTTTGTAATGGAGGCAATCATGATAAATGATCTTGTACCAGTCTCTCATCATTTTTTCAGTGGCAGAATGCTGTAAAACTTTTGTTATGGAGGTCATCCATCACCACATCTCAGTGTTTTATATTTCAAGGTGCGTTCTCTCAGTGGATAGATAAAGAGAGTGCTGACTTTAGTGTGTGAATCTTGTCTTCAAATGAATTTGAAAGAATATTTACATGATAAATTTCCAGGGCCCTATACTCAACAACTATAAAGTATGGCGCTGTTTTACAACTGAGAACATGCCTCCGCTTAATTTCGTTTATGTAAAGAATATATTCTGTTATTTGTTTTTATTCTGAAAGAAAAATTTAAATTCTTTTTATAGGTTACTCTACTTCCCTCAATATTATGCGCTTTTCAACTTTTCTTTCCCATTTTATTGACATACATCACTCATTCCTTCCTTTTAACATATTAATTTGTCCTTTACTTTTTCTAATTTGTAGGGGCCATAGAAGTATCTGACTAGAAGAATAGGTACAATACATTTGCACATGTATTAAGAACATTTTTGTATATGAAAAGAATAAGGAGAATAGATCACTTATTCTCAAGTAACTATCTGTGTGAATTAACAGAAATTAGAGATTTAAGCATGATCTGAGATTAGAACATAGCATGAATCAGCAGATTAACCTAGAACACTTTGGGTATTTTATCTTTGCTCAACTGCTGGTTTCTGTAATGTTGTTTCAGAAACTATAATGCTATTACACTTCATAATTGAATTTAGATTCTGTCATTTACCAGTGTAAACATGTTAATGTTGGCATCTAAAGTTGACTGTAAATATAAAACTGCCATTGAAAAGAGGTTTTATAAAGTTTGCTCTCTGTACCTAAGTTAAATACAGAATTTGGTTTTGCTCTTTTTTGAAATCAACAACAATATTACTGTTTAGAATGGAAGATTTTTCAAGATTAAAACAGACAAATCAGAAAACTGAAAGTAGATCTCAATCACTTTAATAAAGGCATAAGAGAAATTGTATTTATTATCTCATTTTCCTTCTGTGGATGACACTATCTTTTTCCATCTGTATAAAAAAGGCATTGCACAAGTCTGGGTAGCTGGTATTGGTTGCCTTCCCTTGGTTTACCAATGTTGTCAATTCTTCATAGAAGGCCACTTGATAGATTTAAACTACTACATTGAGATTTCATTAACGGATTGTCAAAGTAGTAGTAAATTATTACTATTATTTTACACTATTGACTGCATATAAGTAACCACCCTGTGCAGTTTATTTTCAGTTTTATATTAACGTATACATATATCTGAAATTGCACTATGTTATGTTTTATGAGCTTTTACTGTATAATTTCTAGACTCCCAGGTTTAAATACTTCTGAGCTTATAGTTGTTTGCTTTTCCAGTGTAAGGAGGGTAGTCAAAAAGCACGTGTTCAGAATGTTAACAGCAGAAAATGCAAAGATATAATAAATAGTTGTGGGAATACAGAAAAGGGCATAAAGTCTTTACAGAATGGTTAAAACAGAGATCAAGAGACAGGTTTTTCATTGTTTATTATCATTGTAGCATTCTAAACTGCTTTGTGCTAGATGTGATACATAATTTCTTCTAGTCAGCTAAATCTCTGTAAGAGGTTTTATGAGAGCAACACTAATTTTCCCTAATGAATGAAACTTTTTCTATTTAATTAACAAGTCAATAAATAATCCTAAAATGCGTTAATTAACTATTTTGCCTCCAAAGTGAAATCAGTTCAACTAGTTAGAGAGTTTATTTCACATTCATGAAAATGTCAATCTTAACTATTTATGACAGAGCTGCTTCTGCTTTTAGATCTTTATTGATTAGGAAGTGTCTTGCTCCAGCTTCACTTGCCTCTCCTTAACCCAGTTTTCAGTACTTCAAGTGGGAAAAAAACCAACCTGATCCAAACATATGAGAAAGGCGTGTTATTTTCATGACCAGAAAACAGAAAAGATCTTAGATCTTATTTTGAAAAAAGAAAAAGCAAGTAAAAAATATACTCCAAGAAAATCAAAAGAAATGGAAAAAATTAAGAACTAACACACAGAACTTAGAAGATAATGTACAAACACACATAGTTTACCTGTCAATGAGAACAACATATCTAAGTGATTAAAAATCTTGATCTTAGGGATTTAGTGGCAAAATTTTTGTTAAATATGGTGAGATAAAATTTTATTAAACTTTAAATTTACAAGTCCTTTTTATGAAGATTAACAAGTTAATCCTACCTATATGTCTGGAAGCAAGTGAACCATTTTTGCGGAGTGTTCTGTACTTGAAGAAACAGCTTATGAGCATAACGACACTTTGCAAAACAGACAGGGAGAAATGGTCTGATAGGTACTGCTGTATCAGTGAATGAACTTGAGCCCTGGAAAGAGCAACTGAACTGAGAACACCATTTTACTAATGCAGACTGTCTTTGTGGGATGAAGAGCAGGCAGTTGTAATGAGATAATGTGTTATGGATGCATGTTGCTAGAATCAGTTGCAGTATTTCTGCTGTGTTTTGTTGATCATTGATCACAGGAACATTATGAAGAAATACTGAAATAACATCCCAGAGCAGGTGGGTAAGTGAAGCGGTATGCTGCACTGAACCATTCCTATAAAATTATCTGTTCTGAACTAAAATTTCGTGAGGGTTTTGCCTTTGTTTTTTCATATGGTTTGAAACTCTGTTGTGAAGAACAGCTAATGGGAATGAAGGCAAGGATGTGCAAATTACTCCTGGGGTAAAGCCATACTCAATTCTCTAATTGAACTAATTGGAGTAATTACTCTTCATGAATGCTAAAATATTTCATATCTTAATGCACAACTTCAGTAGCAAATGTTTTCTAAAAACTTAAGACTTATCAATATAGTACACTCATCACTGACACAATAGCTACACATAGTTATCTGTTTTCTGTACAGTAAAAAGTATGATATTGATTTCAGTGTTATAAAAAACATGTTTAAGTGTTACTAGTATTTTTATAGTAATTTCATTAAGCATTTCTGGGGGGAAAAAAAGAACGATCATTCAATCAGTTGAAGATATTCAGATACACCATATCTTCAGCTCAAAGATCAGATAAATATTAATGAACAGCTTCCTATGTTAATCTTTATTAAACTTTTATTACGAATTTAAAATCTGTTATCATTCTTTATCCAGAAAAATCTGTTTCCCACTTATTGTTCCAAAAACTTTTAAGGACCAAAGTATCTCTATTGAGTGATGTCTCAGTTCATAAGGTACAGCTGAAGCAAGACACTGTTTGAATTTCAAGTACTAATGGTTGTCCTTCACTATAGTTGACTAAATCCAGTTTGTAGGCATTTGTAGAGTTGTTGCTGACATTTTTGGGCTCACTTTTAAAGTTTAAACTACTGTAACTTACTACGGCTCTACTCATGTGACAAAAGCTGAGCTTCCTTAGAGTGATTCAGAGCACTAAATTAGATTTGTTCTTTCTGCTTCTTTATGAACAATCTTTCTTTCCACTTGCTTTTGATAGAATCTGTTTCCTGTGAGGACTAAGGAAAAACATTCTTCTCTGTTGCCACAGTGTTCATTCAGCTCATACCTAAGCCTGAGTTTTCCACGAAAACTCAAAAACTTATATGTAAGTCTGAATTGTTTTCTAAAACATTTGGTTGAGGGATGAGTTGTTTTTAAAGCTGAGGACTTTCATCTTAATTTTAAATGAACGTAAGAGCAATAGGGTCAAAACAAAACATGATACTACCATGTTAATTGTAAAATATGTGAAAGCAGCAAGACCTGCCTCAGTTTGTTGGACTCTATATGTTGGTTTACAAGTCTACAAATGCAACGTACAAACGCTTTTGCAGCAGGGTGATACATGTGAAAAGTACTGGAAAACCATTTAAATGATATTAAATATGTTGGTATGCCAGCTTGGGACTGGTTTCACTGACAAATATTCTTACCATCAAGCTTTGTTTGCTATAACTTTCAGAAGTCCAACTATGTGGAGGGAAAAATAAAGTTGTTTGTAAAGTTTTTATCTGAGCTAAGTAATGTATTTATTTTTCTGTTCAGAAACACCTATGTTTCCAGAGCAGCTGGTGACATTGCAAATCAATGTCTAGTGTTTTGTTTTTTTTTTTTTTTTAAACAAAAACAAACAAATAAAAGCAACACACAAAACAAACAAAAAAAGAAAACAAAACACAAAACCACCCTTCAGCTTAGCTGCATTAGAATAAAGAATGCATCAGGGAGATCCACACCATCAAACTGATTTGTTAGTAAAGCTGGTTTAAAAAAACAAACAAACAAACAAAAAGGCAAAGCTCTGTTCCCAACTGTTTATTCATGTTGCAGGTAGAGTGTCAACAGCTTCAAAAAGTGGATTGAGGAATTTCTGCCAAAATTCTTTAATAGCTTTTATGAACATGAACTTTAAGGATCACCATAAGAAAAAATACGAAAGTGATGTGAAAATAAACATACCATATACGTTTCTACTCCCACTTTCTTATTTTTGATGATGTCTTGGTGGCATTCTATGACACTAAGAATTTAATTCAAAATCTGGAATTCTGTAGTATGTATGTTGAAGCCTTCATCATACTCCAAGCATGTGCTTTAATTCCTGCACAGGTGTAACTCTAATGACTTCAGTAAGAGTACACTCAAACAGAATGCAGTCATGGTCCTAAAATTCATACTATGTGCATGACACTGCAAATAAATCTGCTGTGCATTAAAGAATAGAAATTTAACACTATGTATTCATACGTACTGAAGAAGTTTACAATCACTAAAAATATGACTTACTTGAATGTAAACAAAAGAACTGCTATTTCTTACAGTATTATATTAATATTAACATATTATATAATATTACAATATTGGTTTTTTTCAGTTTTATGACTCTTTACCTGTTAACTACTCTTACTACATTTATTGATATATATATATATATATATATATTTTTTTTTTTTTTTCTAGTGGCATTTTCATTTTTCCCATTCCAAGGAAAAAAATCAACCAAATTGCTCAGTAAGTAGTTTCTGATTTGTATTTTTGTGTATATATTTGAGCATCTTTTCCTTTTTCCATTTTCATTGTTGATGACTGAAAAATAGAGTGGCTTCAACTCATGTACACATATTAAAAGAAAGAAAGAAAAGAAATAGTTAATATAGTCAGATATACTTAAAAACTGATTAAAAATAGGAATGAGATGGTAAGCTAAAGAGTACAAGATGTTAGGACACAAGACATAAGGGCTCCATAACATCGCCTGGTTGTGCTAACTCAGAAGAGGTTGCAAATAGCATTGCTTAGTTTAACCTTTTCCTAACTCAGAGGAAATGTATTGCTTAGTCTAACCTTTTTGTCAGCCCAGGCATATTCTAAAAAAGGGAGCCCTCTCCAGACAGTAGAAGAGGGGCCCCTAAGAGTGCAGTGAAAAAGGGAAGATAAGCAGAATAGGAAATTGCTGAGGCATGCAGGGCAAGAGAAGAGCCCAGAACTGGGACAAAGGTCGGAAGGACTTGGTGAGGTAGGTGACTGACTTCATCCCAAACGACCACCCAATGGGGAGGAAGACCTCGAGTCTTCATCCAATGGAAGATAATGCGCATGCCCTGAGGAGAGGGAACAGTGCGTAAATGAATTCCTGGAAAAGTAATGAATATGTCAGTGAGTCTTGGGTAATACTACTGAATATGTATGACTTGGCTAATAAACTTATCGAGACCCCACTCTCTGGTGTGCAAGCCAGGAGGAGTGATCCCCTTGCACCAGGTGTGTGGCGCAATGCTGAAATAAAGACGTACCTGCTCTTTTAACCTTACATAGGTTAGAGAGTTTGATTCCACAAACCAGGAAGATGCTGACTCATGCTTTCAAGCATGTACCTGTTTTTGTAACTTTATAATGTACATGTGTTTCCCTTATATGGCCTTTTTCTGAATCCACAAAGTTTATTTTTCTCATGATAAATCAAAACAGAGTTAAATCCTCTGTAGGATTAGCTTTGAGAAGCTGTTCCAAAGTTGAAAAACGACATTTTAACTATTTCTTCATACAGATGTTAATTATTTCTGTGAAAGGCAAAAATGTGCTTTTGTTTAAAAAACACTTCTCATTGTACTACACTACTGCAGCATGCTGCAAGAGGGCATCAAGCTCCCTTGCAGGTGTGGCGAAAGAGGTGTGGACTCCTCCTCCGGAGCAGAACAAAAGACTCTTATTGTACGTGCTCGGAGCCTTTTATACCCACGCAACGCAAGTTTTCCCGCAAGTTATTGTTGAGCTTTACCACTCATTAGCAATACAATGACCTTCTTTATCCCGCAGTAGTAGATTGACCTTTACTAACTGTCAAGTGCCCAGTCAGTTGCTTTCACACTGCCTGCCCTCAAAGAGCAATGGGAGTCAATGCAATGGAAAAGCTTGTGAGTCAAGATGAAGACAGGGAGATCACTTGACAGCTATTATCAGAGGTAGAATAGAATCAAGTTAGCAAGGACTAATCTATTGTCAACTAAAAACACAATAAAGAAGTGAAAATTAAAAGCAACTAAAATCACTTTCACCCCATCCCACCAAGTAGTACAGGAAAATGAAGAATGAGGGCTTCACTCAGTCTATAATGCATCATCATTGCATACCTTCCTCCTTACTCTCTCCACATTCTCCATCATGGGGTGCCTCTGTGGGATGCCATCATTCCAAAAACCAATACTGTGTGAGTTTCATGTAGGTTACATCATTCCAATTACTGCTCCAACACAGTTCCGTACCACGGAACTCACGTTTTAGGCACTGCTTCACATTAATCCTTATGTGCGGCAGCTCTCCCAGCCCTACTTCCTCATGGTGGGCTGCTCTCTCTATTGGCTGCAGCCTCTTCCAGGCCTCATCCACTGCTGCATGTGGAGATCTGCTCCACGTGGTGCCTATGGGCTGCAGCGAGATGGCCTGCTCCACCATGAGGCTGAGTTGCAGGGAGCATCTGCTCTGAGCCTGGAGCTCCTCCTGCACTGACCTTGAATGCTATGGGACCGTTCTCTCACATTTCTCACTCCTCTCTCCCAGCTGCTGTTGTGCAGCAAATTTTCCCTTTCTTAAATCTGGCCTTCCAGAAGCACACGCAGCATCAGTCATGGCTCAGCTCTAGCAGCAGCAAATCTCTGTGGGCATTAGATGGATCTTGCTCTTACCTTACATGGGGCAGCTGTTGGACTCTGCTCTGCTGCCCATCTTCAGCCTCTACTACCAAAATCATGCACCATAAACCCAGTGTCACCACTGTTGTAGTTAATACCCTGACAATGAAGGACAAAATGTCAAGGTAGATGATTTGGAGAAATGGTAGAAATCAAAAAAAGAAACAATATTTTACCTTTCAGTTGTAAGTTTTGTACTAGCTTTAATTTCTTTTGGGATGTCTCCACCTTACACATTATTTCTCTTATAGCTCTTATTTCTATTGTCAGGTGGGTGGTCAGTCATACCAGCCAACATTTTCAATGAGGTTGAATTTCACTGTGACTGGAATGCAAAGTTTTTGCACTGCTGTCACATTTTTGTTTTTGTTTAGTTGATTTTTCAATTGTTGTTGGTTTGTTGTTTTGGTTTGTTGTTTTGGTTTTCCCTTTTTTTTTCTTTTTTTTTCCTTTTTCTTCCCTTTTTCTTTTCTTGCTTGTTTTATTTATTTATTTATTTATTTATTTTTTAATGGATGTGTTATTTAAAGCTCAAAAAAGAAGTTTTCAAGTTTTCAGTAGTCTTCTTTTGCAGTCCTAGTTTTACAAGGAGGTAAGGTGAAGGAGGAAGTGTTCTAGCTTAGCATTAAAAATGTAACGTCTTCCATCCTCTGGAATATATATATGTATATAAGTATGTGTATATATATATATATGTATATATATGTATATATGTGTGTATATATATATATATATATATGTTTGGTTGCTGGTTTGGTTTAAGATAACAAATATCTTAATTAATCTTAATTATTTTTGCACCCATTAGGAAACAAACAAAATAACAAAACCTTAAAAGTATGTTAATAGATACAAAAATAATGGCCAACTCCAAGATTTGTAAATAATGTCACGTACAGGAATCAGAAGAGGCAGAAGAAGAGTTTGTTTTTCTGAGAACTAGTAAACAATTTGAGCAGTTTCCTTCCTGAAGCAAAATCTAAGCCCAGAACAATTTTCTCACAAGGATCCCTGGCTCAGAACAATGGCCTTATATTCTCTGTTCAGTGTTGAACAGTACACATTTATTCATTAGGAAAGGCTGAGAAATACAACTCATTAAGACTGAGGGACCATATGAAGCAGAATACAGAGGAGCCATCAGATCACGGCTTGATCTAGTGATCGAGCAACTAGTTAGCCCAAGAAGAACAGGAAATTGTTTATGTCTGTGTTCCCCCCATGATCAGAAAGGGTGAACCCAGGAAGGAGCCACCCTAGGCTTATATTAAAGCCAGTGACTAAGGGAGAGCATCTCTAGGATTTAGGCTGCCTCCTGGGGAGGAGTTTTGCAGAGCCAGAGATCCCATTCACCAGTTGGTTGAGTTCAATTCTTTTTTTCTGTATAACTATTGGCCTACATGCTAATCTTTTCTTGGTATCTCCAAGAACCCTCCAGAAGCAATTTTGCTTCTTTGTGGGCAGAACACAATGTTTTCTTTCAGAAATACAGGGAAGATAAATTCCTGGAAGTGGAACAAATAAAGAAACAAAATTTAGCCTTAGGATGAAAGTAACTTGAAACAAAAAATAAATAAATAAATAAAAATATTTATACCCTCAAATTGTATTTTTTTCTTTGAAAATTATCTGGTTGGTTTTGGTTTTTTGTTTTGTTTGTTTGTTTTCGTTTTCTGGTTTGTGATCTTATTGTACCTATATTTAAGATAATGTGTTAAGTGTATCTCAAGAACTACCATAAGAAGAAATGATCAAGATACCTTCAGTGCATGTTGATATTATGACGGACTTTAAACAAGTCAAGAAAACCAGATAGGAATGATAATAATGCCTTGTATTTCTCAAAATTCTTATCTAGAACTTAGTTTCATTTATTTTACAAAGAAAAGATAATAAAAAATATGATTGGAAATATTTATAATGTGTAGGTAGTTAAGATGAACAGACTTAATAAACTGCTTAAGAAAATATTACCTGTAACATATTATCAGAGACATTCCTTTTAAAATGATTCATTATGTCTGATAGAAAATGCGCTACATGCTATTTATTCTATAACAATTATTTCGGTAAAAGACAATTTATTTTTGTTTTCAGCTTGCTGTATTGGAATTATTTGGTGACTCTTTTTCAACTGAAGAACACACTGTGGATGTATTCTGCAGAAAAGCAATAGAATACCTAATTTTATCAAAACCATAGTAGTAATACCAACATTGGTAATAAAAAATCTAACCATGAATTTGTAAATACAATAGGATTTTTTATTGAAAGTGTTTAAGTTACAGCCATGTTCATGTAATTCATATTCCTTTTGTAAATATTTTAAAAATTATCCACTAACCAGGTATAAAAACTCAAACGTACTATGATTCCAACACTGTTCTTTGCCAGGTTTCATTGCTGTATTGAGAATTGAATTCATAAACATTTCTCAGAAATAAACTAAGGAAGTCTAATCTTTTTGCATTTAATGCCTAATTTCTTTGAACAGCTTAGACCATTCTAACCATCTGGGTAGGAATAAAAGGAAGAATATAAAGTCTTAAAATATTATATTGAATTAATTACTCATTGATTGAAGTTATGAATGTTAATAATTGCTTGGCATGCCACACTGGTTAGATCTTCTGCTTAGTAAATAGGGAAAATTTTAGCTCTCAAATTATTTCTTTTGAAGTTTATAATGAACTAATTTCAAGAACTGTTGCTTTGGGTTTAGATAGTTGTCTGTGAGATATAGGTTGCATACTTGTCCTGCTATTGAATCTCATGTGGGGAAATTAAATTGAGTGGATAAGCTATTTGTACTTTGGGCTTAATGACTTCAGTTTATTTTAAATATGTACAGGAAATGAATTAATTTACTTTTTGACATCAATGTAGCAAGATATAATTTATCATGGAGAACTTTCATAAAAATTTCTCATCATTTCCTGCATCCAAATCTGACTTTCTATTTTCTGTTCAGATTGTCTTTCCATGTTAGCTTTGCAGCACATAGGAATTTTATAACTTTCATAAAATATATTATTACACTGAAAATGTCTTTACTTTAAAAATATATATAGATCCAAAAGTTTAAGTTATTGTTTTTACACATCTAAACAAGTAGCTTATGTCTAATTTTGAGAGTATCTGGACAATTAATCATGTCACTGTAAGCACATTCATTTATTTATCTATCCAATTATGTACTCATTAATGTATTGACAGAGTTTAGATGCAAAATCTCCCTTTTCCCTCCCTAGCTACACTGCATCATTCTTTACCTTTTACTTCTCTTGGGATTCCAGTAATCATTCAGTTCAAAGGAAAGATATCAGTGCACAAGGACAGAAGTCGTACCTGCAGGGGATTTAGGTAAAATGTTTTTAAATTTTGATAACAATCAATATCAATAAAGTAAGCCTTTTTTAATGGATCTATCTTACAGGAAAAGGTTTAGAGAGCGTTAGCATAGAGAAGAAGGCTCAGAGGATCTCTCATCAGTATAGACCTGAAGGGAAAGTACAAAAAGCATAGAACCAGAATTTCTCCTGTGGTGCCCAATGCCAGGGTCAATGAAACTATCTTGATAAAAATAAATAAATAAGTATATTAAGCAAGGGGAGTTGTACCAGATGACCTCTAGAAATTTCTTGCAACCAGTCTACAATCCTGTGAATCTGTGATTTAAAATCTTTCCATTTGACCGATCTATTCTTACCACCCAGTTCTTTGATCAAGGGATAAACACCACATATTTTTCAATATGTGTGATAGCTTTTCTTGGTAAAAGCCATATGAATTCTTCACTCTCCTAACTTTGTAATGACTGGGTCACTTTATTTTCTAATATCATTTAAAAGACTATTTTTGACTTTTTCTTTGTTTTTTACTTCCACCACCTTTATTCAGTGTCCACTCTTTAGTTTCAGTAAAATGAGTATTTTCTCTTTCCTCTTTCTTGATTTTCATTTATCTTTGAAAGGGATATTTCCTATCTTAGTTTCTCTTTGCATTATTACTAAAAGTTACAATTTTATTTCATTGCACATCCTTCTTTCAGATGAATTTGTATGTCTCTTCTACATTTATTTCATAGTCAACTCTATCTTCTTTTATTTTTTCAATCCTGAAAACTCCACAGTAATGCATTTTCTGTTAGTGTATTTTTATTTGGCTCAGTCCTTGGGAGGTACTGAATTCCTGGATCTTCCTCTTAAGCCCTTTAATATAACCTAATGAGCCTTAACAAGGCCAAAGGCTTCAGAGATATGTGCAGAAGCAGCCCTGGGTAGCTGGTAACATGGCCTGAAGAGATAATACGTTTTAACATTATTGTGTGATTTTTAGTGATATTTTTCATTAGTAGATTGCACGTAACTCATGCATAGACATGCTTGACATAGGCAACAATAGAACACTGTGTAGAGGAAGGCGCAGCATAGTGCTACATCTGCCTCTCACGCCTGCCACATAAGTTCACTCAAATTTAAACCAGTGCTTGTGCCACTTGGCAATAAAACACAGTAATTATTAATTTTCTGTCCTGAAGCAGTGATAATAGCACATTGATGTATTAGTTGCTTCTGAGTGACTGGAGCACACTCAGGGCTGGGTCACATGGCTGTCAAGTGAGAGACAGTGCCTTTCAGGTTCAGCAAGGAGCAGAGTAGAGCCAAAACAGCTGACCTGAATTAGGCAAAGTGTTATTCCACTCCATCGTATAGAAAGCTATAAAGAGTGGCCAGAGCCTGGCTGCTAATTGGGGATTGGCTGGGCATCGTTTGGTACATGGTGTGATATGCTGCTAAGGGGTCCTTGGCAAGCAATTGCTATCTGGGTGAGGAATTCCACTGTGGAGATAGATATATATATTATGTATATAATAAATAAAATATAATATATATATTATATATATATAATGTTATCATCACATTTTTTGTTCCTATTTTCCTTTTCTGTCTTAGTGAATACATATGTTACTCTGAAAGTAATGCCTACTAAATATTACTGTGGAAACTGCAACAGATACAAAGAGCACAGTAAAACTGTTTGATAAAACAAATTCTAAACTACAAAACACTATTTTTCAACATAGTCACTAAGATTAGCCATGTATTTTTTTTTGCCAGCAGTGAACAAGGGACTGCATGCCATGCCTGTAAAAATCCATAAGACTGTCCAGAATGTTTCTTGCCTTTCACATTACTGTTGCCACTGCTGAAATGCAACACCCCCTGCCTCAGTGTTTTCACATGCACTGTTCGGTCTCCATAAGCCCTCTGCAAGCACTGATGAATGTCAATGCACGCAATTTTTTCCACCCATTTGGAGGAATTCAGTTCTACACCTTTGCTTCACACACATCTCTATATCAGATACCATTCTGTCAGACTGCTTCTGCTGCCATCGGTCAGACAGCAACAAGATGTAACAGAATATTGGCAAAAAGGTTCAGTCTCAGCTTCTACCTTATCAACAATTGTCTCTGATGTCATGAGCCAACATAATAAAATACCAGGCATTACTTCTGGAGCAGCCATATCAACCCACGTGCTTTATTTTCTTTGCAGTTCTCTCTTTCATTCTGTTTGGAAGGATGAAGGATGTGAGAAAGCAACTGAGTGATGTTTAGCTGCCTGTTGGGTTAAACTACAATAAATTTTAACCTATAAATGTGTGTGTCTGTAAAAATACGCTTCTTTTTATTAAGCAAATGTGTATGTTTTTCTATTTAATTACTAAAGTTGAGCTTATATTATTTCAGAAAAAAAATAGTAAGTTAACACACAACAGAATACCCAGATTTTTTATGCAATGCGAACAAATTTTGCAATTTTCAGTGTCTTGAGAATCTCAAAAATATGTCAAATAATTTGATATCTTTTTTAATGGTTTTGTAATATGTATTTGATTAGTGTTTCTGCTATTCTGACGACATGGTGGCAATATGCAAGTAATATCTCCTAAACAGATGGACGACAATTCACAAATCCAAGTATGCTAAAGGTATGCTACAGAGGATGAAGATTTATACACCTACATCCAGATTTTGTTAGTTTGGTGAACTGTGTATTTTTCATATGGAAATAGCGTAAGTTTTATTGTAAAAGATGAAACATGGAAAAAAAGTATGTTTTATGTGCAACACAAGACAACTCTTCTTCACTCGGTATGTCCCAGTCAAGTCAAAAGGACTTGACACCCATGGTGTTGTGTTTGGTTAGGGTAATCCCAGATATGTATTCACAATAGCAGAAGGATTTGTTGGGAGTAGCCCTTCAGAGAGGGATATGGAATACCAGTGAAAAGCTGGATATGAACCAGAAATGTGCACCTGAAGCCTAAAAGGCTGAATGTCTTCTGCCCAGCAAGGTGAGGGAGGTGATTGTCCCCCTCTGCTCTGCCTTCATGAGGCTCCATCTGGAGTGCTGCATCCAGGTTTGGGGCTTCAGCACAAGAATTACGTGGAGCTGTTGGAGCAAGATCGCAAAGATGATCTGATGGAGCTGGACTTGTTGAGCCTGGAGAAGGCTCCGAGGAGACCTCATTACTTCCTTTCAGTACTTAAAAGAAGACTATAAACAGGATGGAGACAGATTTATTATGCAATCAGATAGTGATAAGACAAGGGGAAATGGTTTTAAATTAAAAGAGAGGAGACTTAGGCTAGATGTTAAGGGGAAATTCTTCACTGAGAAGAAAAAGCACTGGAACAGGCTGTCCAGAGAACCTGTGAATGCCGTAATTCTAGAGGCATTCAAGACCAGGCTGGTTGGAGCCCTGGGCAAAATGATCTGATGCCTGATTTAGTGGTAGGCAGCCCTGGCTATGGCAAGGGAGTTGGAATTAGGTGATTTTTAATGTCCTCTCCAACCGAAAACATTTTATGATTCTACAATGAGAAATTATCTCTCTCTCTTTCTCTCTCTCTTTACCTTCAACAGCCTCTTAACTTCCAATAGTAGCAATTGCACATTAGTCCGAATGCTAGAAGCTGGGGATGCATAACTAGATAAATATTACTGAGTGTCTGTAATGTTTATGTATTCCTTCTGTGTTATTCACTACTGGTTATCTTTCTATCTGATCCATTTGAAAAGATGGCTGAACTCCATACAGAAATAAGTAAATAATCAAATATGCAACTTCCTTGGATGTAAGTAAATAAGGACTAAATGTAGGGAAGAACTGTTTGCTTTCTGAATGACCACAGACTTACCTGGATGGAGAATCAAGTGGTTTACTTAAGCGTGTTTGTTCTCACAACTAATATTTTGTATCCTTTTAAAAGAAAGCATTTAATAACTGAGGAAGTTATGCCCAACCATTATCAGAGAAAACGTTCAGTTGCAAAGCTGAAAGTGAAAACTGATCTCTTTTTTCCTGTTAATTATCTGACATATAGCTTCTATCTAATCTTTGAATTGATTGGTTCAACAGGGAGTAAAGAAAGGAACTCTAGAGAAGAATTTTGTTGGACTTTTATTTTATCCTCTCTTAAATCATTTTACTTACTTTTGCTTTTACTTATCGTAGAATCATAAAGACACCAAGGTTAGAAAAGACTTCCAAGATCATATGGTCCAACCATCCATCTACCCTGACTATTTCCCTACTAAGCATAACATCTAAATGCTTCTTGAGCACCTCGGGGACAGCAACTATACCACCTCCCTGGGCAGCCTATCCCAGTGCCCTACACTCCTTTGGAAAATAATTTTTTTTCTAATGTCCAATCTGAATCTCCTGTGGTGCTACTTCAGGCCATTCCCTTTAGTCTTATCATAAGTTACATGGGAGAAGAAGCCTTCTCTCAGGTAGTTGTGAAGAGCAATAACATCTCACCTGAACCTTGATGTCCTTGTGGTGAGGGACACAAAACTGAACGCAGTACTTGAAGTGTGGCCTCTCCAGAGCTGAATACAGAGGGACGATCACTTCCCTGCTCCTGCTGACAGTACAAGCCAGGATGCCATTTGCCTTCTTGGCAACCTGGGCACACTATCAATACCCCTAGCTCTGTTTCTTCCACAGTTTTACAGCCACTCTGCCTCCAGCCTATAACGTTGCCGTGGGCGAAGTGCAGGACCTGGTTCAGTTTTTACTGAACATATCCTTTGACATCAGTACCATCTTTGGAGATCACCAGTTTCTCAGTCTAAAGGAATAACTGCCACATGTAGAAGGTCTACATGGAGCACTTCTCTATGGTCTTACTTTCTATGCAGTTGTACTAATCTGTGAAAAATCTTTCTGGCATAAATACGTAAATATGTACTTTTCATTAGTGGTAACTGTGTTACCTATTCTGACACAATTTGAGTACTACCGCTTTTGCCAGTGAAGCTTAATATGGATTTGTTATTTAAAACACCTCAGAAAAGTAGTATCTTTCTAATGACTTATTACTTTCACATCTCAGTCAAAACATATATTTCTCACCTCCTACTCTTTTTCTTCTGAAACCTAGACGGGTTTAGAATATATGAGAATTATTTGCGGAAAAAGCAGAAGTTGCAGAAGGGAGCTCACTTTTAAACTTGCCAAATCTAGTACCATGTAATGTACTGAAAGCAGCTGAAAAAAAAAGTGTCTGCAAAGAAAGATCTTGAACTTAATGTCTGTGTCAATCCTCCAGGAACATTGCATAATGCAGTAATGCATAATGTCTTTCACTTTACAGGGAGGAGAATGTAAAACTGAGTGGGTGAGTATGTGCTCTTCCGAGATAAAATAGGTAGTCCTGTATCATCAAGGAATTAATGTTCTCCTCAGTCACATAACATAGTTATATTTTGCTTTCCTGCAGTGTATTCTCCTTGATTTTGTATGCGTATGGTTTTTTTTTATTATTATTATTTTGGATTTTTGGGGGTGAAGAGTGAAAATGAGTGTGAAATAGCTACGCTAATTGATTTGTATTTAGATTATAGCAGCACTCAGCCATTGAAAACCCTAAACTTACCTAACCAAGATTATTTTGATGATGTTACTTCTTCTCGTCTCTGTGTTCCGTCTTTGATAATGGAATTTATGTTCTCTGCCTGACTATCCACACCATCTATATTTCTTTCAGTGCTCAAAATATAGAAACACATTTTGCACTATAGGAAAATAATAAAATTTTAATATTCAGCTTCAACTCTAGGATTTTTTGGCTTTGAAAATCTGTCTCTTGACGTCCAGTTTATCTTTCTAAAATTTATTTTAACCTTGTAAGTGTGCATATACTATAATAGGAAACTCTTCAGTATTTCATGGTAACATTTAGGATTGTGAAAGATTATGGTTGTGGATTGAATGAATGATTGGCTTCAGCTAACCCTAAGTAACTTGCTACCTGTGTTCTACTTGAATCTGGCAGGCAGTTCTGCACCATATCGTTCTTTGTGCACTTCCCCTTCCAGTAGAACTGGGGAGAGAATCGGGGAAAAAAAAATCAAAACTCAAGGGTTGAGATAAAAATTATATACTTATTACAGACAGAAAGGGAAGATAAAATTGAAATAATAGAGCTAATGATAACAATATATGTTTACAAAACAAATGATTTACAATGCAATTGTTCACCACCCACTAACCAAAGCCAAGACAGTTCCCAAGTAGCCTTTTGCAGTACTGATTAGCAACAACTAAAACAATGGGGTGTTATCAATATTGTTTTTTTCCTAAAGACAAAACATGCCATCATAAAAGACACTATGAACAAAAAAATATCAACTCTGTCCTAATTGAAATCACAACAAACTGTGTTTAAACAGCAGCTTGTGTTCCACATGCATTGGTTCATTCTGATGTTAATGTATATTCCCTAATTTGGAAATCTGTAGATGCTTCAAAAGCTTGATTACCCTCTATATATTTTTTTTAATTTCTTGATTTAAATAATAAACTATCCTTGAAATCAGACTTGTTATCTTGTTAGACGTCATGTCTTTTTTGAAATAGATTTCTGCCCACTGGCCTCTTTGTTGTGTTTCTTAATACTTGGCATTATTTAGACCTCACAAATGGCAATATTTAGTCTTTTATAACTTTAAACTTAGTATGTAATTACTTGGTAGCTCATTAAAATAAATTCAATTCTGCAGTAATATCCATGGATTTATATTAGAGCATCTTTCTATGTTATGTCTACACTTCTTGAGTTTTCTGCCAAAACACACTCAGAGTGACTGAGGTTGAAAGGCTGTCTTCTCCAACCACTTCACTGCACCCTGATCAGTAAATAACAGAGTTCTCACAGTTGTTGTACTAAACATTAGATAGGTAGGATGGAATTTTACCACAGAATATATATTGTCAAAATAAAAATATATATAAAAAATAGGAAACAAAAGAAGATCTGTGTTTTTCAGTAATTTGGAGTCAGGAAAACTATTTTACAGGCCAGTGAAACACTGTGAACTGAGAAATTTGACCTAAAGCTGGTAATCAAAATTTCCATGTTTGGGTGGAGGATGGTCACAACCGGTGTCTCCCAGGACTGACTCTTGGGACTGGTGCTCTTCAACATCAGTGACATAGACGAAAGAATTGAGTGCAAACTTAGCAGCTTTGCAGAAGACACCAAGCTGAGAAATGCTTTTGATACTCTAGAGGGAAGAGGGAAGCCATTCAGAGGATCCTGGACAGGCTGGAGAAGTGGCTTTGTGAAAACTTAATGAGATTCAATAAGGCCAAGTGCAAGATGCTGCATTTGGGCCAGGGCAATCCCAGGCACTTATACAGACTGGGCAAAGAACTTGGAAGCAGCCCTGTTGAGGAGTACTTGTGGGTCCTGGTGAATGAGAAGCTGAACATGAGCCAGCAATATGCACTTACAGCCTGGAAGGCCAACTGTGTTCTGGGCTGTATTACAAGCGGGTAGAGAGAGGTGATTGTCCCTTTCTATTCAGATCTTCTGAGGCCCATCTGAAATAGTGTGCCCAAGGCTGGAGCCCCCAGTGCAAGAAAGATGTAGATCTCTTGGAACAAGTCCAGAGGAGGGCCACTAAGATGATCAGAGTGTTGGAGCACCTCTCCTATGAAGAAAGGTTGAGAGAACTGGGCTTGCTTAGTTAGGAAAAGAGAAGGCTCCACAGAGACCTCATTGTGGCCTTCCAGTACTTGAAGGAAGCATGATAATAGGAGGGGGTACGTCTGTTTAAGAGGGTGAGTAGTGATAGGACAAGGGGGAATGGTTTTAAGCAGAGGCAGGGGAGGTTTAAGTAGGATATTAAGAGGAAGTTTTTTCATGCAGAGGGTGGTGTTGCACTGGAATATGTTTCCCAAGAAGGCTGTGGATACCCCACCCCTGGAGGCATTCAAGGCCAGGCTGGATGTTACTCTGCGCAGCTGGTCTAGTAGTCGGTGACTCTGCCCATGTCAGGAATGTTGAAGCTAGACAGTCTTTGAGGTCCTTTTCAACCCAGACCATTCTGTAATTCTATGATTCTATGATTCTATGACTCTATGATTCTAGATATTGGCTCAAAATACTTAATTAATAAGACATGCTAATAAAATCTAGGATGTCTACCTGAGATTTTTTGGTTTCCTTGCAAATGGCCTTCTGATTTAAAGATATTAATATCTGAGGCCTAAGATGAAGGTTCTTGCAGGCAAATAATTAAAATAACGTTTTGAGAACTTGGGATTTTCATGGTATATACTGGATAAAAAATGAAGGTATTAATTAAAATTACAAAAAAACAAAACAAAACAAAACCAAAAACATTTTCCACTATTTATATATATATTTGTTCTACTGGAAAGCATTAGTCACTCAAAACTAAAATATTTCTGAAAATGGTGTAGATTTTAATAAATCTTTTTATGAAGTTTTCTCAATTTACTCTAGATTTGGAGTATCACTTATTTAAAAATCTTTGTCCATTTTTCCCTCTTGGTTGCTTTATTCCTTGTGCTGATCCTTTGAGAGATTCTCAGAAAATTCTGAAAAATCTAGCAGCTCAACACACTGTAGATATAGTACTGTTTACTACAATTGGTGATTATTTGGATGTGATTAGACATGGAATAGTAAAAAAAGAATAATATAACCTGCAGCTTTTCTCTGACAATTTCATTATTATCGACAGATTGCATGGTTCTTTACTACAGACCTACAGACCCTGAGCTCAAAAAAATTGATATTGAGGCCATAGTGCCAAATGCACCTTATTTACAGCCATGCTTATTAAAAACTGTAACAATCATTCCATATGAGAAAACACATTTGAAGTTATTGAAGTAAAGGGAATATTTGTTACCAAGGTAACAAATAATATCTGTAATAAATAATATCTGTAATACTATTGTGCATTTTATTTTCAGTGAAGAATTGAATCCTTTTCAATTATTGGGTGGGATGGGAAAGTAGTAAACAAGGTTATAAATCTCTGGAATTTGCTTCATGCTAATGGTACATTAAGCAGGCAACAAGCATTCTCCATGCACTGAAGTAGAACCATTTTGACCCACTATTTTATAATTACATGAGGATTATTAACAAACAGGAGAAGTAAATTCGCCACTCGGCACAAGTACCACTCTGTGTCTTAGCTAATTGCATATATACTAGGTTAGCTGAGCCAGGCAGATCTCCCAGTGTGCTTGGAATTGACAGGCGTGAGTATAAATGGTAATAATTTATAAGGCAAGGTTGGTGTTGATGATGATAATGGTTCTCAGAGGATTAGGTAAATTGAGCTGTTCACTGTTGGTTTTAGTTCAAATATCACTTCCTGGTTCTAGTTTCAGATACATTTGCTAGTAATTTATATACATCTGTATATATGCTATTATGAATATATATATTATTTTAAATTTATAATATGTATGTAAGTACATATTGTTCACAAAGAGAATGCTTATGTATACTGCTGTGATTTTAGGAAAACAATAGTAATGTGAAAAAAGTATTTCATAGTTTACAAAGATGTAATAGCAATGCATCAGTATTTTACAAATGCTCCTAGTAAATATTACAGATTCCCACTCTAGTCCTTTAAAAATTTATGTGTGAAAAAGCTATTTTATTGAGTAGTTCATGACATAATTTGCAGGAATAGCATACATGAGTACCATCATACCATCCTCACTTGATAATATGCAAGCAGTAATATGTGTTTTAAGAACTTCACATTCAAATGACTGCATTTTTTGAGATTAATTAATTTGATAATATAATGACAAATTTTCTGTCATATGTTTTTTTCTACAATCCTGAAAAGAACTCAAGTAAAAGACTAAATACTTAGAGGAATCTTGTAGGATGAAATGTTTTAACCCATTCTAATCAAAATTGGAAACCAAAATTGTTGTATTACTCCTAAGTTAATTAAATTTAGTGTAATTACTGAGTCACGTTATTCTTGTTCATGCTCATATGTACATTTTCATTTTCCTCTTTGCTTCTCTTGAGAAAAAAGCACTCATATCCCAAACATCAACGGTAAAGATAGTCTTTGAACATACACAAAGAAAAATAAAACAAACAAACAAACAAAAAACCCAACCCCACAGTAAGCTAGACCGTTTCCATTCACAGAAGAAAAGATAAAAGCAAAATGCCACAAGTGCATAGGAATTTTCTAATTGAGAAGAAAAATAGCCCGTGCATATAACAATTTGTTGTTTCAGCGTTTGCTCTCATGACATTTTTCCTCCGTTACTGGGAATCTAAATGTATAGAATAGATACTCTTTCAGCTAATTCTGTTCTGGGGAGCTTAACCTACAAGTATTTTGTCTTTGGTCCAGTTTTATTAATATATGACTCAATTTCTTGCATAATACCTTAGAATATGTTAGCCTAAATTCAGTCAGAACTCTTATTATGCCAAATAGTCTGAGTACACTTACGGTTTGTTGAAGATCAAATATTTCTTTTAAGTTTAGTTGTCAACAGTTTTATATGTTCATGATTTTTTTTGAAAAATAAGATAGGAAAATTAGTACTGCTGTCTTGCTACGTCTTTATAGACCCATTTTAAACATTTGGGACTGTGATTGCCTCTCATTTCCCTTGTGGAAACAAGTAAAATTAGGATATCTAGGTAAGGATGCCTTCCCTTTTTTCATTCTAATATAACACAGGTTGAAATTAAAATTAGGAAATGCTTTCAGAGGAGCATTTTTGTTTGTCTGTTTGTTTTGTGGTGTTTTCAGAGGAGAGGTGTTTGTTTTTTTTTTTGCATACATACATATATAAATGTAAAAATCTAGTTCTAGTTTCAGATTTAATTCTCAGATTGGTGTTTATTCTTACTATACATTACAAATATCAGAAAACTCAGAAATCAGATTCTAAATTATTGAAGTTGTTACTATTCGATAATACTGTTCTAAAGGCTGAAGGCAACTTAGGTACAGAAATCACTGCAGAAAAAGCATATTTTTGTTTGTCAATTTTTGAACCTGTTGAGAGTAAAAAAGCCAGATTTTTTAATTTATTTTTGCAAGGAATTTTTACCAATCTCACTAGAACCAGAAATTTATGAAAACAGTGGATGGCTTGTGAGTGCCCTATTTCTTTTCATATCCACTCACAATAGCATCTCTAGGAGGAAAGGCGAGACAACATCATGATGGAACAAAGAAGAGAACTTGAAATTAGGTATAAATGTGGATCTGGAAGGCAAGTATTAAGCATTAAAATAATAATATGGAACTTTCTACTTCGTTAACAAAATATATATGTATATATTTCCTATATACAGGTTTCTTAAAAAAAAAACAAAAACCTTATTTATTATCTTTTAGAAAAGTGAATACCTCAAAAATATCAGTATTTAAAATAAACAGCACTGGTAAACTACATTGGAAGGACTTCAGATCTACATTACTTTGTAATCAGCAAACATATATTTATTAATAATAAATAAATATGCTTATGAAAAAGAAAAGAAATACATCAAAGGACATGACCTATCAAATAGGTAAAGACAGCAATACCAGGTTTTAAAGGATTGCCAGCATATGTAATTGTTTGTGGCATGCTGGAAGTTTTGAAGATGAGAGTCTCTTGTAGTTCAATTGAAGTAATAATGACATTTTAAATCCAATTCCACTATACCTAGGACCAGCCAGGCGTGTAACTACCCCATTTTTACCTTCTGTCATTCTGGATATCATCATTCAGTGGTAAGGAAATACAATCATTGCAATTTTCAGCTGCACAAAGCGCTCAGGTTTGCTTGATTATAGGCAGTTTCCTTTTTATGTTAATCCTGCATTGCCCAACAATGAATTTTAACATGTAGAGCTCGAGGCAGTGGCAGGCTTCTTGCAAACAAAAAATTGTATAGAAGAAGGGAGGACACTAACAATTTCTTGTGATTTGTACAAAGGTCACTCCAAAAGTAATGCTCCCTATTTCTTTCCACGGAAAGTACAATAGATACAAAGAGCACAGTAAAACTATTTAATAGTTTACATTCTCAGCTACAAATCACTATTACAGTCACCCACATTAGCAAATTTGTGCACATGACCTGGTTGAGATACTCTGCATTACATCATGATGGCTGTGCAAAGCCATCTGGAATATGGAATGCCTTTCATATCACTTTTGTCACTGCTGAAGTGCACCACTCACTGCTTCACATACACTGGTCTTTACAAACATTCAACAAGCATCAGTATATGCAAGGGTGTGCAATTTTTTCAGTGTGGAGGAAGTCAGTTCCACATCTCTGCTTCATATGTTCTTCCATGTCTGGGACTATTCTGTCAGACTGCCTCTGCTCTGGCATTTCTTACGCATCTACAAAATGTAATGGAATAGTTGTGGGAAGGTTCAACCTCTACTGCCACACCACCAGCATCCGCCGCTGACACTGTAGGCCAACATCATAAAATAGGAGACAATAGTTTCAGAACAACCCTCATATGATTAGGTTTCTCTTATTTACTAGTAATTTTCCATATTTTTAATTAATATTACATAATGTTACTTTATATGTTACATAACGTATATTACATAATTTATATAATATTATATACTATTATAACACAACATAATATTATTTTTATAAATATTGTGTTTCATATAAAAACTTCTCAGAAGAAAAACCGAAGACATGAAAATATCTAAATTTTCATTCTAAGAATTAGAACTGAACCCATACTGAAAAATAAAAGAATAAGAAAAGTTTTGACCATACTTCTATTGTCAATAATGAAAGTCAGAAGTAGAGAGAAAATATTCAAATACTTTTATAGTCTTTACAACAATCCTTTATTCTCATCCTTAAGGAATAAAAAATGAGCCTACTCAATTTGTTTTGCATGAAATTACTTTCCAGACTTTTCAAATGCACTTCTTTCAGGGCTGTTCTCTTGAAGAAGTAATTTCATTCTCAAAGTAGCATTCATCTGATTTTGCCTCTGCAAAATTTTTCCGGATGAAAGTATTCCCATGAACAGATTTAAAAACACTAATGCTGCTTTATCTGTTTGAAGTGGCCTCCTCTGTTATCAGCATTCACTGAATATGATGGACTAAGCTGTAGTATTTTTCAGTAAGTACCACCCAGTTTTCATTCCATTCTCATAAGAGTGCTACACTTCTCTGTTTCAAAAGTATCACAGAAGATGGCTCTGAGCAGTTAAAAAAGAAAAAAAAAAAAAAAATATCTCCAGGCTCAGGCCAAAAACTCATACTAATAATCTATTTTATTTGTATGCATCTCTGAGTAGATCATGCAAATGAGTCATCAGATTTATCACAGAAGGAAGTTTTCAGGCTCTGCCAGTATTTTGCTGATTTACTTTCAGCTGAGAATACAGTTGGCATTGGAAATCAGAACACAATGTATAGTGAGGATGTTATAATTTAAATCAATGTCTTTGTCTGGTTTATGGTAATCCTAAGGTCGGTTCCAGGATTTGGAAAGTAATGACTAAATTAGAAGTGTACCTCTGCATTCTTAGATATTTTTGGACTTGTCTTTTATCACTACCGAAAAGTATGCCTCTAACTTCAGTATGGATAAAGAAGAAAAGAAAATGTATTTTATGACTATCTTATACTACCCTTTTCTTTCCACATTTTGTTGGTTTAATGTTGTATTTTTTATTTTTCTTATCAGATTTTCTTTTTCTTTCTGTTTTGCAGTTCTCTCTTTTAACTGTTTACAGTCTGATTTCACCACACGTCGTTTTCACGAAGAATCTTTCTTGTTATTTATTCCATGTGTTCCTTATTTGGACAACAGTTCTGTTTAGTAGGCAGTGCAACTCGTTAGGAAGGCAAGACCAGTTTTTGGTGCAATATATGATCTCCAAATATGAGCAGAAATATTTGGTCACATAAGGAAGAGTTTAAGAATGGCTAATTTATGACTGGTGGAACTCTTTAGCAGTATGTGGCAGATTCATTCTGAATTGACCAAATGCTATTAAATACCATTCAAAGGGTAGTGCAAAGATATACAGTGGCTTAATGGTGGGCTTTCTTGTTTGCTTTTTTTCCACTTTTTGTTGTCATTGTTGCTTTCCTAATAAATTTTTTTTTTTTTTTCCTGTTATTGTTTTCATGGTATTATCTTTCATAATGTTGTCTTGCACTTCAGTTAGTTCAGAATCCATCTTTTTGTAAGTGAAGTTGTGATTGCTTTTGCTTCTGTGCGTCATCTGTTTTAGGAGAATTAAGTTTAAGGTCAGGAGGAGGACACAGTATAACACCTAACTAAGTTAAAATTCTTTGCATATCTGTGTTGTTACTGGATAAATGTGAATGCTCTCTCAATGGGAAATTATTAATGTAACAAAAATGTAGGAAATAATTCCTATAAGATAAAATATATTTCTTAAAATGTCCAGCATTTATTTGTTGTGTATGACTATTTGATATATATGTACTTTATGTATATATTTTTCTGCATAAATATTTTTCTAACTCATGTATCTAACCTGCAAATATATTTGTCTGATTAGTACAGGCCCTTTCCTGAAATCCGTGAGATAATTAAAGAGCTATCAGTCAACATCTTTTAATGCACTACCAATCTGTCACCCACTTGCTTCTCATAAAAGAATATTTTTAAATTTATTTTTGAGTTCTCTTTATGAAAAAAGAGAAAAAAAGAAAGAAAAGAAGTTGGGAAAAAAAAGGAGAAAGGGTGAGGCAGATTAATTATATATATATATATATTTCCCAAACAACAGATCCATTTAGAATTTCTCTGTGACTCCCTTCTTTCATTCATATGCCTGAATGGGCTCCTTAGATATGCAAATGGCATTTTTGGGTGAGGATATTACAAAAAAACTAGTGAGGAAGGTTTCCAATCCTCTTTTTCCACATACTCACTTCCTTCTTTCTTCTTACATTTATGTGCTATATCTTGTTTAATTAAAATAAAAAGCTTTTTTTTCTTCTGTTTTATGTACAATTCCACAGACTTACACAAGACGAGAAAGAGTGAACCGTGGAACAAAAATGAGAAGAAGAAACCAATGAATAGAAGGTTAAACTGATTTTTTAATATTTATAAAAAAGAAACACAACGTTTCAGTTAGCTGAGAATATATACTATACAAATGTACCTGAGTTTGCCTTTTGGCCCAAAAAAGACTTGCAGTTTGTTTTCCTTAAAAGTATCTTACTGAAAAGTTTCATATTAGGTCATGCACAATAGATGTAATGCTATGGGTCTTCCAGTGTTCATCATCAAATTAGCTGATGACAGCTGAACAGAAGAGTGATGCACCACAAATACAGTTATGAACCTTGGTAAGCTGCTAAATTTTAATGCACAGTATATAACACAAAAAGCTTTGTTTAGATAGTAAAGCACAAGTATAATTATGTTTTCATTCATATTTTTGATTTATATTCTTGTAGAAATTTTCTTTGCCTGTTGCCATTGCTTTTCTTTGTATATCTAATATTGGTTTCTTACTTGAACAAGAATCTTTCACGCTACATTAATTTTGCTATCTTGTTCAAATATGCATAAGGAAGTACAATGATACGGAAAAGATACCTGGCCACTTTATCTATGTAATCCTATTTAAAAAAGTAAAAAAGTGATGATTCTATCTAAAAAAGTGAAACTAAAATCAAGCTCATGGGCTTGAACTGTTATAGTAGCAACCTTTGAACAACCTGCAAAGCGTATGCTGGCCCTCAGTCTTCATGACTGAATAGGTTATTAAATGGAAGTATACTGTGACAATCCTGGAAGCAGTACTTTTAATATAGAAAATATATAAATTATTAAGAAGATAAACAGGCAACATTTAGATCTCAAGCACTCTTCCTTTCTCCTCTTTTTTCTTACTTATTTTAATCTTTTCCAAATTGCCATTTCTAGAAGAAAGACAGCATAACTTCTGAGGAAATTCTTCACCTGCCTATTTTTAATCTATATTTACATATTTTAGGAGAAATAGGAGTGGTAATCTTGTCTTCCTCAGCCTGAAATCTTTAAGATTTGCTACTGCACTGAACAAGATAAGATGCTGTTCTAACAGTATCTTGATATGTCTGTTCAGTAAGTCTCCATCCTTTGCTGTACCATCTGCTAATTTTTTGCTTCCTGTCTGTCTGACAGCTGTCTGTCTGTCTGTCTGTCTGACAGCTGTATACATGCATATGAGCCCAGAAAAAAAAAAAAAAGCTGGATTTTTTCCATGGAAAACAGATGATAATTGAACATGTGTCTGCACAGAGTAAGATCTATGCGCTCCCTCATAAAAGATACAATTCAAGCAGCTCTGTTGACTCAGTCACCCTGTGTGAAAAGTGCCATGGAACCACTTCACTTTGTTCTCTGACTGTCTTAGAGATTTGTCATAAATCTTAGAGCTGAATATAGTTCTTAAAGAGAAAGATCATCTACATCAGCAGGAAATTTTGATCCTAAATAGTCTATCAGCGGATGTTCTCATTCATTAATGAAGAACAGCAAATGGACAATTTTAAAAGCCCGTGAAGTACTGTTCAGATATGAGCTTTAATCCAAACCAGACTTATACTGACTTTGGTTACTCCAAACATAGATTATTGCCTACAGGAGCATAACACATTGTTTCACATCATATGACAAATCAAGTGATAGATTATTGTTAAAAAATATGTGTCACTTTGATCAGCATATCATTTTAAAGACTTTAAAATTGCATCTTGTTTCTAGTTACAGTAATATCCACTGATTTCAGTCGTACTAAAGACCAAATGTTCTTCCTAGGGGAACTACTTGGAGTATTTTCTACCTTCTATGTCATTTATGAGTCTCATTTTGATACAACAATATATCTGAAAACACACATGCCTGCATTTTCTTCATTTCTTTGTAAGGATGCTATGCTTATTGAGGAAAGTTACACAACAGAAGAATAAATAAAAATAGGATACTTAAACATACATTTGTTTTTAAACATATGAGTAAATTCTTTTAAGGTAAGGAACAGCTTATGTTTGAAGTTATGTGTACATTTTATCCCAAATTAGCACCTACATTCTGTTGCATTATATGTGTCATTAGATATATGACATCATATATGACATGAAGAATTACTAGATCTTCACACATCTTCAGCTGTTTTAAAGATTTCTTGACACTTAAAAAAAAAAAAAAAGAATATATGGATATTTTATGCTGATCTAACAGAAACATAAATCATGGAGAACAACATATTCCTAAACACTACAAGGATATCATCCAACCAAAACCGAAAACAGAAAACAGAAAACAAAGATGAGATGGAATTCTACAGAAAATCTCATGAAATGGATTTGCATCTGTGGGTCATTTCTCAACCTGAGCAACATGATATATTGAGTAGGATTCCAAGATGACATTAAGGCACAGTTGAATTAGGGTCTTAAACAAAATAAGTATAGGGAAAATTGTCTTTTTTCTTCTGTGTTTAAAAAATTGTTGCATAGATCTGGGAAAAAAAAACAGCTGGTTCTTATTAGAGCAGGCCACTGATACTTCAAGACTGCATCATAGTGCAAAGGCCACATATTAGACCCTTGGCTAAAACAGTAGAAAGGTTTTGTAAAATTACTAGTTGTTCTATCAAGTTATTAGTTATCATTCACTATTAATGAGCTCAAAAAACCAATAGAAAAAATATTTTTAATGAAAAAAGACAATCTTACATAAATGAGTTTGGTAAGATATCTGCACAGAAAACACAAAGTATCACTGATTGTCCATAGTTTTTCTCTTGTCATCCAGGAATGATGCAAGTGAGAAACTTTGGTAATACATGCTGAATCTGAGATTCCTGATGGAAAACAATTTGTTTTTTCCTCACTAGCTTAGTACATTGCAAAAAACAGACAGGGGAAAATAAGTTTAATTCACTCTTCGTATCGGAGCCAAAGTAGAACTTGAGGAACGTATAACAAGGAGTAGCAAATGGCTGACACTGCTCAAAGAACCTCTGTTTAGGAAGATGCTGTCATAAGTACTCATCACCTCAATAGTTAGCTAAATATAAGACATAATGTCAGTGGCTGCATGTTAGTACATTCTTATATCTTAGGGACTGAATATCAGCCAAAGCTTCTGACTATTATGTAAGCTCATTCTTTGATTGTTATTTTCAAGTGTTATTCTCCTGTGCTCACAAGGACCCCTGCCGCATAAATGTATGTTCATCGTTTCTCAGTGACTGTGAATCCTTATGTAGGTCTTAAGTTGCACTGAATCCAGGCTTTTTTATACAGGGCAAAAGGATATCATAGCCCTTTTTTTAAAGAAGGAATTCACAGACAGCATAGATCATAGCTATGAGCTCCACCCATCTAGCTATGGGAAATTTTCTTGAGGATCTGCAGGGATGACAGAGTAAATTAGCTGTTCAAGAAAAGTTTTAGATAAATACAGTTTAGTGATAATGGAACTGAACAGTCCTGATTTAGCCCTCTGCTAAGCCTGCTGCTTGTTTTGCCTCCACATTATACTTGATTCTTCTCAAGAGCATAAATTACCTGTTAGCTTATATTTAGGTTTTTTACTTACTCTGTCAGTCTTGTCTCTCCTGGATTTGTCTTGTTTGCGGGATCTTGGAAAGTTTATTGTCCTGTACAACTGTTGCCAAATCTTAGTGCAAGCTGATGTGCACTCTGAGCCTTAGTGAGGCTTGCGTCAAACTGTGCAATGTATGCACCTTTTAGCGCTAGCTCTGTTAACGTTTCCTTTGGCTGGTACACGTATCAGATTTTTTACTTCCACACCCATTCCCTACCCTCACTAACAGGTGTTTGTTGCCTGTGACTAGAGTTCAAGATCTTGGAGAAATGAAAACAGTAATGGTATGCTGAAGATGGGAAGAACAATCAAGCATAATTGGATAAAAATGCTTCTATGACCGCTGATGAAGGAGAAACACTCAGGTTGATTCTTATTGTTACTGGAGACAAACTTCTATCTTAAAAAAAAAAAAAAAAAAAAAAAAAAAAAAAAAAAAAAAACAAAAGAAGAAGAAGAAGAACTCAGCTGCCTGACAGAAAAATTCATTTTCTTTCAAGGGAAAAGTAGATGAATTACCCAGGAATTTTGTGCTTATCAAGCAAATAAGGCAGCTGAAAATTATTTGCTTCCCCATTTGTGTTTACACGTGATTAAAATATAAGGTTAAAAATACATGTATATAACAGAAACATTTGCAAATTCTGCATTTTCAAGATGAATGTATAAGTCTGCCAAGTCATCTGTAAAGTAAGTTTTAAATAACTGCCTCCAGGGATATATATTTTCAGTACTATATTTTAGTATAATATTAAAATTCCACATTAGATTTTTGCATCTTAGGGGATTTTCATTCCTATCTCCTGCTCAGCAGTCACTATCATATTTACTTGACATCAAGTATGGTATACCTATATTCAGTTCAAATTCTTCTGAATAATAGCCATCTAAACAAATGGATTATTATTATTGTTGTTGCATCTTTATAGTTAAGAAGATAATTAGAACCTTGTTTGGACGTAGATATACAAAAATTCTCTCACCTTCAAAAGGAGTCAATTAGTTAATTATGTACATTTTTTACTGTTTTTCTTTTTTTTTTTTTAATTTATTTTTTTTTTCAGGAAAAGAACAACAACAAAAAACCTCTTGAAATATTTGTATCAAGTTAAAGAGAAAAAGAATTATTTATGTGAATGTAGTCTCTATTGTCACTTTGGGAACATCTGATGCTATAGAATAAACAGAGATATTCTTACAAATTACCAGAGAGGCTTTTGTGCAGTAAGAGATAGAAAGATTCCCTACAAGTTGCTTTGCTGAGGATAAACTACTTGCTTTGTACAAAAGAATACTGCTCTCTAGTGGAATACAGAATAAAATTCCGTGACCTCACCAGTTACCTTCCTCTGCATTCTTACCTGTTTGCAGAAAAAAGGCAGCTTACCTTTATTTTAGAGTTATGATTGATATATGTCTACAACTATTGTGAGATAATACTGTCATGTGGCGTTGCTTTTGTAATCAAGTAAAGGAAAAATCCTTTTTTTTTTTTCCTTCTCAAATCGAATCCAGTTATTTTTACCATGTCCTTTTTCTTTCCTCCCAGTGCTGCTGCCTATATCAAGAGGGTGGAACTAATGGCTATATGACTTACACAGGAATTCATGATAATTTAGCTGACATAAGGTTAATTTGGGAGTGATTAATAGCTGCATTTATACAGTTGAAAATTTTAATAATTCTTCTCTCAGGAACTTATTGTACCAATACTTTGTATTCAGGGTTTGCTTTTATGCTGTAGTCATTGCTCCTTCGGAGTAGGAAATGTTTGCTGGAGCAGGAATCAAGTTGTACAAATTGTTCAATACATTGCTGTCTATCTCAGTGAGGGGGGACAGGACACTAAAAAAACACATAAACACACACCAAATGTTGTGCTTTGAGTTTCCTTCCTCCAGGGCTAGTTGTAGATCTGTCATCTGTTTGGCTAAACTTGATGGGATCATGGAACCTTTGACAGCTTTAATCTCTATCACTACTCACAGCAAGCCTGCAAGCTAGTGAATTGACATGCTGGACATACTTAAAATGGGCATGTAGTGCAGCACTGAAATGAACCCAGCCTGGAATGTGCTGTAAGTGTGCATTCAAAACAGAAGCACACTGCTTTGAGATATTACAATGTTAAACCTGGAACCAGCTGCTTTCCAAAGATTTATTTCCAATATGCCTGTCCCTTAGTCAGTGGAAAGTAACTTAAAACATCATTTGCAAAAAAGCTGGTTAGTCTTTGCCCAGAGTTCATTGCTCTTGTTTTGTTTTCTAAAATAGAGATGGTCACGTTAAGGCTGATAGAGGCATTTTCTGAACAGTAATTTAGCAAAGAGCTATTTACAGTATTTAAATTTCAGATTGTGAGCACAAGCATTTGGAAATATTCAATATGTAATAAATGTAATTCTGTGACAAAATATGATTAAAAAAGACAGCAAACAAACATACAAACAAAACCAGCACAAACAAACAAGAGGAAATGAAATTAAGATGAAGTTGGTACTTGTGGACCTAAGTGATTTTTCTCCTCTGCGTTCTGCAGAGTATCTTCAACGTGCAGGCGTTTTTATAACAATTTACTAATTTGGAGGATTTTACAGATCAGAGCAATTATACTCGAACCAATACTGAGGAATTCAAGGCATTTGAAACATTTGCTGCTTTAGTCTGTTCATTAAGCATTAGCAAATTTGGTAATGTTTCTTAACTGATAAATCTCCTGCATAGGAACAAATTCCTACTAAACTGTATTGACCATTGTGATGCCTTTCACCCAGGGAAATCTTTATAAGATTTTAAATTTATAAGTTTGTCTCCATCACCATGCTTTTCTATTGCCACAATAATGCCGGAAATTAATTTTTTTTTACTTAACTCAGCCTTTAAAAGAAAAATAATAATAATAATTAAAAAAAAAAAAAAAATTATTACTATCCTTTACTACCTTTACTAGCAAGGAAATTATGGTAAAAGGATGTGAAGATAACATATTAAAATTACCTAAGATTTATATTGGTGTAGCAAGCAGAATCCAGATCTCTTGGCTCTTACTCTTGTGCATTAACCAAAGTATCTTGCTTCCTTCAGAACAGTATTTAGTCTCTCATTTCCACTGGTAATGGAAAGTCTTCCTGGAAAATGGGAAAAAAAGCTATAAAAAGAGAGTACAAATCAAACCATCTGAAAGAGAGGAAAATAGAAGACTAAATCATCTACAAAATCTGATAACATGAAACTGAACAAATAGTGGACTACGTCTAGCGTTCAATAGTTTAATGCATACTGAAACACTTAGAGCAGAGTGGTTTTTGGTAGTACTCAGATGTCTTCAGCCTTCAGATGTCTCAAATTGTAGGTTGCAAACAACAGGGATTTATTCAAGTGGCACTACCACGATGGTTTCCAAGTTACATTTTAAAGTTTTCATTGTGTAATGCGCAGAGATAATTCAGAAAGAGTATATGTTGCTTCTGAACAAGATATATGTTCACTGTTATTAGAACTGGAAGTGTGCTTTTGTCATTGTGATAGAAACGTTTCCTTCAAAAAGGAATAGGAAATACTGATGCTTTTTTATTGTTTTAGTAATTACTGTTAATTAATTAGGATGAATGTTTACAAAGCACATTAAATGTAGCAAACACTATTTAAGTTCTGAGTAATATTCTCATTGACTTACAGCACTTATCACAAACATAAAGGCTTTATAGAATAGAGAACAGTAACAAGTAGTATAGCACGTGGTTTTTTTTGTTATATATGATTATATATATCAGAAATCTGAGTGTAAGTTCACAAAATCATTGGATTATTGGAGGGCCCCAGAATGGTCACTGAATCCAATTCCTGAGTCCACAGTTGACTACCTCAAAAGTAAAAGATATGTCTAAGAATATTGTCCAAAATGTCAGTCTGGGGTGACAGAGCACTGGAATCAGCTGCCCAGAGACACTGTGGAGTTTCCTTCTCTGGAGATATTAAAAAACCTGCCTGGATGCTTTCCTATGCATTCTACTCTAGGGAACCAACTTTAACAGAAGGATTGAACTAGATCTCCATAGGTCCTTTCCAACAGCTCTATGATTTTGTTCTCTAAAGTGCTTCACGAATTCTGGCAGCTGACTGCCAAAAGGAGCCAGATCCATACCCATCACCTAACCCAAACCTGACCTTCTGCCTGATGCAGCTCCACGCCATTCCATAGTGCTGTTCCTCCACTCCTCTCATGAAGAAGCTGTAGGCCACCACGAGGCTTCCCCTTAGCTTCCTTCCTCATATACTTGCTTACTGATCATTTTGAGTACAAGTAAAATATAAAAATGAAAAAGAACTGAATACTACTTGAATATCTGACTGGATAAATTATCTAGTCATATCTCAAAGAGTCATTGATTCCACATTCAGATTTTCAGTTTGGGATAGATTAGATGTTTTCAAGCAGTATGCTCAGTGTTCTTGAAAGTGTGCAGGTCACAAAAGCAAAATTAGGCCATGTGCTAAATACAGTGGAAACAGCAGATTCTTTACCAAGAGGCAGCTTTCCTATCCCCTCAAAGTATCAAAGTATCACTGTAACACTTTTGCTCTTTTTAGCAATGAATCAGAAGTTCCTGTTCTGGTTTTAAACATCATCCTCAGAAGGGGAAAAGGAGGAGAATAATAGGCAGGAAAAGATTAAAGGAATACAACAAATGAAGTGATAAAACAATACACAAATCAGGTTGAAATCCTCAGTTTTTACCCTTGACTATCTGGTTAAAGGCTGTCAAAAGACTGTTCAGGGTTACTATAATTCACACAGTATTTAGAAGTCACGCTGACTTTGTGTATTGATTACAATTGAATTCCAACAGAAAAATGGAGATGGAGCTAAGATTACATCTTTGTGTTGGTTCACAATCTTCTCTTGATATAAAATATGACTCTACTCTTAGGGCTTTTAGATCCCTCTCTGAGACTTTGAGGTATATGGCTGTGATGTTATACAGACTGCTCTTTCATGAGGAGCTGCAGAACACATCTCACTTAAACACAGATTGTTTAGGTTGACAAGAACCTCCTCTGAATTCTTTTATTCAACTTCATCCATTCTACCGTAAATGTTAAACACAGCTGAAACTTGGTTGGAGGTGGAAAATAGACATGTGGGCTGTCTTCTTGAGGTGAATAGATAAATATGAGGAAATAAGGATTTTGTCTGTTTGAATTTATTTATCTATTTATTTTTAAATTATGTATTTGGTGATCTTTAGTATCCACAATTACTTTGGAAGCCTTTGGAAGCCAAGATACTGAAGAGCTGCAGATACTTTCTGATACAGATCCCGATTTACCCCAAATATCTGTTCTGGGTCTATATTTGGAATTGGTTAGGATTATAGCTGAATGGATAAAATACTCACATTTCTGCATGTTGGATTCTACCTTTAAAGCATTTGGTATTCCAGAGTTCTCCATATGCTGAAGAAACATCAAATAATTAAGAAATACCATCCTCACATGTAGACAATGCCCATACAACCCCTGATTTTTTGGAATGGAAGCAGATTCAGAGAAAAATTTCTGACTCTAATATTCTTGAAAATTCTATTGGTTAGGTGCATAAAATTTGATACTGAATAATTATAAAATAATGTATAACCAACTGAGTAATATTCCAGAAGTCTGTCTTTTAGGAGAAAAACGTAGATTTACTCTATTTTGTAAAATTTCAACCTCACAGTACAGTGTAGTTCTATTTGTGTTGCTGAGTGCACTGTCTTAAATGGCTTACATAATCCATGTAAAGCATAAGTTCATAGAAGACAAAAGATTTTTCTCACTCTCCTTAGAATAGTTACATTTTGAACTGCACTCTACTGTGTTTATTTAAAGGCAGGATAGATAATTGTCATAGCACTGCATATACAAAGGAAATGAAGGAAGGAAAAGAATAGCAGATATTGTTTTTAAAGCCAATGTCAACACTGCAAAAAACAATGGTTTCAGATATTAACTTTGCTACTCCTGACATTTGATGACAAGGAAAAACATGCAGATGCACATTGTGGTTAGTGTACTGTAATTTATATGTAGAAAGCAATTTTGAGGTGTATCAGATTAAAAGGAATGAGTTGGACTCTGATCTGTAAGAACGATAAAAGCTTTTGATGCTTTATCCCTTTTGTCTTTTAACGTAGGAGACACTGTTTACTTGGAAATGTATCACTTTTACAGACAGTGAATATCTACCTCCTGGATTAGTTCTAAGAGTAAAAAAAATAGTAAAATTTTGGTACTTTGAACAAGTTTTTCCTACAGAAAAGCTCCTGAAATATCTTTCGGTGGATGTTGTTTATGTGTTTGGATTTGACTTCTAGGAGAGGCTTAACAGTGTTTCTCAATCTTTCTAAAAACAGATCTGAAATGAAGGACTGGACTGGGGCTTTGGGGACTCACATGATAGACATGCTTGATAGCTCCAAAAAAGTTTAAACTGAATATATGTTATACTTTCAATTATAGGTTTTAATTTTTATTATGACTAATTTAAAAAGTTAATAATGGATCTTAAAGGAGATATAGCAGAGGAACTCTCGTTTTTGTTGCTATTTTCACAAATTTTGCAGTTGACTCTGAAGAGATTCACTCAACAAAATGGATAACTGATCCCAAAAGTTCTATTTGTCAAATTACGTCTTATCTGAAGGATAGTTTCATCTAAAAAATTCAGCCATTTAATGAGAAATTGAGAGTAATATTTATGGACAAAATTAAATCCAGACGTATTTCTGAACTTATGCAGTAGAACAGGGAAAACAGGCAAAGTTAACAACAGTTTGCTGTGTGCATCTGAATCATCCTGTGAATCATCCTGTCTAACAGATGTGTTCAAATATTGTAAAGATAGTTCTCTGTCTGTCTCTCCCATACGTATTACCCAAGCCTATTTATCAGTGTGTTGCCAAAAGGCAACATCCTTGGGACTGAACTATTGCAGCATTGTCATCTTTTACAGCAATATCAGCTTTCTCATGTTGTCCAGTTTCCTATTTCTTTGTATGTACTCCTTCCTAGCTCTACCAAGCACATTCCAGTTTTGCCTCTAAAGTTGATACTGAGATATGTTTTGACTTGAAATCTTTACAAAGTGGTCAGATCCACATCTTGCATAGCGGTTACATGAATATTGATTTTCAAGCTCAGCAAGTATGATTTGTTTATCTGATTTTCTTGGACAACCGTGTGACTTTGTTGAAGATTATTCAAATACGTTACTCATTCTAGCATTTCTTAAATCTTGCATGTATAGGATAAAAATGTGCGAGTTGAGACCTGCGACACTGGTATTTCTGAATTACTTTAACTTGACAAGTGGCCTGCACTGCTGTCATTGTAATATATTTTATACAGTTTCAATAAATTTAAGACTGAGAGATTTGAAACACTCAAGGTTAAGAACGTAGTCTGATGATGATCTAGTTGTTGCTTAGTTTTTACACAACTATGACATCATTGTAATCATCATAATTTCCCGTACACTTTCAATCCTGATTCAATTCTGTTTCAGAAATTTACTGTTCATGAGCACTAAAAAAGAAAAAAAAAGAAAAAAAAAAAAAGCAAACGTATCTTAGAGAAGCAACATCAAAGAACTACAAAAATACCTTTGTTTCAGATTTGTCTTTGTTTTCTACACTGGACACTTTGACAAATAACTAGTCTGTAGAAATGGGATTATTGTCTCAAATCTATCCTCTAGAGAATTGCTGCATTTCTACATAATGCAAACCTACAATGATGAGAATGCAATGCTAGCAATAAAAGCAAGATGCAGGCATTTAGAGAATTCTTTTTTGTGTAGTCTAATGACAAGCAGAATATTCAGGGCACTGGAATGGAATTAAGAACATTAATCTTCTTCCTGGATTTGCTAACAACTTACAAACACTGAGCAAATCACGGAACTGTGGGCACATCCCATCTATTTAATTGGAATATTTTGCATCTTCTGTAGCTTGCTTTAAGATCTACAATGGAAATTGTATGTGTGATATGTGTTTCAAATGTTCCTATTATTTTGAAAAATTTTGCTTCAAAGAAAACTGCATCTTTTTGACGTGCTGTGTGATATGGCTTAGTAGCTTGTGATGGCAATGATGATGAGTAGATGGTTGGACTGATTAGATGATCTTATAGATTGTTTCCAACCTTGTGAATCTATGATTCTATGTTTCTATGATTCTATGATTTTCTCATCTCTGCTCCTTAAAAACAGGTATTGTTGTTTCCCTGAAAACTTATAACCTAATTTCAAACTGTTGAAAATTCATTTTCCCTTACAGAAATCCTTAAGCTAAGCTTGCTACAGAAATACGCACTTCTGTGCCAATACTAATTAATTGGTTAAGTAATAATTCACTTCTTCTTAATCTTTTGCCATTGTAAAACAAGGAGAATATTAAAAATGACTTCTTCACACTGATTCATTCTTTCTCTTCAGAGCACTGCATCTTATTAAGCTGAGATTCTGATGTTAAAAAATATGAAAACCTGATCACGGTTATCTTCTTCAACTATTCATGGAGGAAATATTAGGAGTGAAATATATCTCATTGCAGCTTTGAAGGAAAGGGAGATTTAATGAAACTTTTCAAATTATACAGTTCAGAGTCATCTATGCAGGGTTCAAGGCGATGTACAGCTGATGCAATATTTCCATGTTGAAAAAGAGTGTGAGTATAACCTCTATCCTTTAGGTTGATAATGTACATCTGCTATTCTTCGCACCTGACTACTCATTGCCAAATCATGTCCTGTATCTCCTCAGCCGTATTTTGTATTTTCCAGCCTATCCTTGTCAAATTTTGTACAAGTATATCCACCTATTTTCTGCACTTCCTGGGGTCTGCCTTTTGATTTGAATGCAGGAATCTGGTGAAAATGAGTTTACTAGTATCCTGAGATGCTGAGATGATAGTGCCATACTCAAAATCAGTTTTGTCTGATTTCCTGATGACCTAGGAAATATTTGCTTTGTCTACTTCAAGATGCAAAAAATTTCCAGCTGGAGTTTGGACCTCAACTTCCAATTCTCTGACAGTTTCTATCAAAAAAGGTTTAGAATGTATGTACTGAACTTGTCTAGGTGCATTCTGATAGCAGAGAGTGGTGACAGAGTTCTCAAGTGCACGGTTAACAAAGAATATAATTTGGTTTATAACCATTAAGTCTTTTCAACTGCATTCCCAATGAAGAATGAAGAATGAAGAGTTACAGAAGATTTAGGAGTAAAGCTGTTAGAGATGTTTCATATCTTCCCTCTGCGCCAGTGTCACCTCCCTCCCTGTTCTCCCTAATATCCACTGCCCTTTTATAACTGTGTAAAAAATATACTTAGGGGGTAAATTTATATTGCCAAATAAATAAATAAATAACAATTTTAAAAAATCTGGGAGAGTTAAGTGTATTCCTGATACCCATTGCTCTGGGTTCTTGGCAGGATCATGAATCCAGTGCAAAAAATTGCCAGAACCTGTCTGATTAAAAGTGACTGTCTCTAGTTAAAAGTGACTCAACTTGGCTATATGTGTGCTCATTGCTAAATATCTCTAACATAAAAGGAAAATGTGCAAATATGAGGTCCAGAAGGCTCTAATTTTTAGATCTTTTTCTTCTGTTGTTCCTTTTTATTAGAAAAGCAGATCTCATCTGTCTCTGGGACTCTGGTGGCTAGACTCTAATGAAATGGCAACACATGATGAATTAAGGGAAATCTAAAGCAGTGCAGACCATAAGACTTCCTACTTTGTGATTTCTTGGCCTAGTGATGATTAAGATCTGAGGGGAAACCTTATTGCTCTGTACAAATACTGGAAAGAAGGCTATAGCAAGGTGGGGGACCACTTTCTTCTCCAATGTAACAAGCAGTAGGACAAGAGGAAATGTCCTTAAGTTGCATTAGGGGTGATTCAGACTGAATATTGGGAAAAAAAATTATTCGGAGAGAGCAGGGAGGTGGTGGAGTCATCATTCTTGGAGGTTTTTCAAGAAAATGGTAAGTATTGCACTGACATTGTTTAGTGAGCGTGGTAATGATGACTAGGTTAATGATTCTATGAGTCTAAGAAAGTAATGCCTCCTATTTATTTCCATGAAAACTACAACAGATACAATGAGTAACATAACATTTGATAATTTCTCAGCTACATGATTTTTAACTAACACTTTTTTAAAACAGTCACCACCAGTAGCCATATATTTTCTCCAGCAATGAATAAGAGCCTGCATACTACGTCTGTAAAAATCTGCCACAGCAGAAATGAATCACTGCCACTACTGCCACTGCTGAAACATACTACCCATCACTTTTTTGTCTCCAGAGATGGTCATCAAATACTGACAAATGTCAGTGGGTGCAATATTTTCCAATTCGAGGAATTCAGTGATGCGCATTTACTTTATACATACTTCCATGTCAGGCACCATTTTGTCAGACAACCCCAGTGCTACCATCTGGCACACGGCAACAAAATGTAATGAAATATTGTCCAGGGTCTTATGCAGCCCCCGACTCCTGGATTGGACACACATGATAAAGGTGACTAATAGCAGTATAAGTGCATCTAAGATGGGAAAATGTGGAATTGGCGTGTCACAGACCACTAACCTGCATTAGAAACAGTGTTCCTGCATTAGAAACAGTGTGGCCAGCAGGAGCAGGGAGGTGATCATCCCCCTCTACTCAGCACTGGTGAGGACACATCTCGAGTACTGTGTTCAGTTTTGGGCCCCTCACTACAGGAAAGATGTTGAGGTGCTGGAGCATGTCCAGAGAAGGGCAACGAAACTGGTGAGGGGTCTGGAGCACAGACCTTATGAGGAGCGGCTGAGGGAGCTGGGATTGTTCAGTCTGGAGAAGAGGAGGCTCAGGGGAGACCTCATTGCACTCTACAACTTCCTGAAGGGAGGTTGTGGTGAAGAGGGATTTGGCCTCTTCTCCCAGGCAACGAGCAGGACATGGGGCAATGGCCGCAAGTTGTGTCAGAGGAGGTTTAGGTTGGGCATAAGGAAGAACTTTTTCTCTCAGAGAGTCATCAAGCACTGGAATGGCTGCCCAGGGAGGTGGTGAAGTCGCCGTCCCTGGCAGTGTTCAAGAGGCGTCTGGATGACGTGCTGCGTGATGTGGTTTAGTGCTTGTGGTAGCAAAGGTGATGAGGAGACGGTTGGACTAAATGATCTTACAGGTCATTTCCAACCTTGTGATTCTATGATTCTATCTATGATTCTAACAAGAGAGGTGTTTTCTGGAGGTTCCATTTTTCTCTCAGTGCTGGAAGGATGCAGGAAGTAGAGAGCAGAAGGTAAAAAACTTCATAGTTTGAAATAACGATTTGTATATGAAAAACTGTTTAAGGAGGGCAAATGCTTGCATAACTACAAGCAAAACTGAGGATGGATGTTGACATTTTTGACTAAGTTGAAAAGAGGAAAAAATAGAAAAGCAGTTGAAATAAACTGTATGTGAAAAAAGAATTATCGAAAGAAGAAAAAATAACTAATGTTCTTCAGCTTTACAGGTAGAGGGCAAAATGGTATGTGAACATCCTAAATGGCATATTATCAAGATTTTCAGTGCCACAGTCTAGTCACATCAAAAATAACTTAAAAGACTTGTTGGGTCTTAACATTTGGCATTGATCTATAGGCAAAAAACTCCTCATTTCACATGCATCTCTTTCAGCATTGTTTTTTTTTGACCTTCTGCTAAAGAAGACAACTGTAAATTGTAAATCTGGATAAGTGTTTTTCCAGCTAAAACATGAAGTGCATCAGGATGAACAGACACTGTACAAGTTCCAAATTTCCACCCATGGTTTGCAAATTAAATACAAATGTGAACAGCGGGAGGCTGACTTTTAAAACAGACAAGCATTGCCACACATTTAGAAAATGTCTCCTCTTCAAATCTTTATACTGGCTTCTCTTCCCCTTCTGAAACTAATTTAAACTCCTAGCTTTTGATTTATTGTTTCTCTATGATGTCTGCACCATGGCACTGAGGAAAGAATTTTGGAATCTTTCTGGAGGAGGCAACACAGAGGAAGTGTGAATGATGCAGAGGTATGTAGACAGAATCATGTCTAGATCAAGCAGAAAACTGAAAATGGTGTGACTACGTACGGATAGGAGTGACTCAGGCAAAGTATTCCTCTCTGTACATAAAATGACCATCTTCTTGTGTTCTTATTAACTAGTAAGTAATTACCTAAACACATGAATACACACATGTAATATAAGTACATAAATAGAGAAAGTGAAGTATTTTTTATCTTTCATTACAAGTACACATATTTGTATATAATCTCTACCAAAAAGCAGGCACAAATGCATAGAATCACTGAAATATTAAGGTTGAAAATGAGTCTAATCTTCAACACACCACCAACCCAGCCACTAAACCATGTCCCTATGTGACACACCTACATTTTTCTAGAACGCCTCTGGGGAAAGTGACTCCACAATTTCCATGAGAAATTAATTCAGTCTATTAGATAAGTTGTATACCTATGCACCCAGTAGCAGTCATGATACAACAACTGTTCCAAAAGTAATATCTACTTTAGTATGTTGGCCTATGACATCAGAGGAGGATATTGGTGGTGTGGCAGTAGAAGTTGAACTTTCCCCCCAATAGTCCATTACATTTTGTTGTCATATGTCAGATGGCAGCAGAGGTGTAGTCTGACAAAAAGGTGTCTGGCATGGAAGTGTTATCACAGTGAAATGGTGGGTTGCTCATTTTAACAGTGGTTATGACAACTGTGATTCATCTCTGCTGTTGCAGGTTTTATGAGCACAGCATGCAGACTCTTGTTCATCCCAGATGAAAAATGCATAGCTAATGGTGGTGACTATGTTAAAAATAGTGTTATGTAACTGAGAATTTGTTCTATCAAGTAGCATTATTGTGCTCTTTTATCTGTTGCAGTTTCCATTGAAATGAAGAGAAGGCATTAGTTTCTAAGCACTGTGAAACACTGATTTCTCTGGAAGTTAAGTAATGACTATCTGGAATAATCTGAATTTCCCTGTTTTTATATTCTGGTTGTCACTTCAGTGTTCTCAGTTTCACAACACATGAAGGAACAATTTAGGATTCTTCATCAGGTCTGGCAGTTCCAAGTATTTAATTTGCACTTGTATCAGTTCTTACTTCTCAGTGCCTGGTGGTCAATTTCAAAGGAAGAATGAAATAATTTTTAAAATTGGATGCGGGCCTGAAAGAAAGTAAAATGTCTAATAAGTGTATCTTCTACTTTAGAGCTATACATCATATTTCAGCAATATTTTCAAAAGGAAATGTATCTGAATTAAAAACCTGTGGTAGCATTCTCTTACATGCATGGGTTATCTCTTCGGCTGTATGAAATGTGATTAAAAGAATTTGTGTTTGAGAATGCCTCTTGAACCTAGGCCAATCCACTTCTTGTAAATTAGAATATTGGGAATATGTGCCTGTGTGAGATATTTGTCTTTTCTTCTGCTTCCTTAAGGCCTGTCTGGTTTTGGAAGAACAAACAAACAAACAATGAAACATACAGTAGCTAACACAATGGAAGAACAATCTGCTGAAGAACCTCTAGCTGTATCAGCCAGTCTACTTGATAATATAGCTGATAATTAAGTAGACATTAGTTTGAGGCCGATTTAGATTCTGTAGGTTTATTTGAAAGGGAGAAAAAAAGAAAAAAGTACAAGGTACTGTTAAAAGGACATTTCAAAGGAAGTTGCAGAAGAGTCTGGACAAAACAATCTCACTAGTGATCCTTGAAAAACTATCATGTCTTCTGTGGGTTTTTGTGTTAATTTTGTGACCTGGATTTAAAGATTTCCAGACTTCAGCAGCATGAGCAGGGTAATGCAAGGGGCACATGACTCCTTATGTTTTGTATTTTCAGACACATGGTTGGTAATTTTATTTATATATTTTCCAGATTGTTTTGAAGTACAAAAAATGTGATTAGACATATAGTTGTAAGTACAGATACAGTTGTATGTGAAATTGTACAGATTTAGCTTAGAATGCCAAAAACAAAACAAAACAAAACAAAACAAAATAACGACAAAGACAAAAGAAAAAAAATACAGAAAACAAACAACCTCCTCACCAAACTAAAAGGAAGAAAAAGAAGAGAAAAAAGAGGCTTGAGGATTTTGTAGCCAAAGGCCAAAGATAATAATGCATTAATTTGATCATTGTTTAGGTCAAAGTTTCTCCTGGTTTACTTAATGACTTCTCCACAAAATCTTTGTCTTCTTCAGGCAAAGTCAAAAAACTACCTATTAACATATTATTAAAGTTTGTGATCATCTCTTCTGCTTTCAGTCTTTATTGCTTCTGTTAATGGAAAACCTACCTGAACTCCTTTGAATCCTATCAGGTAAAATTACATTAAATAATTTAGCCCACAAATGAAAGAGACTTGCACTAACCCTGATCAATCTTATAAAGCAGATTATGGCTCACTAGCATGATATTTTCCATTGGCAATTATACAACAGTAATGAGCAGCCAGAATAAGAGCATCTTTACTCACACAGGTAGATCTAGAAGAAGACAAGTCTATGGTTTTAGAAATCCTTTTGACTGTGCAAAAATTAAAGTCAAGAATAAAACTCCAACAACCTTTCAGTGGTGAAGCATCAGTCTGGCAGCTTTCTATTATGATTCATGCAGTTCATAAATCGAAGGAAAACACTTAAAACTAGATGAAAGCTGCATATTATTCAGGCATAAATATATCTTTGAATGAACCTTTCTATAGCTCACAATGAGTAAGAAACAGAGATTGGAAGTTTGAGTGTAGGTATTGCTGTAGGTAACAGGACTTGATTGAGGATGGCTGTAGGCACATTCATCAGAGCAGGTTAGAGGGCACATCCATTTCATTCAGGTCCAATATTGGCAATTGTTGGTTTTACATGAAGTAGATCTCAGTCCATGGATTCAAACAGAAATATTTTTTTTAAAGCCCTAACAGGATGTTACTTAAAAGAACTTGTCAATATAGTTGCTAAAATAACTTTCCTCCCCACTTTTTTTTTTTTAAGTTTTGAGTTTTCAGAAATTTCTTCAAATCTATGCAAATACTGCATAGCTTCCCTTGACATTCTTTGGTTTTTAGTGTGTAAATTCCCCTACGCAAGGGATAAGGCAAATTTTTAAGAAGCTTGCCTTCATTTAGAGAGGCTATCTTCAAAGAGCACATAGAAAGAAGAAAAGACAGAAAGTTGATGTTATTTATGTCACCTATGGAGTGTCTCTTAGACCTTGATACCTTTATTCACATTATGGACAAGTGACTTACTTCCTAGTAAATTTGAATTTATTTCACAGTAAACTTGAGTATTATGTTTATGTTAGTTGAGAATCTTGTTGAATTAAAGGATTTGAATTTGCATTTAAGTACTAGTTATAAAGTGCTACATAAGTATGTCTTCATTGCTATGTAAATATAACTCTACAAGGTTAGTGAGTGGAGAGCAGATTCAGATCCCTGTATTTTTCTGTTTTTCCCACAAGTTGTTTCAAATTAAGTTAGCTTAATTCAGAGCTGTCACTTCAAGGTACAAAGCAGAGCTGAGGTGGTCAGAATAGGAGTTAAAATAATGATAATGTACAAAATAAGGTTTCCTCCACATAGGCACAGAGGAGGATTTCTTAGCAGATAGCATTGATGCAATGCAGTCACTTGACTTCGGATTATCATTGTATCTGTGTGTAAAACAGGAATAAAATAAATTACTATTCTGGAGACATATCTAAAACTGCTGATTCCTTACAGTAAAGTTAAATGCTTAAAGGATGAAGCAAAGAGCAAGAAGATTTGTAATGAAATGTATGCAACGATTTGAGGTAAATAAGTAGCACGCAGGTTTTAATGAAGTTACACTGCTTATTTCTCCTTGTAACCTACATACTTATGTTGCTCAAGGCCATCTATTCAAAAAGTAAAGAAAATAATTCCCAAATTGAAATTAATTAGAAGCTTAAGCATAATTAATTTAATTACATTACAACATAGCAGTAGCAAGGTCTGCATCAACAAAAAACTGCTATTTTTTCTTGCTGGCAGAGAAATATTGTGTCTACTCTCAAAAAACATAAGAATCTCCCTCCAGTTTTTAAAAATTAAATCACCGTTTTGAAATATGTTGGCATATATTATTGAAGAATTCACAGCTTTCGTTATTTACCAAATACTTTGTCCTCATTGCAAAATGAATGTCCTTCTTTTCAAACACCTGCATTACATGTAAAACAAATAGGAACACGATGTGCTCCAAAGCATAAAATAAATATTCCTTTAAGCAAAAAAAAAGGAATTCTGAGGAAGCTCAAGCTGCTGGAAGTCAGCTCATCTTTGTTTTGTATCACCTCTAGCTGAGTGAACCTAATTTTGAGTTCATTGAAAAATGGGCACTAATAGTAACATATTTTATCACAAAGCTATTGTTTCCCACTCTAATACAAAATCTAAAATGTTCGCGACAAGAAGTCTTTGAGAAACAGCATGGTTTAGGTAATCTGCATAATATGTAATTCCAGTTGGAGATTATTAATATTTCTTTCAAAAATCTGTGGATCTAGCTTTATTAATGAAGATGGTCTTCTCCTTCTGCAATATTTTTAATATATCCTTTATTTATTTTTTTTTAATTTATTTTTTAATTAAGCATAATTCTCATAATTATAAGCCCCAAGGTGCTGGATAATTTGCTGGAAGCTATCCTTGACAAAGTGAACAGTAGGCCAGCTAAAATAGTCCACCAATGAGATAAACAAAGAATTTATAATGCCACAGATAAATGTTGGAGGAGGAAGTAGTTTTCTCATTTTGAGAGATATTCCATGTGTGAAGGGATGATAAAGATTTCCACCAGTCATCTCAGAGGTAGAGTGAAACCACATGGGGAAAAAAAAAAAAAATCAGGAAAAAAAAATCAGTAATTCTATACTTGAGAAATCTTGTATTTGATGGAGGGAAGAAGAAAAAGAAAATATCAAGAATCTTCAGGAAGTTCTTGTATAAGATGGAAGAAATCACAAAACCTGTGAGTAAACTGAGACAAAGAAGTACGTTCAATAGTTTATTTATTTTGTTAAGATCAGCTTATCTTTTTTTTGCTGTACAAGCTAAAGAACATCAGTAATATTACATTACTTTATTCTACTTAATGTCTGAAATGGAACTTCAATCTCCTGCATATCAGCAGAAGACTGTGAAAAAATGCCAGTGATACCATCAGCTTGTTCTTTGATAAACTTAACTGTCAACTTATACTTGTCTCAGTGGATAAAATTGTCTAGGGACAATATTTTTAGAACGTATTCACCAAGGATGTGTATTTATACTTATGGGATATAAATACAGTCATCCGTATTTCAAAATTGTCATTTATAAAATCTGTGTGTTGCATATTTATTTCAGTTATCACATCTTTAGAGCTCTAAATTAGGGTGTAAAGAAATATGACTCTCCATGGAGACATATGATTCTGCAGACATTCTTTTAACAAGTACAGCATTTGTGGCTCACAGTGAGATCTCTGTCCTAGTGTAAACACTATTATCACTCAAACCTACTCTTGAAGGTTGGTGAGGAAGATACAAAAATTTCTAAAAATCACCATATTCTATTGTACTGTAAATATCTTTTGAATTATTTTTGTTAGTTTTCATCAGTATGAATCCATTCAGTTATGAGTTTAGTCCTTGAGCTCATTTGGAAATTACTTTCATGATTATACATACAAAAATGAAGTGTCTCTCCAATGAAAGGAAGTGTTAAAATTTTGATTAGAAAATTGGAAAGGATATTACAGATGGAAAAAAACAAAGCAATGCTGAAAATATCTCATTCTTAATATTCAGGAATTTTTAAATTAGTTATTTAGACTCTGTCAGACCTGCATTCTGCATTGTTCTTTTTTTTAATTGAGTTTTATGTTTTTGTTTGTAACTTTTCCCCCATTCACTACAGGATCAACTTAACTCCCAGATCTCTCACGTATCTCCAAACTGCCATGATCATTTTCTCCAGGAAACACTCACTTTGGGTAACAGAGATCTTGTCTAAGTGGGGCACTTATTTTTCAGACTGTATGTTCTTTTTTTTTGTTTTAACTGTCAAATTTTAATATAAAAGCATCAGTTCCTGTGCACTAGCCTAATATGGGAAGTAGATCTGTGGTTTATTTTAGTGCTGTAGAAATACCATTTCATTCATATAAAACAGTTTCCAGTGCCAATGTGTTATCTATTCATAGAATAGAATCATAGATTCACCAAGGTTGGAAAAGACATTTAAGATCAACCAATCCAACTACCAACCTGCAACCAATATTTCCCCATTAAATCATGTTCCTTAGAACAACTTCTAAAGATTTCTTGAACACATCCATGGTTAGTGGTTCAATCACCTTCTTGAACAGCCTGTTCCAGCAGCTGACCACTCTTTTAGAGAATAAATTTTTCTGAACATCCAGTCTGAATCTCCTCAGGTGCAATTTAATGTCATTTTCTATCACTACTTCTATGGGAGAAGAATCTGACCCCCACCTTGCCCAACTTCCTCTCCAGTAGTTGTAGAAAGCAATAAGATCTCCCCCAAGCCTCCTCTTCTCCAGACTGAACAATCCCAGGTCTGTCATAAGGCTTGTGCCCCAGGACTCTCACCTGCTTCATTGCTCTTCTCTGGACTCGAGGGAATGTCATGCTTAATGACTTGCTTTTAGTGAGGAGCCCAAAACTGAATACAGTTCTTGAAGTGCAGCCTCATCAGTGCTGAGTATAGGGGGTGATTACCTCCCTGCTCCTGCTGGCCATACTATTTCTAATACAGGCTATTGTGTGCAGGACCAGGCACTTGGTCTTGTTGAACTTCAACCCACTGGCTTCAGCCCAGCCATCTAGCCTGTCCAGATATCTCTCTAGGACCTTCCTATCCCCTAGTGGGTCAATACTTTCTCTCAAATTGATGTCATCCGCAAACCTGATGTGAATGCACTCAATCCCCTCATCTACTTCATCAATAAAGACATTGAACAGAACCAGCCCCAGTGCTGACTCTTGGGGAAAACAGCTTGTGCCACCTGGATTTAACTCCATTCACCACCACTCTCTGTGCCTGGCCATCCAGACAGTTCTTTACCCAGCAAGGAGTGTATATTTCTACCCATAGGCTGACAGCTGTTCCAGGAGAATACTGTGGAAAACAATGAACAAAAAAGTACAAAAAAGACAGGGGTCTCTTGGAAAGAGTCCAGTGGAGGGCCACAAAGATGGTGAAGAGCCTGGAGCATCTCTCTTATGAAGAAAGGCTGAGTGAACTGGGCCTGTTCAGCCTTGAGAAAAGAAGACTGAGAGGGGACCTGATCCAGGTCTATAAATATCTAAGGTGTGGGGGGCAGAATGGCGAGGCCAGACTGTTTTCAGTGATGAGTGGAGACAGGACAAGGGGAAGAAGCTGGAAACTGCAGCATAGGAAGTTCCACACAAATGTGTATAAGAACTTCTTTACAGTGAGGGTGACGGAGCACTGGAACAGGCTGCCCAGGCAGGCTGTGGAGTCTCCTTCTCTGGAGATGTTCAAGACCTGCCTGGATGCCTAGCTGTGTGAACTGGTGTAGGAAACCTGCTTTGGCAGGGGGGTTGGACTCGATGTTCTCTGGAGGTCCCTTCCAACCCCTACAACTCTGTGATTCTGTGATTCTGTGAATGTCAAAGGCTTTGCTGAAGTCTAGGTAGACTATGTCAACAGCCTTTCCCTCACCCACCAGGCAAGTCACTTGATCATAGAAGGATGTGAGGTTGGTCAAGCAGGAAGTAGGACCTGCCTTTCATGCACGCAGGCTGGCTGTGTCTTCTCTCCAGTTGTCCTGTATATACTGAGTGATCTCCCTCAAGGCAATCTGCTCCATACCCTTTCCCAGCTCCACAGTAAGGCTGATGGGCCTGTAGTTCCCCAGATCCTCCTCATGATTCTTCTTGTAAATAAGAACCACATTGGCAAGCCTCCAGTCCTCTCAGACCTGGTTGACCAGGAACACTGACAAACAGTGGAAAGCCCAGGGCCAGTCATGCTGGAGTGCTTTCACTAGTCTTTTCCAGTGAGGAACCTCTCTGCCTCCAACATGGCTCTTGAGAACTTCCTGTCACTTCAGAAATTGAGATAGATTATGTTTCTTTATAATTAGATAGCATCAGGGTGCACTGCACACCAGTGTCCATTAGGGCCTTTTTGTGACTTTGATGTACAAGGCAAATCAAATGCATGCAGCCCAGTATACTTGGTTCTTCCTTGACTCCTCCTGACTCTTTATAGGATCTCTCTACTCCTTGGCAGTCAGAATTTGCTCCCAGAAGGTGAATTCCTGAGGTTTTGGCTAATTGCATTATCAGTAGTTTGATTTGTGGTGAGACCCATTTGATGGGTTTTCCTGCTTTCCAGATGCACAACACTAGCATCAGCGTCTCAATAATGAAGAAACCAAGAAAAAAGGCTTTCATCTCCACATTGACGATAACCTTACTGAAAATCTCAGATCTCACTCCCAGTGAGAGGCAGAAGTGTAATACTTTCCTCCTCTTCTTCACATCTTTCCATCAGTTTTGTTTCAGTGGGTCTCTTTACCAATGGTTTAGTCTGCAGCCCCTACCCTGCATCTTCTTCCTCCTCCTCCTTTTCTTCCTCTGTCTATTCTAAGTGAGATAATGTTCAACATCATTTCTTTTCTTCTACAGGAGCAACCAAGAAGGACAATGGCATTCTGGCTTGCATCAGAAACAGTGTTGTCAGCAGGAATAGGAAAGTGATCGTCCCCCTGTACTTAGCTCTGGTGAGGCCGCACCTCGAGTGCTGTGTCCAGTTTTGGGATTCCTCACCCCAAGAAAGATGTTGAGGCCCTGGAGCGGGTTCAAAGAAGGGTGACCAAGCTGGTAAGGGGTCTGGAGCACAAGCCTTTATGAGGAGCAGCTGAAGGAGCTGGGATAGTTCAGTCTGACATCATGTCAGTCTTATAAAGGAACCAGTAAGTTTTAGTCTGGAGTATAATTGTGTGTAGCCTCTTAAAGAGCATTTTTAAACAAAACATAATTATTTTTTGTATTTTAGCTAGAAATTGGCAGAATGCAAAAACTTACTTCTTGGAAAATTATCACAGCACCAAAACTTTCTGAAAAATTGGCAAGGGGGCAAAAGAAAAATGACGCAATTAAAATAAGCAGAGAGAATAATTTTAATACAAATGGTAAAAGAATGTAAGATAACAAGAAAGAATTACAATTAATAACTCAAATGGGAGAGGAGGGCTACAACCATGCTTCTTGCCGCGCTGCCAGAACCCAGAAGACTCCCTCCCATCACCTGAAATTGGATATCAAGTAGAGGTTCCTGGGAAATGTAGTACATCTCAGTGTATCTTCCTCTTGGAGAGTCACAACCCATGTGAGACTGCTGAAAAAACAGGATATATAGCTCTGCAGTGCGCTGTGCCTCTGCACACAACAGCTTGTCACATGATGCCTTAATGTGGAGTACTGATACAATGAACACAAAGCCTCTGTCTCTTTACACCTGAATTGTGGGGATTTTGTTCTGCTCCCCATCCAAAACTTCAAGGTCAGGGAGTAGAGTACTCCACGGATAATTACTCTGTGTAGTTAGTGTAATGGGCAGGGAAAAAAACCAACTGATTTACAATATGGAAATGTTACATATAGGGAGAAAATAATATGCAATTCAATTTTTAAACTGGAATTTGTTTCCAAGTAAATAAAATTATTTGAAAAACAATCATTACTTTGTGATTATCTACAAAAAAAAACTATCCAACGGTGCAATCTCATGATTTAGTTAGATTGAAATAAGCTTAAGTTCCAGAATTTCTCTTTGAGACACTTTAGCCCTAGAATTTAAAAACTCTGATATTTAAAAATTTGATTGTCTGGCCTGAAAGTAGTTCAGATACAATGTTCAAAGTCTGTGCCTCTTATAACCCATAGGACGGCGGAAACAATATGTCTTGCTCATGTCATACTCCATGTCTATCATGGAAAACAAGAAATAAAAGGCTGAAGCCTGTTGCACTGCCTCCTACGCTACTGACCTACAACACTCATGTTGTGGTCACAGCTCATTCTAAAACTGAATTATTTTTCTTCATTTTCAAAAAAGAATAAATGATCAGAACCTCTGTAAAAATCCTTGAAGCATAACATTAATTGTTTTATATTCCTCTATAGAATGAGCTTAGAGAGTGTGTCTGACAGCACATTCTAAAAAAAAGAGTATATTCTAAGTAGAAAATAAATCTTCATCTTTTCTTTAGAATAACAAACTCTAATTAATGGGATTATACCTGGTCAGTTTTCCTGAATTTTTGAAACAAATTTAATATTTCATTATTCATTGACTTTTATTTGTTTATTTATTTTTCAGCAACAGGGATCCTCCATTCAAGTTTTGATTTTGATATTAACATGATGCACTAAGCTGTTCAATAACACGCTTTATTGCTTTTCTTGTTTTCAGTTGTTTACATACCAGCAGGAGTCCAGTAATTGTGCTTACACCACATTAATTTTCTTTATCTTTCTCTGTTTGTAAAAGTAATAAAGTATTGAAAAGAAGTAGATTCATTTTATTAGGTAAACTGAATTGTTTTTACTTAAGCTGTGATTTCATTCTGTAATTTTCTGTCTGCTTGAGCACTTGTCAATCTTAGACCAACACAGATTTCTATATTGATCTACCTCAGATTACTCTGTTTTGTCATCTATGGTAGGCGTAACAAATATTAACATTGACAAAATTCTTTGCTGGCATGCTGTCTGCTAGCACTCTGGAGTTAGTCCATAAAATAGCTTGTCTCACAACTATTTAAAGGAAAAATTAAGAGGCACTGTTATCATCAAATCCTTAATCTTTGCAGCTAAAGCTTAAATATGTATTTAAACCCACAGAATAATTCATGGTATACTTGTAGACAATACTGGACTCCAAGAAGAAAAGCTGGGACGTTATTAGCGAACATTCAATTTTCTTTGTCTATGCCTTTTCAAAGGCTGTATAATACATCTAATATGTATAATATAAAAATCTCAACTTCAAGTGAACTGCACATTTTGTATTGTATGAAAAAAAAAAAAAAAAGAAAATTCAAGTAAAAAATTTTAAGTATCTATTTAGTTTCTCTTGCATATATTATGTGATTGTTACTTCAATGACACCTTGATCTATCACTGATTATATCTTCCATCCACACTTTGGAAGATTGGATCTGACCTTTGATCTTTACAATTGGAGACTCATCTCGAATGATATACACTAAGATACAGTTTTCTTCTTCCCAGAGATGGAGAATACAAAATATTTTATTATTCAAGAGTCCATGGAAAACAATTACATTTGTGAGTAATTTGATATGGCTCACAAAGACCTTGTTGTGATGGCTTCCTTCACTTTGAATAGATCTCAGTGCAAAATACAGGATATCAAACTTTCCAACCTGGAGCATAAAAGTAGTGTGGGTAAAACAGCTTTAATGAATGGACTCCGGAAGCAATAGCATCTAAGATGAGTGAAAAAACTTGTTAGTGTTTAACAAGCTCTGAAAACTTTTTTTCCTTTCACTTCACTGTTTCCTTTCTCTTTTCATTTTTCACAAGAAGAAATATATCCTAGCAGATGTCCATCTAATGAGTATTTCTTGGAGACTAAGCTTTTTACTCTTTAAAAAAGGTAAGGCAGAGAGAGGCTACATACAGAGAAAACATACTATTTTCACTGGGAAATAAGTTTCTTTTGAAAAGAATGCCAGTGTTCTGTTTTGACAATTGTTAAATGATGCAGTGAATTACCTAAACACTTCAGCAATCAAGGCATAATGGCAGAAACACTGAAGGTTTGGAAGTTCCGGGGATAGTTGAGAGAATATGTACTGTAGCCAAAATCAATTGATATTGCCCATATGGCAAAGGGTGCCTGCATTCATCTGGGAAACAAAAAGCCTCATCTAGCTCTTAGTGAATTCAGAAATCTTCCAGCTGGCAGTAATGAGAATTGCAAAGAGTACCTAGGATTCAGTATAATAACTACAAAAACGAAAAGAAACCATAATCAAGAGAAGCCTTCCAACAGCAATTTTGAGCACTTTCCCTCCGGTAAGTATAAGAAAACAGGAAAGGCGAAATAAAGGAGAGCATACCTCAGATCATAATGTAGCTTTCAGACTAATTTTTCCTGCAGAAAACAGAACAGATAAATATGACTAATGTGCCTATGTTTTGAAATGAAGAGCTATACACATTTTCCTGTTTTCCCACTAAATTGGCACAAGATATGAACATTCAGGATGTTTGTTATGCTTTTCTTATTTAAAAAAAATAGAAAATATGAAAGGCAAATTACTATTTGAGACATTCTAATAAAATATCTACAGAAATAATTCAAAAATTCCTTATTATCTTTTAAAATTGTCCTTACATTACAGATTCTTAGAAGAGGTGATCTCAGATTCCATCCCTATTTATAGAGAAGGACAAACAGAACCGTTCAAATCTCTTAGTGAGAAGAAAACAAAACAAAATAACAGTTTAAATAATTAAATAAATAAAAACAATATGAGGATTTGGAAGTTGAAGATGCTTTCATATCAAATGAAGTATAAAATTCGAAAGTCTCATCTGTGGTCTGGAAGGACATATTATTACTGCATGATGTATAAGAGCAAGAAGAAAAAAGTATTTTACAATAAAGTACAATAAGTTGATAATTATTTTTAACAGACATTAAAAGGATTTATCCACATTTATTTATTGCAAGTGATGTTAACTTAATGGACTATGTTGACTGCCTGTCCTGTGTGTCAGTGGTGCACAACTACTTGTGAATACAACTGTACTTCTATAGTTTAGAATAACTTTAAAATTCATGCCACCTATAAGTGAACCATTTTTGTAGCTTCAGTACTTATAGCAACTGTGGTCTGAGAAAGGAAAGAAAATTAATTTAAGGTAATTTATAAGATTGTTTTTTCCTCCTCTCCTCCCCAGTCCCTTTCAAGGCATTTTTTCTTACTCCATATGCAGCTTTGCTGAGTTTGGATATTGCATACGTCTGCTCCAAATAACTGCTCTTCACCACCTTCTGAAATGTTATTAGCTCAAATATCTAACTCCTTATATACTGCATCCCAGTTCATTTGCAGCATATTTGCCAATTCATGACAGTCATATGTGTTTATAAGCCATGTTTTTTGAGTCACCTGTTCTTACATAGTGAAAGCAAAGAGAAACACGCCCTTCCTAAAAGAATGAATTTCAAGTTCAACAATAAAAAGTCTGTGTTACAGACAAAATCTGACACATTTTTCTGTTTCAGGAGTTCTCTATCAGTCAGTTTTCTGGACATCATGTAGGTTTCTCTCCTTTTTTCTCTCTTGCTGGAATCCCCAGTCCTCATTTGCTGAGCAATGACAATTCTCTTTTCGTATCTTGTTCATCATATCTTCTCTCATGAGTTGCTCCTGTACCTGCAGGCTTTATTGCTATTAACACATAGTAGTAATTACTTGATCATTGTATTCTGTTGGTGAGAAAACTTGTCTCCTTCCTACTACAGTTCTCAAACAGTACTCTCATGGAGTGACAAAAACAAAAGTAGTAGGGCTTAATATTTTTGTTTGAGACACACACAGACACTGGATGCTGTAAGCAAAAAGATGTCAGGAAAGAATTTTTTTGAAAACCATCAAAACAAATAAATCATAAGTAGGATTCCTCAAGTTACACAATTACATTTTGTCTTAATTAGTCATAAATCAACAGATTTTATATTTCAAATTTGGAAGAAAAAATGTTTAGTGCTTTTCCTAAGTAAACAATTTGTGAAGTTGAAAGAAACATGAAAAATTCTCACTACTAAATTTTACTAGAACTACTTATTTTCTTGGTCAGTGTTGCAAATCATAAAGATTAGCTAAAGTACTCCGACTTACTATGAATTTACTCTTTTTAATCTGGAGGCATTCACTATTTAATAAACAGCAATTTTTCACTTAGAAATATTCTGAATATCCTAAAGGATTTTGTGGCATTCTCATTACTGGCTTATGCCTTTTGTGTTTATGTCCTGTATGAAGATAATTATCTGTCTGCTTAGAATGCCACCATAAGTAAACAGCAACTGTTCCACTCATAAAGAAGCAAAACTGCTTCTGACAGGTTCTTGGAGATACCAGGTAAAGCATATACAAGAAGAAGAGTTGAGCTCAGCCAGATGACAAAGAGGATCTCTGGCTATGCAGCACTCCTTCCCAAGGAGCAACCTAGGTCCCAACAGCCATTCCTTCAGTGTCTGCCCCTACATGAGCCCTGGATGGCTGCACTCTGAACCCACTCCTTCTGGTCACCTGGGGAGTACAGGTGCCTCTTTTCCCTGGGCCAGCCACACCCCCTCACCAAGTGTTCAATCACCAGTTCAAGTCACAACCTAATAGTTACCCTACAGCAATGTTTCAGAGATGTGCACTTATTTTTACATATTAAGTGCCAAATAACACTATACGTAAATATTTTTTGCAAAAAGTTATTGCACCTTTCACTGATATTCTAGGTAAAGACACAGGGCAAAAATAGGTCCTTGAGAACAGAACTAACTGTGCAGAAATAGACTTGTATCTAGCTGTTAAATAAATAAAAAAAAAAGGCAGACAAGTGCTAATAGATGTTCTTTGCTGTGTTATCTCAAGGAATATTGAAGTCCTACTTTATCTTAAAGTCTGTAGAAATCTGCCATTGCATACCAAATGGCCCTCATACCAGTGAGCCATTCAAATTGGAAACCATATGATCTTTCTCCAAAGGGCAGGAATGCACTGTGACCCCACATTTGTTCATATTTATGATGATCAGATACATAATTAGTATATGTAGCCTTTTAAAAAATATATTTTTAATTTTTAATGAGACAGCTGGACATTTGAGACCTCCTATTAATGCATAGCCTCAAATCAGACCAGTAAGAATCATGAATGGATACCAATATTTTTTCAAGATCTCATAAGGTTATTTTGCCCCTTGCAATATTTGATGACTTCCTAAAGTTGTTTGTTTGTTTGTTTGTTTGTTTGTTTTTGTTTTTGTTTTTGTTTTTTAATTGAGTGGAGTGAACTACAAAACAAAACACAAAAAATGGTTCATTTTTTCCTTAAGTGAAAATTCCTATTCCTCCTGACTCTGACTCTGAGACAAAAAGATTAAAAGACTAAAGAAAAGATTAGAAGACTAAAAAAAAAAATGTGCCAGATGCAAGTTGAAAGGTTAAGACTAGACTAAGTTGAAAACACAGTAATTTATAGTAACTAATGACCAAGAGGGAGCTTCTGTTTTTTGTTTACTATTTTCTTTTTTCCTGACTTTTCAGTACTTCTAATGCATATTGAGAAATAAGAAAGTCTTTTTTTATTTCTATCTTGTTTTGATCCTTTTCATTTTAAGCACAATACATAAACAAATGGAAACTTAAGTATAGTCTTCATTAATCTCTTTATTTTCATATTTGATACCTCTTAAAGAGGTATTGTGTAATAATGAAGGATAATATTGATTTTCAGAAGAAAACAAACTTAATAGGAAAAAGAAATTATACAGAAACAGCATGATCACATTGAAAAACCTTTTTCAGTGTCTGCATTGCTTCTTGAAGCTCTTTGAAGTAAGAACGTATTTTGTGGGTTTTTTTCAGCTGTCCTTTTAGCTCCACTTCTATCACACTCCTCTGCACTTCTCTCTCTCAACCTAAAATCTATTTGCACTAGAACTTTTAAGCCTATGAGAGTCTCCCCTTCACCTTTTGATCTGACACTCCTCCACATAAAGTGGACACTAACCCTACTCCTTTGTGACCAAAAAAGGCACATTTCATCTTACTCAGTTCTGGCCTTCTCCTTTCTCCTCTCTTGTAAGTCAGTTGTGTAGGTGTATCTGAAAGCTTCAAGTATGGCCATCCAAATCAGGGAACCAATCTCCATAAAATCTGAATGATTAAATGCTTAAAAAGATTTAAAAGTTGACATACAATAAATAAAGACTGAATTTTTTGACCCTCATATGTATGCTGGCATGATGGAAGAATGGCACAACAATGGGTGAACTAAAGAGGAAAAGACTAAGAAGGCAGAACTTCTTGATTAACGAAATTATCTGTGCAAAACAAAAAACAAACAACAACAACTACAAAAAAGTTTTGGTGAAATTATACATTCAGTTTTTGAGGAGATGCACCAAGTATTAGGAAAAGTGGGAAGGTTCATTCCAACAATTATTTTTGTTACTAGTAGTTTTGAATCTCATTTAGTTCACTCTTTTAATAAGTTGTTTTGAAAATTTGGTTCTATGAGCATAAAAATATTCAGTGGTGTTACTAAACTGGAAATGGGTTAATTGATTATGATTTCTTTCATAATCTGAGGGTCTGAACTGTCTATGAGGGTTTGATGGAAGGTGTTTTTTGTGAAGGAAAGAGGGAAAAGCGGAAAAAAGCTGAAACAAGTACAAAGATTATGACTTATCCCAAATCACCGTTATTTTTCTCCTTTGCATTTCAAAATTTTTTTCAGTTCTACGAATACTTTAATATATTTTGATAAATTCTCACTGCTGTGCTTTGCACAACTGTTAATAAATTCAAGGATGACTGCTGAGCAATGTTAATTACCACAGTGGTCATCAAAAGAGGAATTTTCGTTCTGAGAAATAGCATTGTAAAACTTTCTTTAGTAAGAAACAAACATATATCTGCCAAAAAACTTTTTATTGTTTATACTTTAGATCATAAAAGTGTCTGAACTAAGAGTCAGTCTTGAAGAACTTTTTTTTTTAAATTGATTTTATAAAATTACTCTGTTCTACTCTCACATTAAGTACTTGGTATTCCTAAAACTGGCTGAGATATTTAGTTTTACACAAGAAACGCTAGTTTAGACTACCAATCTAAATGACAAAATGTAGATGCTATGTGCTATATATCATTCCCTTTTCTTCCTCCACTCTCACTCATAGGCCAGTATTGCATAGACACTCTGCATGACTGCACAGGAAATAAATCCAAAAATCCAAGAAAATATTGACACTGTAATATAAAATCCCAGATATCCTGCTTCTACTACTACTTTCACTGCAAGAAAAATATTGAGGCCCTGGAACGTGTTCAAAGGAGGGCAACAAAGCTGGTGAGGGGTCTGGAACACAGGCCATATGAGGAGAGGCTGAAGGAGCTGGGAATGTTCAGCCTGGAGAAGAGGAGGCTCAGGGAAGACCTCACTGCTCTCTATAACTTCCTGAAGGGAGGTTGTAGTGAGCTGGGGGTCGGCCTCTTCTCTCGTGTCATTAGTGATAGGACCAGGGGGAATGGTTTCAAGCTACAGCAGGGGAGATTCAGGCTGGACATTAGGAAGTATTACTTTTCAG
>NW_024884833.1:11062942-11088707 GCF_019232065.1 Centrocercus urophasianus | reverse complement strand
ACAGCAGGGGAGATTCAGGCTGGACATTAGGAAGTATTACTTTTCAGAAAGGGTGGTCAGGCACTGGAATGGACTGCCTAGGGAGGTGGTGGAGTCACCGAGCCTGGGGGTGTTCAAGGAAAGGCTGGATGTTGTGTTGAGGGACATGGTTTGGTAGGAGCTATTGGGAATAGGTGAACGGTTGGACTGGGTGATCTTTTAGGTCTTTTCCAACCTTGGTGATTCTATGATTCTATGATTCTACCACTTGTGAGTGATTCCAACTTTTACTTCAAGAAGAATTTTAAAATTCTTAGAATGGGAGATCAGTAGATGGTTCAATAAAAGAGATGCAAAAACACATTTATCAGGACTAAGTATGTACTTGTAATGAACCAGCAGTGAAGAAAACAAACAAACAAACAAACAAAAAAACACCTTTAAAGTGCTTTAGAATATACAGTTTGAAACGTTTTCCAATAATTGGCTATTTAACATTTTTTTACTAGGCTGCTGTATGGATGTGGAAGAAAGTGCTCCAATCAATGATCTATTGAAGTTGATATCAAATACGAGAGTTTGAGTTAAGGAAAAAGAATATAACTGCACTTCTATTTTCCTTAGTCACTTATATACACTTGTGATACATAAGTGATAGCTGGAAAGGGAAGTGCGGGAGATCTCTGTGATCTCAAATTTTTTTTAAAATGTTCTCATATGAGGAGAGAAGCAGATTTTGGAGCTCAGTTCTCCAGATACAGCCTCTACAGAGAGCAAAGAAAATGAAGTGTGATGTCTGAGGATCATTACATTCCTTGTACATATTGTAGAGTCTTAGCACTTTCACTGGTTTGAGTGACACTGTGTATCATTTTGTTTAACACAGCATCTGTGTTGCAAGTAGTACAGCTTAGCTATTGCTAATGGTAGCAGCAGTAGCATCCACACTCTATTGCTGCTCTGTTATACTCGCCTGAGGTTAATAACATGCTGGAATTCACTGCGCCTGTGACTTTGTACACACAGTTCATCTTTTTTTTTTTTTTTTTTTTTTTTTTTTTTCTCTCACATTTACCCAAGGTATATCAGTACCCAATGTACTTTTTTTGTTGGTTTGTATGTTTTTTGTAAGCATAGAACTACCAGTTACCTCTGGACTCACCAAGATATTCAGTTGTAAATGTTCATCAGTAGATCAGGCTCTCTGGTGCAGGAGATAGGGACTTTTATCTGAGGTAAAAGTATTCTGGGAATTAAATTTTCTTGACATTAATGAATTTTAAACTGATTTTCCAACCAAATGTATGGATAGTCCAGTGACAAACACTTGCTTTGGTGCCAACTACTTATTTAAGCTCAAACTTGTTTTTATTTACACATTAATTTCTTTCTCTTTCCCACTGTGATGCACATCTAAATCAACATCATGTTCTTTTCAAACGTATCTTTTACAGGGCAAAACTAAACAAATCTCCCGGTGTCTTCTGATTGACTCAACACTTCCCATTTCCAAAGGAAATATTTTGCTGAGGTAACAAACAATAGAAATACTTGAAACCTAGCTACAGTTCAAAGCAGTTTCTGTGGATTTGTTTATTTTTAATATGGTAGCTGCAGCACATCTGTAGCTCTGCATTTCTTATTTATAGCTTAAATCATACAGTAGTACCTCAGAACAAAATAATCTCCTGTCAGTTTTTGTATCTGCTGTTGACAAAGGAATCATTGCCTAATTACAACTGTACTGGTCCACAAGACTCAGTTCTGTATTATTCAGTATGAAGCAATAACGTGGAGGCTTTGATGTAGAGCTCTTAACATGAGACAATGCAAATGACATTTACTAGCAATTTTTTTCCCCATTAATGAACAGTACTTCAGGGAGCGTAAAGGCAAGAGGCATATAATTTCTGAACTATTTAAATTGCTAATTAGATCTGTACAGGAGGTGTATTCCTAATGCAGACAATTACAACCGTTCCTAAGTGTTTGCCTTACAGTTGCTAATTACTGCAGAAGCCAATTAATTGCTGTTGACTTTTTGTATTCTTTTGCATATCACCAGTTAATATTTACATTTATAATGAAGACAAAATTGGCAAACATTGTGTCATTTTGTAATGAACAATTCCAGTGTCTAAACAATGAGCACATTATCTCATTGTGCCTGAAGAGTACAGCTGATTAGCATATGTTCAGTGCATGGTAGAACAATATTGCTCTTTTTTCTAAAGAATGAAAACGTCATTTAGGAGCAGCAAGTACAGGTGCAGTGCTTTGGAGGTTCTTAGAAGTGTTTGTATTCATAAACATAGTAACAACCAAAATGAATACACCCACATATATACACCCACATATATACACCCCGGTAAAAAAGTTCCAGCCTCTAAGTTCAGCACATATTATTGTGAAAAAATTGGGCAGGCTCTCTGAAGACCTATGAAGACATATTTTTGCAAGTCTGTTTAGAAATCGGTAGAGCAAAATAGCCTCCAGATGCAAGAGTGAAACCTTGCCCCATACACTTACTGATGGGATCAGTTGGACCAGGTTTCACATGGATTTCTCTGTTCTTTACTGCCTCAGGCTTTACAGAAGATATTACCTGTTTCAATGGAAAATACGTTTTGTCTGAATGTCTCCTTTTTATGAATATCTTATGGAATTTGATATAAATTGTATTTCTGCTCTAGGGCTCAAACAGAAAAGAATAAAAGACTAATCCACTTGTAAAAAATATTGAATTCCCAGCATGAGCACAGAAATTAATTGTGTCTGTGTATTTTAATTATATGGGACTTAAGATCTGCCATTAAATCTGCCCATTAAATTAACATGAATAATGCAGAAATTATTAGACTTGTTTTTGGATTTACTTAATTCTGCCATTTATACTCAAGTAGGATAGGTGAAACAACGCTCCACAAATTCTAAGTCCATGCATTCCTGACTATATTAAAGAAGGCCATAGGTATTATGGTGACAGAGAAGACAGAGTTACTGAATTCTTATTTGTTTCTATTTCAGTCGTAGCAGCTAAAACTGTACTTTGGGAATCCTAAACCCTGGAGACAAGAGATGGAGAAAAGATGACTTCTTGGCCAAGGAGGATTTGCTCAGAGATTGTCTATGCAAATTTAAGGCATACAAATCCATGGATCCCAAGGGGGTGCATCCATGAGTGCTGAGGGAGCTGGCAGAAGTAATTGCCAAGTCACTCTCTAACATCTTTGAAAGCTTGTGGAGAAGAAGGGAAGTGCTTGAGGACTAGAGATAAGCCAGTGTCACCACAGTCTTCACAAAGGGTAACAAGGAGGACCTGGAAAACTACAGGCCTGTCAGCCTCTCATCTATCCCTGGTAAAATGATGGAACAGCTTATTGTGGATGTCATCTCCAAGTAGATGGAAGAAAAGATTCTTATTAGGTGTAGTCATCATCATAGATTCATCAAAGGGAAATCATGCTTGACCAATCTGGCTACCTTCTACTGTGTCACGTCCAGTTGAGTAAATGAGGGGAGAACAATGAATATTGTATAATTTGACTTAATTGAGGCATGTGATGCTGTATCCTGTAACATCCTAGTGGGTAAGTTTAGGAAACATGGGAGAGACAAGAAAACAATGAGATGGATTGAGAACTGTCTGACTGACAGAGCTCAGATGGTTCTGATCAGTGGCATGGTCTATGTAGAGGCCTATAACTACAGCTGGTTTCTGAGAGTCAATACTGGGTCCTTGCTCAACATATTCATCTGTGACCTAGGTTAAAGGATAGAGTTCACCATCAGCATTTGCCAATAATTTGAAGCTGGGAGGAGTGGCTTGACTCTCCCTCCATAAGGCTGCGCTGCCCTTCAGCAAGACCTGGACAGGCTGGAGAGTTGGGAGGAGAGGAACCTGATGAGGTTCAACGAGAGTGCGCATAGAGTCTTGTACAAAGGGAAGAGTAACCATGCACATCAGTATAGATTAGGGGCTGGCCTATTAGAGAGGAGCTCTGCGGAGAAAGACCCGTGTGCTGTCATGACAACAGGTTGGTTGCAAGCCAGCAGCGTACCCTTGTGGCCAAAGGTGACCAGCAGGGCAAAGGAGGTGATCCTCCCCATCTCGGGGGGGGAGGCCACATCTAGAGTCCTGTGTACAATTGAGGGCTCCTCAATTCAAGAACATCAGAAATATTAGATGGAGACATGTAGAGGGTTAACAAGAAGAGTTAGGAGCCTAGAGCATCTCTATCAGTGAGGAAAGGCTGAGAGATATGGGACTGTTATTCTGGAGAAGACTGAGAAATAATGTTTTCAACACTCAAAATTAACTAAAGGGCGGGTACTAGAGAATGGGGCCGGGCTTTTTTTCAGTGATTCACAGCAACAGAACAGGGAGCAACAGACACAAGCTGAATCAAAGGAAGTTTCATATAAATGTGAAAAGAAACTTCTTTACAGAGTTACAGAGCACTGGAGCAAGATACCCAGAGATGCTGTGGAACCCCCTTCTCTGGAGATATTCAAAACCCACATTCCTGTGCTACCTACAGTGGGAATCTGCTTTAGCAGGTAGTTGAGCTATGTGGTCTCCAGATGTCCTTCAACCCCTATGATTTTGTTTGTGTTATTCTGTGTAAGAGAAGAGCCTGAAGTCAGTTCTCCACCCAAGCTTGCATATAACTACAGTGTTTATTAATAAGAATAATAAAGAGAATGTAAGGGAAAGTAATTATGACTGTCCTGCCTTGTCTGGTGTGTACTGCAGATCAGACCATTGGAGAACAAACAAATCTTTTGACTGCAGTTTCCTGGGTAGGCAGAGAACTAATTATTCACCCATTGTGTACCAAAATCAGAACAGAAGGTAAAGAGTGAAGAACAATAGTGGAAACATTATCTTCACCCACAATGTTAAAATATCCCTTATGAGATTAGCTTATGGAAAGGATATCTGTTGTAGGTGAAAAGTCTGTTTCTGTATAATCAGAGGATTCTGTAACTAATCAGCTATTTTTTTTTCCAGTAAATCCCAGACTGAGTTTTTATTTTTATTCTATCCAAAATGGACTCCACTAATAACTCAGCCATTTACATTCATACATATGGAAATCTGCTTCAATTTATTTTCACCAAATCAAATAAACTGAGATTAATCATAGTAAATTTGATGGTTATAATTCTACAATGGTCTGTGAAATACTCTTTGAGTAGCAATTACATCAGAGATAATGATAATACATTATTTTAAATGTCTGTCATCATCATCATCAATTTTGTACCTATTGTCAAGACAATAATGATAATGAGCTCTTTAGAGATTTAGGTGAATATTATATTATTTCCCTAGGTGTTCACAATTTAATGCAAGATTCAGGAACTGTTATAAAACCTTCAAAGAATGTAAGCTTGGGATAATTTTTTGTTTGTTTGTTTGTTTGTTCATTCTTTTCATTGATATTTATATGTTTCTCAAATGGAAATACTATTTTCACCTATTTCTAATTGGTCAGATTCACAATATTACTTTGACTTCCTTACCTGTATTGGTTCTCCTTTTTTTTTTTTTTTTTTTTTTTTTAAATGTTAGGATAGATCCATGTTAAGAAACAGTACAGCTGGAAGGTTCAATCTTAAATTATTGTTTATGGATGGGTAAGTTTTTTTTTTTCCTGAAGTTGCCTTTTTAAAAGTGTGGGAACTGACTGGGTGTAATAGTATAACCTCAAACTCCTACAAGCAAGAATAACATGAAGTATAAATAGGGATGTATCAAGTTGAGACTATACTGATTTCAGATATGCCCTTGCAATCACTACTGAAATTATAGCAGTAAAATACTGCATCTGGTAAGAAAAAAATACACAAAAAAAACCACCTATTTTTGGAGGAAAATGCTGAACATTTGGAGAAGTTCCACAGATTAATAATTTAAATTGCAGGACACTCTTTAGTTTAGAAGACAAGAATAAGGGCTCAGCCTATTTAACTTAACAAATTGAAGGCCAAGGTATTTGTTACTCTTGTATCTGAGTACAAGAGAGCTGACACTTTTAACACAGCAAAGAATGATGACTTACAGCTTCAAATACAGAGCCTGGATTTCAAAAAGCTGAACATGAGTTTTGATACGAACTTGCCAAGCCTCAGGTAAATTAAGCTTTAATTCATCTTTGCCTGCAATAACGAGTAATACTGGCCTCTATTATTTGAAGAATCTTCAAATATTTTCTTGATTTTGTTAGCCTTCTAACAAATCATAGAAATCAAGTTATATTTCAATGGTTAAATATCTCTCAGTCTTAGTGTTTCTGTGGAAATTCAGAGGGGTCTTCTTATTTAGTGGATAAATGTTTGGATTGTTGCAGTCAGAGTGCTGTGGTCTTCGAGTGCCTGGGGGGAACGTACAGGAGATGGACCAACTTTACACATGGTCTGATAATGACAGAACAAGGGGGAATGGATTTTAGCTTAAAGAGGTGAATTTTAGGTTAGATGTTAATAAGAAATTCTTTACTCAGAAGGCGGTGAGGCACTGGAAGAGGCTGTTCATAGAAGCTTTTGAAGTCCCATCCCAGAAGTATTCAGGGCCAGGTTGGATGAGGCTCTGGGCAGCCTGGGTTGCAACCCTATCCAGGCAGTGAATTAGATGATCTTTAATGCTGCTTCTTCCTGATTAGTGAGTAAATTAAAGCAAAAAGCATTAATTGCAAAAAGCAATTATTAATGTAAAGAGGGTAGGTTTAAAAAGACATATACAGGAAGCTCTCCCACTGAGTCATATTGTTCAGAGTGGACTCCCTTGCTTCCCAAATTCCTTTAACCAGAAAGGTAAGGAACTTCAGTGGTTCTGGATCCACTCTTAGTCCAAGACTAGGTCAACAGTTTAAGTTGATGTAAGTTTGTTGGTTGTAAGTACACAATCTAAAATATTATCTTAGAGAAGATAAAAAGATTGCAATCAATCTAAGATGTGATCTCAATCATAAAATTGCTCAGGTTGGAAAAGATCTTAAAGATAATTGAGTCCAACCACAACCTAAGCATACTACCCCAGCTCTAAACAACCCTCCACTAAATCATGTCCCTGAGCACCACATTCAAATAGTTTTTAAACACATCCAGGGATGATGACTCAATCACCATCCCGAGGAGCCTATTCTAGTGCTTAACAACCCTTTCTGTGAAAGAAGTTTTTCCTGATATCCAACCTAAACCTCCCCAGGCACAACCTGAGGCTATTTCCCCTCATCCTGTCACCATTGGGAAGAGACCAACCCCACTCTCCCTGCAACCACCTTTCAGGTATTTGAAGAGAGCAATAATGTCACCCCTATGCCTCTTCTTCCCCAGACTAAATAGCCCCAGTTTCTTTTAGTCATTCCTCATAAGGCACATACTCCAAGCCCTTCACAAACATTGTTGCCTTTCTTTGGACCTGCTCCAGCGTCTCAATGTCCTTTCTGTATAGAGGTGCCTAAAGTTCACAAAACCAAAACAAATCAGTCACTGACTGAGGCACTGTATTACCAAGGTAAATTTACATCAAGGTATAAGAGACCTCTGGGTAGGTGTTACCTGTGGTATGGCTCACAAACATGCAGGGGCACTTATACGAGGCTCTTGGGCTGCTCACTATTTATGACATAACATGATTGATTCATAATCATGTTGTTTCTTAGGTGCATGCTTCATCATTCCTCAGCTGTTGAACCAGCTGTCTGCTACAAGTTTTTTCAACTCCCCCTAGTTTGCCCTGAAGTGCTGTCACATCCCTCGCGGGCACTGATCTATGAGTGACACTGATGGATGACTGAATTTCAAAGAAACAAAATGTGACAAGAAGGAGGAACAGCAAGGTCTTGGACAAAGGTGAAGGATGGTCTGCTTGGATGCATAGCAGTAGTTGCAGAAAAAGAAACACTTTTGCTTACCTAAGGAAGCCCCGTTCTTGGGTTCATGAAGATTTCAGACAAGATACCCTTGCCTCCACAGCCAACCAATTAGGTCTGAGAAAGGGTAGTTCCTGGCTCCAACCCTTCCAGTCACTCAGGTGCATTGAATGCACCTGAGCTCCCTTGCGCTGGCCCTGCCTTCCCACTGGCGCTCAACCTATTGGTTCAAGCCATGACTTAGCATTTCCATTGCAGCCCATTCCTTCAAGTTATGAACCAATGACTGAACATGATAAATGTAAACCCTTTCCATTACTGTGACACCTGTATAATTATCCATCACGATGTAGACTGTCAAGATATGAGGTGATTGAAGATTGTTTTCTTGTTGAAGTTCTTATTTCCTTAAGGGCCAGTGCTAAATGGTTCTCCTAGAGGCACACAGTTGTTTGGACCAGTGAAGTTTCAGCTCATTTTCCATTAGTCCTATAGGATAGTCCATCACCAGTTGTCGTGTTGACAGTGACATTGGCCAGTCTTAACATCAAGTTGCTTCTCCTAGCGAGCCTGTGGTCTCAAACAGACTCAGTGAAGTAGTACAGATGTTTCAGAGGTACAAGGAGAAATAGATCTGCTCTCTACGACAAGATACAAGCCACATTCCTGTCCTGGTTCAACATTTTAGCCTGCATGAGGACATGTCCCAGCTGCCTGTACAATAAGCTTCGGCCTGATATCTGAGGCTGTATAGTTAAATCATTGTCAAAGGCTCTTGCCTGACTAGGCTTGGTTACGTGACTAAATGGGGCAGGGGAACACCCCAGGAGATATGGAAGGGGAAAAGGTAAAAGATATGGAGAAGGGCCTAAAAACAAAACAGCAGCAACAAGCTAAAGGGAAAAAACTAATTTACTAAATATGATAGTGGGATGTAAGGTAATATAATACGATATAATTGGAATTGAAGATAATAAATCAAATAAATGAGAGAGTTCAAAACCAAATATCTTACCCTAATGATGGCTAGGGGGCACACACCAGAGACAAGCACAAAAAGAAAGGGCAGTCAAAATTGCTTTGGACTCATCTTTCTCTCTGAACGGAAAACAAAAATGGAATAGTGAGATGCTAGATTTGTACTAGCAGTTCTCTACTGAGAAAGGAACCCAGAAACTACTGAAAATTTGCAGAACTGGAACATTAACTCTCAGTGCACTACACGATGTTAAGTTCCGGAATACTGCTAATATGTATCACAAAGTCATGAAAATCAGGTACCAAAAGGGGTGGGAGAGTGGGGAGGGAAGGGAGGGACCTAATAAAATACAGAGACATGATTAAGTTCCCCTTACTGACAAAAAACAGTGTTGACCACAATTTCTGCAGGCCACGTACCTATTACTTGGGAGAATACAAAAATTCTCAACTTCCAATACTCTCCCCCCACATGAAAGTAGGCCACACAACTTTGGACCTACTTGCACTTTCCAGCGCAATTCTGTTGCACGGATAGTTCCAATTTCTCAGGAACAGAAGATCATTTCATTTTCATTCAGTGTCTTACCCAATTATTGGTGCCTGTACCATGGATCCTAATTGGGGAGGCCCCATGCTGTCTTCAGAATCTTCAAGGAACTGGGTCTGCTATTTCTAGGCCTTTCACTTAGATCCTGCAGGTCTTGTAGAGTCTCTTCATCCACCCTTATAGCAACTAACAGTCTGTCTTCAGAGCAGGCTTAAAAATACTGCTGTATTGTTCAATAAGTCCTTCTCCTGTCAGATTATAAGGCAGGTGGGAATCACTACTTTATTCTGCCTGCTGTCATACCATCACACCAGTGAAATGAGTCCTCAGGGCATATCTCACTCCCTCAGAGTGAGGGAGGGGCCCAGTGTAATCCACCTGCCATCAGCAGGCAAAATTCTCAGAGGATGAATCCTTGGTCCACTAGACTCACATCACTGTGTCGGCTTCATTATTTACCACAGATTGCAGAGATTGGTGTCCAGAAATGCAATACATGTGTGCTGTCCTGTGTTTAACCACATTCCATATTTCCATGCACATCTCTGCCCTAGATTGGTCAGGCAGGAGCAGTCTATTCCTGGGTAGCCCACTGTACAGTCCAAAGAATGAAGCCCTGGTACACAGTCCTGCTCTCTGTGCAAATTTTCAGTATGCCATCATTTGGGCTCTTTTGTTATAACCAGTCACATGACTCACAATTTTGCCCATTGGCTACTCTGACCATACCCCTCTTTTCAGTGGAGGGATAGTATGCTACTATTCTCCACTTACTCACATTACCTCTGCTAGACACATTCATAGAACGACCAGGGTTGAAAATAACCTCAATGATCATCTAATTTCAATCCCTCTGCTGTGGGCAGGGTCACCAATGACCAGATCAGGCTTCCCAAAGCCACATCCAGCCTGACCTTGAATACCTCCAAGGTTGGGGAATCCACAACCTCCTTGGGCAACTGTTTCAGTGCAACACCATCCTCTGTGTGAAAAACTTCCTCCTAATATCTAACCTAAAACACCTGCTTTAGTTTAAAACTATTCCCCCTTGTCCTATCACTACCAACACATATAAACAGTCATACCCCCTTTCATTTATATGCTCTTTTCAAATATTGGAAGGCCACAGTGTGGTCTCCTGGAGCCTTTTTTCTCCTCCAAGCAAAAGAAGTGTGCCCTAAGCTTTTTTCGTAGGAAAAGACTGTCCAGCCTCTGATCATCTTACTGGCCCTCCTCTGGGCCTTCTTGTACTGGGGGCCCCAGGCACAGTACTTCAGATGAAGTCTCACAAGTACTGAGTAGGGGGGGAAAAAAAAATCACCTCCATCTCTCTGGTAGCCACACTTATTTTAATGCAGCCCAGAACACAGTTGGTCTTCCAGGCTGCAAGCACACACTGCTGGCTTGTGTCCACCTTCTCATTCACCAGGACCCCTAAGTCTTTCTCTGCATGGCTGCTATCAAGGAGATCTTCCCCCCGTCTGTATAAATACCTGGGATTGCCTCAATCCAAGTGCAGCAACTGTCACTTGGCCTTGTTAAACCTCATTAGGTTTCCATGGGCCCACTTCTCCAGCTTGTCCAGGTCCATCTGGATGGCTTCCCTTCACTCTAATGTATCAACTGCACTGCTCAGCTTGGTGTCATCTGCAAATCTGCTGAGGATGCACTCAATTGTATACGTCATTGATGAAGATGTTGAAGAGCTCTGGTCCCAAGACCAACACCTGGGGGACACCAGGCTAATCAAGGACCAGTATGCCCAGACCATCTGGAGGTTTTTTCCTTCTGTTGGGAACTGCAAAAATCTTCCAAGTTCCACATTTCTGTTGTTATCTGTACAGTTATTCTTACTCATGCTTTTTTGAGCGTGTTTTGAAGTTTTTTCCTCCAGCTGCTTCCACAGTTGGAGTTTTGTAAACTGAACTCCAGACTGGATCAAATCATTAAACACGTGTTTATTGGTTACCCTTATAAGTCCCAATTAAGATGTCCATAGGGCAGGTCTCCTAGCTTTAGTTATAGGAAAGACATCAGCCCCCTTTCCAATTTTTAAGTACTACGTTCAGCATCCTGTTTCTCTCAGGTCAGGAACCAACTAGCCAGCCTGCTGGACAATGGCCTCTGAGGCCACTAAGGGATTCAGTATGGACACTTTCATACTGCTGGGAAGACACTTGCTGAGGTTCCCAGATCCTTCAGTTGGGCCTTTCTAGTCCTACTAAATTTTTCATCTTATTCTTTGATTCAACAGAGATCCAAGGATCCTGCTGATCTAAATCCCCTTTCCTTCTCTAAAAATGTAATCCTTAATTTTAGAGGTGAAGTAACAGTTGAAGATGGGCAGTTTGCCCTGTCAGAAGTGTAATTTTACTTTCCAATAATCTGAGATAAGGTTTTAAAAGCTCATTTTCGTCTTTTAGTTCTTTCTTAAAGGAATGATACACATTGATAGTTAATAGTAGCGGCCATGTTACACCAGATACTGCCATTTTAGAAGGGGGTTTAATAATGGAACCTTTATCTCTTATGGATCCCCATTCTTCAATAATTTTAGCCACAGGGAAACCAGGAATCACAGGGTTTCCCTAGGACTTCCTGCTTTGGAGATGTATGAGTTTCAGTAACAAGCCAGTGCATTGTTCCTTTGAGATAGTTCATCCTTAGTATTTACTGCTCCTGTCTTGTTCACTGATTACAAGAAGGAGAAGCAGTAAGGTCTTGGACTAAGGTGAAGGATTGTCTGCTCAGATGTCTGCTCAGATTTGAAGTTATGCAACAAAGGCTGCATTTATTTGGTTATGGCAGTTTTACTGGCTTCTTTCAGTGGTCAACTAGGCTAAATGTTTCACAGTAATTTCTGAAGAAAGTATGGATCTGCTTGTAAAAAATAGCTAAAAAGGAAAAAGACAGGGAGAACTTGTCAAGAACTAGGGAGTTTTGAGCAGGACATTAAATAATATTATCATCACAGGTCCATACAGAAAAATACAACACAGGGTTCTTTTTATCATTCAGTGTTATGTTCTTGCTGAATGATCACAGATAATAAAACATTAATATTTATGATCTGCTTAAAGGATACTGAGTGTGAAAAAGTATCTATGATCTGGCTTGATGATGAAAAGGATGACTTTTCATTTGGCTAGGTTCATCTGTGTACCTGATACTGCTCAAAAAGAAAGTAGGCTGAGGTGAAAGACACACTGCAGAGTGTGGAGCTGCATTATGCAATGGGAAGTTTTAAGTTCTCAAGCGAGATGTGTAGAAACTGATTTCAGCAGAAGCTTCCTACCTTAGTGTATCATATAATAAACTGATTGTAGAGGCATGGGTTATCATGAGCTGTGTATCTCAGTGAGGGCTTGTAATGAAATGATTTGAAAAACATTTCTGGAAAACAAAACAAAGAAAAAGCAGAGTTCTCCAAATTTGTATGGGCAAAGAAAGGCATAGGGCGAGGTGACTCTGGAAAAGCAATTGGAAATATCCTATACCTTATATAGTGTATAAATTCCTTTTATTCGTAGGTCAGTGTTTAACGTTTGTATAAATTCCTTTCATTCATAGGTAAGTGTTTAATGTTTGCATATAAGGAACATATTCCACAGGTTACTCAGCTTGCACCCGTTTCTATGGTGGTTTTGATGCTGATGTTGAGAGCCTTGTCAGATGAAGTATAAGCCACATTTACCTGTACATGTCCCACACTAGCTTGTGATGCCTAATCTCTTTTATTGATCCTACTAGCTGGTTTCTGGAGCCATTGATTTTCCTTGCCATCTGTTTGTGGCCTTGACTCTTAAATGTTTATTTAGACTGGTCTCCATAAATTGCTTCTGGTGCGAAGGCTGAGGAAGCAGCAGGAGGTCAGGGGTCCATGTATACCTGTCCACATATATAAATCATAGCTTTTGTTCTTCACTGTTTTTTGTTGTTGTTGTTTTTTTGTGAACACTTTTTGCTGGGTGAATAAAAATAAAGTATTCTACTAAAACACAGAGAAGCTATTACTAATTCCCCTGTGTCTGCAATTTTATTGCAGTCTTGGTTTTCAATTTTCTGTATCTTAACAGTACCTCTTGTTATCTACTAAAACATGTAATGTTTCTTCGTGTTAAAGAGAGAGACATGAAGAGGGTGAAGAATTGTTTGTTTGTCAGCAGCGATTTGAACTTTTAAAACAAGGAGTGTTGGTGAGTTTATAATATTTTTCTTTTTCTTTCTCTTTGTCTCCTCTTAAATTTCAGTCTTTGTACAGAATAGTAGGTTTCATCAGTAGTTTGCTTAATGATGCTTGTACAAACAAGTAAGCATCTCTTTCTGACAGCATCCAAATCTCTATCCATTTAAATGACCCTAGCCTTTATTGATCAGAAATGGCAGTGCTGTTTCAATAGGAAGACAAGTCACCTTCTATCATCGTATCACTGATGATGATGACAGAATGGAAAACGGCTGGAATCAGAGGTCTTCATGAGTACATCCTGAAAACTCCAAGGGAGAAGACCCACATTTCATTTTAACAGTGAGTTGCTAGAAGGTTATAGGTTTATATCAATGGAAAATATTTTGCAGTGGCTAATTTTTTTTTTCCTCTGAAGCATTAATCATCATAGTCTGCAGAATGTGGTACTCCTGAGGCTAGGAGGTCCATATCAACAGAGCTGTAGTCCAGGTCACTTTTCTGTCTGTTCCTATAGAAACATTGCATACAGAAATGATGTCTAAAATAAAAGACAGAGGAGTAGTTCCAAGATAATAAAAGAATACTGTCTACACCTTATATATAGTTATACTACAAGATCTGATTCTGTATTTTGGGTTGTTTTTTCTGTTTTGTTTTTTGTTTGTTTGTTTGTTTGTTGCTTGTTTGTTTGCTTTAATTTCTTTTGTTTTGTTTTTCTATTTGATCTCTGTTGCACACTCACTGAACTTAAAGAAGTTCCATTCATTTTAAAAAGAAGATATAAATTACAGAGGGAAGGGAAATGTTTTCAATACTGTGCCTCTGCACAAGTGGAATGTAACTTCAGAATTAGGATAAATAGAAGAAAGCAAACTGCATTAAAGAATTAAAGAATAGTCCCTAGATTGTTGTGCAGGTTCCTGAAATAAAGTAACCACTAAATTTTGAAGAAGATAGGGAATAATGATAGAGAAATACACAAATATTTCTTATCATGTAAGATGTGCAGGTTAGCATCTTTAATGTAGTTACTTGTTCTGAGGACGATGATCTTTCCACTGGTGATGGAAAGATCCTTCATACCACATTTGTAAAAATCTGCACCTGTGGAAATTAATAAATCTCACAACTGTGTGACCACATTGTTGCTAGGAAAATGTTGCCCATGCAGTCCATGTCTCATTGGTTCAAACATATGGAAGTGGGAATGCACTAAATCTGGACTATACAGTGGATTTGGTCTCATATTCCAGCTAAGACTGACAATGTACTCCAGTCTTCAAACTGTTATGGAGTCTGGTACTATCATGCTGCATGAGAAAAGCTGTCTTCTGCTCTTGCCTGACTCTGAAAGTCTGAGTCTTCAGCTTCACGTCGTAGTGGTCAGAGCTGATGATTTGTCTGGGTTTCCAAAAATCCAGAAAAATCACCTCCTTCCTATCCCAAAAGACAGTGCTCCTCACTTCACCCATTGAAGATTGTGACGTTTTTCTTCAATGGGGATTTCATATGCCTACATTTTATGGACTGCTGTTTTGACTTTGGCACATAGAGATGATATCACATCTTGTCACCAGTAATGATGAGATCCAGAAAATGGTAACCTTCAGCCTCATATTCATTCAATAGGTCCTGACATACCAGTATAACAATGCTCTTTCTGTTTTTGTGTGAGCATCTGTGCAACACATCTGGAAGAAACCTTGCAATATTCTGACACTGCCACCATTATTTCCAACATATTATAGCCAATATCCAGCTCTGTACACAATCCTCTGGTCATAATCAGCTGATTTACCTCAATGTGCTAACAAAATGCTCTTCATTTTGTGGTGTGACAGCTGTGCATGACCTTCCAGAATGCGGCTTGACATTCACATTTCCATTACCACAGCTGAAACACATCACCACTGCCTCCCTGTGCTCATATCCACTATTTGGTCAAATGTTCAGCAAGAATTGGTGAATGTCAAATGGTGCATGCCATTTTTTCAGATGGAGGAATTCAGTGACATACTTTTGCTTCATATGCACTTCCATGTCAAATGCTATTCTGTCAGACTGTTGTTCTGCTACCATCTGTCACACAGCAACAAAATGCAATGCAATATCAGTGGAAAGGTTTGACCTCTACTGCCTTACCACCAACATACACCTCTAACACTGTGGGCTAATGAAAAAGAAAACATTACTTTGGGAGCAAATGTTTCAATATAACTACTGTGAAGAACAGCAAATGTAATATAACATAATGGAATATGACCAGTACATTTCTGTATATGGAATTAATTTGTCAATCATTGAAATTATTGGCCAAATTCTTGCTTGCTTTTTTTACCTCTGCTCATAAATGACTGGGAGATGATCTTAGACAAAAAAAAAAAAACAAAAAAAAAACACAATTAATTGAATGGTCCGAATGCTCCACAAGAATTAGTGTATTAAAAATAACAGTTTGCATGATTCCTTAAACCTGTCACCTGGAAGGAGAACAAGAGCACAAGTTTTCTTTAGTAGGTAGTGACTAAGTAATTTTGCTTCAGCCCAAACAAGGACCTGTACTAGATATTTTTCGGTACACTGCCATATCTTTATACATCTGAGTTTAGTAGTATATATCACAAAAATTTAACTGTTTGAAATGTGTCTCTGTGAAGCTGTTTATATGATGTTTTTGTGTGTGTGTGTGTTGTTTTGTTTTGGTTTTGTTTTTTGATAGGAGAGAGAGGTTTTTCTTAATTTTTTAGTTAGTTTGTTTTGTTTTTAGAATAGAAAGTAGTCTATAAATAGCCATGAATATGTTTAATTAGGAAACAGATTACCTAACAGAAGACTAAACCTTGGCAAGTTTACTTACACTGGCCAAACTTTGCCAATTAAATTTCAGCCAGCTGGTCATCTCTAATCCTCTCTTGTTCAGTCTATCTGAATAGTTTTTGAAAGTATTTTTCTGTTGTTGTTTTTGTTATCTGTTTGATATTTTGGGGGGAAGGTGGATGTTTTCCTTTTGTTTTCCTCTTACATTTCTATCCCACTAGCAACACTCAAAACAACATTTTGGGTGAGACTGAGTCACAGGTTAAATATTAGAGGATTTACTTGTTGAGGATAAGGCTAAAGGCACTTAAAAAACTGTGAAACTTCATCACACATCCTCAACTACAAACTATCAATCCATGAGGAATGCAGTTTAAAGTAGGAGTCAATTCATTTCCCCAGCAGTTAAATAGATTGTTGAATATTAGCCAAATGAACTTTGTTCCCACATTGGGGCATTCACTTCCTATGCATAGTATGAGAGAGGAAGAAGGTCAAAGAAGAGGAGATGGTAAAAGGCTGGCACTGCTGTCTCAGCTTACATCCTGTAGGTCATTAGCACAGTCCTTCCTCTGCAGCGTTAAGCAGTTCCTGTTCAAATGCTGACAGAAAGGGCAGAATGCAAACAGACAAGTAGATCTACTTTGAAATGTTTCTAGTTTTTGTTATTTTGTTTGTTTGTTTGTTTGTTTGATGTTAACATGCCTCTGAGGGCATGTTATTAAAACCAGAACTAAGGCCCTTTTTCAGATCCATACAGAATTTGGGGAAGTCCAACTGAGAAGAATATATAAATTAAGAATACCTGCCATAACTCATGGCTACAGTTGGAGGAAGGACAAACAAAGAAACGAGACATGCACACAAAAAAAGTTGCAAATTGGCTTTCTATAAACACAGTGGAAGCTGGTTTGTGTCAGTCTGTTTCCACCAATGAGTTGACAGAGTGTCAATATACTTTTCCGCTCAGATCTGCAAGAGGCACAAGATAACATGCTACCAGAGTTATTATTTCTGAAAATTTTGTCACTCATAATTAAACATTAGGAAAAAAAAAAAAAAAATGTTGGTTGAGAAACTCTAGCCAAAAAAAAAAAAAGAAAGCTTTGATAGACTCAAATTAGGGAAAGCTGTGAAAGTGACTGCTTTGAAAAATAAACAAATGACACTATAATCAATTAGCCTGATACACTAAGCAATAGAATCATAGAATTATCATAGGATCATAGAATGGCTTGGCTTAGCAATGATCTCAGAGATCACTCAGTTCTAACCCCCTGCCATGGGCAGGATCTGCCATCCACTAGATGAAAATGCCCAGAGCTTCAGCCAACCTGACACTGAACAACTCCAGTGATGGGATATCCATAACTTCCACAGCCTCATGACCCTCTGAGTTACTGTTTTCTTCCCATCATCTAATCTAAATCTCTCCTTAGTTTAAAGCCATTCACCCTTGTCCTGTCTCTTCACTGTCTGTCCACGTTAAAAATCGGTCTGCCTGTAACAATCATATTTATTTCTAATTTTGCTACAGCAGAAGGCACTATGCTATAATTAGGCATTGTTACAGTCACAGTTTCATTATGCTAAATAGGTAAGAAAAAAGAAGAAGCACTTATGTTATTTCCAAAATATCATTCATCTAAAGGATGAGAAAAAAAAAAAAAATGGACTATGAAGAATACAGATACTGACAAGAGGACCAAGTTGCAGACAATTGTCATCTTCTTCTTAAACTGAAAAATTAGAATTAGTAAAGATTGAATAAAGAGAAATTATAAAGAATAATAGTGCTTTTTTTTTTTTTTTTTTTTTTTTTTTTTTTTTTTGTTGTTGTTCTTGATTGAATTCCAATAGCATATATAACCTAAAGAATGTTATTTGGTGAAAAGACTTTCATGTGAGTGACAAAGAAAGTTAGTGTAGAACATATGTATGATGAGATTCCTATCTTCCATATAGAGGATTAGTCTCTACCATGCATTTTTTTCATAAGTAGCCAAGTGCTATTGAGAACTGCAATACCTGGTGCTTTCTAGGGATTTAGTAGAAAAGACAGAAAAGACAGCATATGAGGGTTTCATCAAGTCATAGAATGACCTGGATTAGAATGGATCTTGAAGATCATCAAGTTCCAACCTCCTGCCATGGGGAGAGCTGTAAACCTGTTAATCAGGCTGCCCAAAGCCTTATCCATCCCTTGAATACTTACAGGAATGGGACTTCAAACATTTCTCTAGATAACCTCTTCTAGTGCTTCACCACCTTCTGAGTAAGAAATTTCTTCTTAATATCTAATCCAGAATTCACCTCTTTTAAAGCAACTCCCCCTTGTTCTGTCACTGTCAGACCACATAAAAAGTTGGTCTCCCTCCTGCATGTAAGTTCCCCTCAGGTAAGCTGAACAAGCCCAGCTCCCTCAGTCTTTCTTCACAAGACAAGTGCTCCAGCCCTCTCATCATCTTTATGAATCTCCTCTGTACCTACTCCAAAAACTGAATGTCATTCCTGTGCTTGGGGCCCCAGGTCTGGATGCAGTATTCCAAATAGGACAAAACAAGGGCAGAGTAGAGGAGGACAACAACTTCCCTTTCCCTGCTGGCCACCCCTGTTTTAATGCAGCCCAAGATACTGTTGGGCTTCTGGACTGGAAGAATACACAGCTGACACATTAAAATTTCCATCTACCAGGACCCCCAAGTCCTTCTCAGCAGGGTTGCTCTCAATGAGGTCTTCTCCCAGTCTATATATACATCTGGGATTGCCCTGATGCAAGTGCAGCAAATTGCACTTGGCCTTGCACCTCATTGTGTTCCCTTGGGCCCACCTTTCAAGTTTTTTAATGTCCCTTTGGATGTCATTCTCTCCTTCCATTACATCATCCGCTCTACTCAGTCTGCAAATTTGCTGGGGGTGCACTCAATCCCATTGTCTAAGTCACTGGTAAAGATATTAAAGTGTACAAGTCCTAGGACAGATATCTGGGGACACCCCCCATTGCCAGTCTCTACTTTGGACACAGTGCCATATAACACAATCCTCTGGCAGTGACCTTCCAACCAATTCCTTATCCACCAAAGTCCACTCTTCATACTATCATCTCTGCAATTGGAGACAAGGATGTGGTGAGAGACCATGTCAAAGGCTCTGCACTAGTCCAGTTAGACAACATCAACTGTTCTTCCTTCTTTTACTGATGCTTTCTCTCCATCATAGAGTCCACTGTATTGGTGAGGCACAATCTGCCCTCGACGAATCCATGATGGCTCTCAGATCACCTAATTGTTATGCTATCAATAAATATAATAAATATATTCCTGTAGTGTACAGCATAGTTGTTTCCTTCCACAATGCACTACCTGCAATTTAAATCTGACATAAGAGATAGTCTTCTGTGGCCTGCATTTTGTAATGAGAAAGATGTGAATTAGCAAGAACCAGCTAAAAAACAGTCATTTCTCCAATACGGTCAAGTTAAGTTCAGCCAACGATAGGACAACCAGTGGGAGTAGGAGAGGGAAGAAAAGAAGAAAAAAAAAAGCTCAGAAAGGTAGGATGCACAGGGGGTCAGTATAATCTTTCCTACCTGACAATTTTTCCAGTCTGCTAGGATTGGAAGTATTTTATTTTATCTTGTTTACTTTCCACCATGCAGCTCTCAACTTGTACTACCAATATATTTGACATTTGCAAGAAAACATGTGTACGTTTCCTCTATTAAGAAGAGTGACCTGACAAACTCGCCTTCACATCTCTTAGCAGCATGTCAAAAATAAGCTCAGTATGATTTCAGTGCATCCATTCTGTCATATTAATGAAATCCTCAGTAGTTGCAATCATATCTTTGACTAAGATTCCAAGAAAGTAAATATTCCAAGAATAGAAAGACGCATGTACCTATTATGATTTAGTATCTATCAATATTATATATGTCAGTCATAATGTTGTGGGGTTTTTTGTGCTAGATGCTGTACAAACCACATAAGTGCAGACCTATAACTCTGGAGAAACAGAAATGTATGGGAATTTCGTTTGTAATTACCCTGGAGGATCTGCATCATAGTTTCACTTTAAGATGAGAGTAGTATGTAGATAATCTTGATTCAGCTTTAAGTTAGCTAGCACAAGTACTGCTAGCAGCCTTTCTATCATAATATAGTTCTCAATATAAGTTAGCTGCAGATCCATGTAATTCTCCTCTCTGGAGAGAGAGGAGACAGTTCAGGAGTTCAGACAATAGACACATTTTAGGGATGGTGGGGTGGAACTCAGTGTTATTGCTATACTGTAGAGGAGAACATACATCTAACTATGCAATTTAGTTATTTTCTCTATCTAGCTTACGATGTTACTTTAAATCTGGCTTTATTTTGATAGCATGTATTATGTAATCACATGTTAAGGACGTTACACTATTGAAAAGAATTGTGTGAGACATTACAGTGATTTTGCAACAGCTTGACCTCCTTTTAGGTACAAGAGTTCAGTGTCTTTGTCAAAAATCTCATTTTGCTTTTCTGTTAGGTCATGACTGCCATGGTCTCTCCTTGAGTACCACAAAACCCACAGTTCCACTTCAGTCATCTGGAACCTTGGCTCCTCAAAAAACTTCTTATTGGGTTTCTTTGAACGCCAAAGTAGTCAAAGAAATAATCATTCCGGGCTAGGGAATGATGGTGCAATGAAAATGTCAGCATGAAATGTAATTGCGTAATGAAGGCAGAGAGGAAAACAGATGTTTCCAGCTATATTTCCTTTCACCTAAGAAAATGATAAACTCTTACTCAAGTTTAACTGCTTACTCAAGTTTAACTACTTCTTAGAGAGGTTTATGCTCAGGAAGTTAAAACTATAGATTAAATCCAGCCAAAATAAACAAATAAAATAAAATAAAAATGTTTAGGAGGAAGAGACATACCTGCAGTAGCAAATAACTTTCATTTGCAGAAATCAGTGGCCTGCTTCATGTTTAAGGACTAAGAGTTCTGCATGAGATCAGAAGCATGACTGAGTCTTTGATACTTAGGCAAATGATCCAATTACTAGAATATTTCTTGCTTAAAAGTACTGGTTTCCCTTGAAAATCTACTTACACTACTGCAGTCAAAACCGGTATGTTAAAACAGGTTTTTCCTACGTCATTAAGTCAGCATTTTCAAATAAAACTGATTGCTCTTGGCTCAAATCTGTGCTGAATCCCAGAATAGTGGACAATTCAAATTTTGTCGGTAGATAGTATACAGTGTAACTGATCCAATGAATAGCAGAGTCCATTCCCGGCACGAGGAGTCAATCACTAACCCAATAATTAGGTTTTGCTTATTTAATGTAAATAAACTGTCAAGGGAGGTGATTCTTCCCCACTATTCTGCTTCATGAGACCCCACCTGGAGTACTGTGTCCAGTTCTGGGACTTCCAACACAGGGACGTTGAGCTGTTGGAGAGAGTCCAGAGGAGGGCCACAAAGATGATCAGGGAGCTGGAGCCCCTCCCCTGTGGTGACAGGCAGAGAAAATTGGGGCTTTTTAGCCTAGAGGAGAGAAGACTGGGGTGCACATTATAGCAGCCTTCCAGTTAAGGAAGCACATTATAGCAGCCTTCCAGTTATAGGAAAGTTAAGGAAGGACTTTTTATAGGGGCATGTAGACACAGGACAAGGGGAGATGGCTTTAAACTGGAAGATGGTAGATTTAGACTAGACATTAGAAAGAAATTATTTACTGTGAAGATGTTGAGACTGAGTGGGATAGGTTGCCTAAAGAAGTTGCAGATGTTCCCTCCCTGGAGGCATTCAAGGCCAGGCTAGATGGAATTTCAAGTAACCTGGTCTAGTGAAAGGTGTCCTTGCCCATAGCAAGGGGTTGGAACTAGATGACCTTAAAGGACCCTTCCAGTCCAAACCACTCTATGATCCTATGAAAAAAGTTTCAGCTACTTTGTTTGTCTGAGTAACACACAGTCCTAAAATTTTTTCTTGGTAAATATCTTTGAAGAAAGACATAAATTAGAGTGAAATATTTAAAGAAAGTTCACTTTTAGTCAAGTAAGTGAGAATAAGAGAGTATTCTCTAAGTTTATCAAATCCTTTTAAAAATGCTCAAAATCTGTGATTAAACTGGAAAAGAGACCCCAAGGATATGTACTGAAAAAGATGTTGAATTTGAAGTAGGAATTAAGGAAGTAAGTAGGAATTTAGATTTTGTCTAAAGTTAATACTCATTTGCATTAGCACATTGTTGTGGGGAGTCTTCATTTAGAGTCAGAATTGTACTTGAAATATTCAATTGCTTAGATCACCAGAAATTATATGGCTGTGCATTTTAAATATCTCTGTCTTATCTCTCACCTTTGCAGCACCACGGAGTGACTAAAGAGTGGCTGCTAAAAACTCCTTGACCTTGTTGGAACTGGAGAAGTTGGTGATACATACATTGAAGTAATAATGAGGTTATTATTCTGTTTATGCCTATGTAATATGTGTATGAAGTGATACTTAATCACAGGGGAGGAACTGTAAAGTCTCATGAATGGAGATGTGAGATAAAGATGCAATGATCGTGCCATGCAAGGTGAAAATGTGAACTGCATTTAATAAAAACTTTGTAAGACCTAAGGAAAAGTGCTAAACATTTCCACACCTTTCAAAGTAGTTTGAATGTTGCATGTTTTTTATTGCAAGCAGAATTGGGAACTGCTTCTGACCTCACAATTGTTGTGAGAATTTGTATCTCATTTACACAAAAATTCCATAATATTGATCTAATAGTGAGTGAAATGGGCTACATGGACTTTGTGTCCAATAAAAAAAAAAAAAAAAAGAACACTATACTTTTATGACATTTTATGTCTTCTGCTCAGTCTTTCTTGGGCTTTCGAAATGATAATGTACTTTTCAAGTTATTAGTAGCCAAAGCGAGAAAATACTTTTGATCTGCCTTCCTAAGATGCAGTAGGATTTTTTACTATTTCTGGTGCTACTTAGTAATAAATTTGTCCTGATTTATTTTTGAAAAAAAAAAAAAAAAAAAAAAAAAAATAAGGATATAAAAAAATAATTTTAAAATTTTGTTTGAAAAATTATTTAACAGGCAATGGGAATGCTACATGTAGAAGAAAAAAAGTCATTATTTCACTCTGTTTGGAAATCAATTAGCTAAAATGTCTCTTGTAACAAATTAATGTATTTACTAGTGCAGATGAAATCTAAACTTTTATCTGCCTCTATTTGCACATGTTAAAAAGTTGTGGATTTTCTTACTTGATTGTGAATAGGCTTATTTCCACTTAGATCTCTTTGCTACAACTCCTGGAAGTCTAACTTTGAAAACTTTTTTTTTTTCTTCACAGAATGAGAAGACACAATATTCTGTATGTTTGGATTTGTTGTTGTTTGGCTTTGGGTTAGTGTTTGCTTATTTATTTATTTATTTATTTATTTATATTATACTTTCTAATATATTTCTGTTTCAAGATACAAGGTAAGTGTAACACTTCAGCAATAGTCCTCTGGCGAGCGCTGTCTGCCTAAAACGATGTAGTAATTGCCTTCTGCAAAGCTTAGTGTTCTGGTCTCTCCTTCAGAACTTCATGTAGATCATTTACTTAGAGGAATAAGAAGAGTTCACACTAAAAGTCCGCACTATCTTGATGAGTTTAATTACATACCTATAGGGATTGACTGTTGTCTCACTCCAATTTATGGGAGGGAGATGAGGTTCTTTTAATATCTGCATACCTGGCATGGCATTAAGAAACAACGATTCAAATGTTGGTCCAGCCAGTTTATTATAAATCCCAATCTGGGAGACGGGGAGAGGTAGGAGGGCGATAGAAAAGATAGGAAAGAAGCAAGAATGGCGTAAAGTGGGGGTAGTCACCACCAGGATCCAGCAGCGGTCCATTTTGAAGGTCGGAGGCAGAAGCAGTGGGGCAGGGGGAGGGGGGGGGGGGAAGGGAGCAGCATCATGGCCGGCCTTGGGCAGCAAGTGGGTAGCAGGAGGCAGTCTTGGAGCAAATCCAGGAGGAAGCAGCAGCTCTCAGGTAGCAGGCCCAGGAGAGTCCGTCAGCATGCAGGAATTCCGTAGTGGGGAATCAGATGGCAGACACCTCTGTTCTTCATGAGGAATCTGTTGCCAGAAAACCTCAAATTCATGATTGTAGGTCCCCATTTTATCCTTCTTTTCCTGCCTACGTGACATCCCCGGGTGCTTGAGCAAGAGTCATGTGAGCATCCCTCCCCCCACACACACTCCCTGAGATGGCCATCTTCCTTGAGATAAGTCCGCACAAAAGACCACTTCACATCTATTAAGCTGCAGCTCATCTCTCTCTCCTTGCCCCTGGCCTTGTCCATCTGTGTTCCCCAGACAAAGGATTTCACAACCTTTGCCCAGGACTTGCCTGGACAGGTTCATCTGTATCCTCAGCAAGCTTTGACACAATGATGTTTTGCAGAATAATATCTTATAACTGTTGTTATTTTTTCCTGTATGGCCATCTATTACATACTCTGAAGTAATGTAATAAATGAATTCCTTTCAGCTCCATTTAACTGCAAAACAAGCGGACCACATGATTATTACAAAATCTCAGCCACATACAGCAAAAAAAAAGCCCACTCCAATGTCTTCTGGGAAAGCTCTACTCCCATACAGGTTCAGCTGACAAAAACTACCTAGGTTTAATTATTGTTAGTAAAGGCCTGTTTGGAGTGGTTCTAACTATACAGGGACACTTTGAAGACAAAGAGGGAACATTCATAATATTTCCATAATGGTAAAAACGCAACTGTGTCGCAGTTTTGAAAGTTGTGCAGGAAATTGTATAATTCACCACTTCTACATGGCTGTGTAAATGATTCACATCATGCAAAATAATAACCTAATGAAGATCACCTTTTTAGAAATGATCAGGCAATTGTTTAATTACATGTGATTGTGGTAATTTTTCACAGTTTCATACACATTTGGTTATTACAAACACTCAAACACGCAAGGGACAAACATGCACATTGAGAATAGAGAAAATAACGGTAATCATGACCAAAAAGGCACACAAGGCAAGATGCTGAAATGTTAAGGTATTGTAAGAAGATCAGTTAGGAGTCCTCCCTCTTCCCCTCAGTGTATCACGTCACTGGCTATACTGTGTTACAAGATTGCAGTAAACTGAATTTGGATTAAGAAGTTTTCCATGTCAACCCCTTAGGGTAGTGATTATAGATTTGACCTTTTGAGATTCTGTTATTTCCCACTTAATCAGTGTTGGAATGAGTTGCAGCTATGGAAACCCTATGGGAAAAGTGGAGCCATCTAAAAATAATGAGTACCTTTCCCTCTCCTCTCCTCTCCTCTCCTCTCCTCTCCTCT
>NW_024884833.1:10827099-11062391 GCF_019232065.1 Centrocercus urophasianus | reverse complement strand
CTGAACAGCATAATAGATGTAATTAGACCTTCAATAATAGGGCTGAAAGGAGGAAGCAGTGAGACTCCTTCTCCGGAAGCAATCAGTGCATTAGGTCCCCAGGACTGAAAATGCATTTAACAAGGTTTGGGGCTTAGGGATTGTCAGTCTAGGCTTCTGCTTCCCCTAGAGAAACCTCTACCCAGAATGCAAATCTTCATTTACTATTGCTACAAAAGAAAGGAAAAGAACATTAGCCACATTATTACATACATAATGAAGCAAACTGCATCTGTTAATGCATTTTTCCTAACCACTAAATCAACAGTTTTCACATGATAATAATTATAAATATGTATTTCATCTGTGATTTAAAAATATATCATGAATTTTCCTCATCCATCCTTAGAAAAAGAAAATTCTGAATGGTGTCAAATCCAAATATGTGTTGTCAAACTGATACTAGCATGTTCCTTGCAAGTTTAAAGATTGAACTAACAGAATTCTTGGAGTAACAGTCTATATAACATTATTTTCAAGAGGAAGGCAGATATGGCAACATTTATGTTATCCATAGGTTTCTGTTCCTAGTTGTTGGTATTCACATGCGGAAAAAAAAAAGAAACAAAAAAAAAAGAAAAGAGACCTTTAAAAAAATGAGGTTTGAGGAGAAATAAGCACATGTACATGTACAGGTTAGTGGCTGACTTGCTGAAAGGAGCTCTGAAAAGGTCTCAGTGTCCTGGCAGGTTGGCCATGTGCCAGCTGCATGCCCTTGTGTCCAAGAAGGCCAAAAGTATCCTGGGGTGCATTAAAAAAAGTGTGGCTAGCAGGGAGAGGGAGGTGATCTTCCCCTCTGCTCTGCCCTGGTATGGCCACATCTGGAGTCCTGTGTCCATTTTCAGGCTCCTCTGTTCAAGGACAACAGGGAATTACTGGTGAGAGTTGGGTGGAAGGCAGCAAAAATGATTAGGGGCTTAGAATATCCCTTGTATGAGGAAACCTGAGAGACCTGGGATAGTTTATCAAATATCTAATCGTTGGGAGTCAAGTGAGTGAGGTCAGGCTACCTTTGGTGATTCTCAGTAATAGAATAAGGGGCAACAAACACGAACTGGAACACAGGAAGTTCCATATGAACATGAGGAAAGCTTTACTTTGAGAGTGACAGAGAACTGGAGCAGGCTGCCTTACTCTATAGTTATTCAAAATCCACCTGAACACTTTCCTGTGCAAACTACTCTAGAGAACTTCCTTTAGCAGGGGTGTGGACTAGATGATCTCCAGAGATTCCTTCCAGTTCCTACAGTCTTGTCACTGTCTAACTGAGCCCTCTACTTTTATTCAGTTTCCCTTCCATATCAGGGTGTACAAGTACACATTTGTGTTTCTTAGTTGTCACTTGAAAGAGGTCTTACCTCATTATTTTTATCATGTTACTCAGACCTTGACAAACATGGTGACTAAGGAGAGGAATCTGATCCTCGTTCGTTGTCACACCTTCTACATAACCTTGCTCCCAAAGAGGAGAAAGTCAGACACATCAGAAAGTAAAGGAATATTTCCAATGTCATATTCGGAGATTGAGAGAGAACGAAAGTCTCACAAAGCCTGAATAAACTTTTCCTCAGTATCCTATTGAGGACAGGCAGAAAGTATTGGTAAACTGTATTAATCCTGTTGGGGAGGCTGCTACAAGTTTTTTAAGGGGTCACTGTATCACATTTAACCAGAGTGAACACATTTTTTTGCTGTGCTGTGCTGCACATGCAGAGTGGCCTGCTACACATATAATGTATGTACCAGACAAACCTCATCACCTCACAAAATCACAGAATAATAGAGGTTGGAAGACACTTTTTGAGATCATTTTTTCAATCCCTTGCTAAAGCAGGTTCCCTAGAGTATGTTTCACAGGAAAGCGTCTAGTGGATTTTTAATATCTCCAGAGGAGATACTCAAACTAGCCTGTTTTGTTCTCATGAGAAAAAGACTTTAAGGATAAGGTTGTTTTTTTTTTTTCTTTTTTTTTTCTTTTTTTTTCTTTTTCTTAAGAAAATCATATATCACCTCAAGTGACTGAAGAAGAGCTTTTATCTATGGATAAGATCTATTCTGGACAGCATGCCATGGGAAAATCTGTAAGGCTCTATCCAGTGCCACATGAACAAGGGATGCTCAGCAACCTGAAGAAATATATGATTTACTTACTGTTTATATTCCCCTTCATATTTTGTTACTAACATTATTCTTTTATTAAACCATTTGTCATCAAACCCATTTTACTCAGAAACAGAACTCTCTTTCTCTCCCTAATTTCCCCTGCATCTCTCAGAGTTATAGCATTTTCCAGGCTTTCCTGGAGAGTTTTGAGGCTCTGCTATGAGCGTTCTTAACACCTTACTCAAAATCATTTCTTAAACCTGTTGCCCCTGCTCCCCCATCTGTGTTTCCTCTCAAGATCTTCACATTCTTCATTCACAAAGCACTTTTCAGCTCTCCTCTATATTCCTGCTAGTTCAGTATTTTCCCCAAAGTTCTCCTCACACTTAATGTCATGTACAATGTGTATTTTTTCAGATTGGTATAAGAAATTTAAGAGCTTTCTTTTGAGGTTTCTTTTTTCTTACTTTTCCTTCTTTAATCCAAATACAGTCATTAATATAAGCAGATATTTAGAGATAAATGGTTTCATTTACTCCAAAGCTTAATCAGAATGAAGAGATAGATTCAAAATGATATTATGTACTATTAGATTCAGTCACTCTTACATTTAATTTAAATTATAAGTTTAAACCAACATTCTTTTAATTCATTTTGGGCAATTCCTATGTTAATTACTAATCACTGTCCTCAGTTTCTAGGATAACATCTAGGTAAACTTTATGTGATACAGTGTTTTAAAACTGCATAATTTCATGAGAATTTCTGCTCCATAGTCTGCTGAGAATAAGCGACAAATTCAAAGTCAGATTTTATGCAAGTAAAAGATTTAATGATGTTTGGTTTTTTTTTAATTTAATTTACTTAATTTAATTTATTTACCATAATATAATTCATTTTAAAAAGGATATAATCAGGAAGTTAACAAAAATTTGTACACATTTATATGGTTGATGGACCAGGAAAGGAGATCTTGTGCCAAAATTTTTGGGGGAGATCTTGATAACTCGCCATGGCTCAAATCACAAACCAGATTCAGCAGAATGTCTGTCAATTGTCCTGCAGTATGTCAGTTGGCTTTTAGATCAACAAACTAGCTGTGCTTCTTTGACGCAGTCAGGCTTTAAACCTTGCCACGTATTTTTAGGTCTTAACCATCTTTGATCCTTTTCAGTGACTGTCTGGATCCACAGCTGGCACAAGCTGAAGAACGACTGATCAACCCATTCTTGTGATACCCTGCAAAACTAACTTGAAAGTTAATTTATATCAATACACCAACTTGGCCAAGACCCATGGGTATGGAGAACTAATTGGAAGGAAGGGGGTAATCAAACCATTGGCTTTGACTGCAGATAATGAGCAGTGTTATGGGAGAGAATCTGTTACCAAACTTATCCCTTGAGCAATTTGAAACAGAATAGCCTAATGCTACACAATTGAAAACTTATTTATTTGTTTATTGCACATTTACACTCTTCTCATCTGGAGATGTCAGAGTTACAATTCTAAAGCTCTGATCAATTGTCATGATTAATACGACATTCATGAACTTCTGTTATCTATATAAAATTAATTAATCTGAATCACTGAACTATCTGCCTTTCAGATTACCGAACTATTGAAACATCGTCTTTGACAATGAAGTAGAATTTCCAATATTACAAATAATTTGTAGACCAAATAAAATTACAGATTCATAGAATCATAGAAAAGCTTGTGTTGCAAGGGACCTCAAACATCATCAAGTTCCAAACCCTGACATGGCCAGGGTTGCCAACTGCTAGATCAAACACTAGATCAGGTTGTCTGGGGCCCGTATGACTTGGCATTGAACACATACAGGTATGGAGCATCCACATATTCTCTGGGCAGCCTGTTCCAGCCCCTCACCAAATTTTCAGCAAAAAATTTCCCCGACTTCTAGTCTAACAGTCCTTCTATAGACTTCTTTTAGAGTTTGGGTACTTTGATTAAAATCCAGTTTCAACCAATTTTCATGTAATAACATCTTTCTTCCTAGAACAAAAATCTAATTCTAACACTGTGATCTAATGCAAGCCTTTTGTCTGTCTGAGTTTATTTGTGAACAACTTGATTTTATTTTCTCTTCCAGGTGAATTATGAACGCATCTTGACTGCAATAGGGACCTATACTTACTGGTTGTATTTGTCAGAAGTATTTCCTTACTGCATTCCATATGTGCATTACACATACGGAATATAAGCTTATGTGAATTCATTCGTGAATTCATGTGTATAAGTATATGTGAATTCATTTAAAAGACAGGATTTTAATGCCATCGTAATTTGGTGCATTTTCAAGTGCAGAAATCTGTCAAAATGTTATGCTTCACAGAAATTTTCAAGTACAACAAAATGATAAGCTTTTTGAGGGAAGTGGCAGTGACTAAATAAAAATAAATATTCACAATGCTTTTTTCTTTACAACTGTCTACACTTCCCAGGCTGGGTTTAAAAACACAATAATTAAAATTGTGTGCAGAAATCTGTGTACCTATTAACAAATACACTTTTATCAGAATTATGTTAACCAACCAGAATTGCTAGAATTTTTACTGTGACTGCTAGTGTAATTGGACATAATTGTTCAAATAAGCATTTTCTGTAATTTTCAAAGGAAATCAGGAAGACCATCCTTTGTCCTAGCTGTAATGTAAAGACATGCAGAAAAATGTCTAAATAGATGTGTATTTTCTATGTTTATATTGATCCAATGCTATTAGCACTTTTCCCCTCTAGGAAACTTCTTTTGCAGAATATGCAGAGGATTACAATGAAACTCTAAATTATAAACAATAATTTTTTCTTGTTCTCCTGCTGGCAGCAACTATCTGCCTGGCCCAGTGTAATTTTTCTTATGACTACTACTATTCTTTGCAGGTGTCTTTGAATTCTACTTTGCTACTGCAGATAAGGTTTCTGAAATTTTAAAGCTATCCTGTTTACAGGATAGCTTGCAGAGAAAGGGATGTTATCAGAAACTGCGGGAAGGAAAAAAAAAAAAAAAGATTTCAGAAAAAGAAAAAAAACCCTCTAAGACAAACTACAGTGCCTCTCAGTAACAATAAACAAGAAATACTACAAAACTGTAGAAAGATCATCAAGAGGTTCAATCCTTGACTTCGGAAATATGTGATAATTCCTTGGAAAATTTACTGAAAATATTATGGAATTGACAAATTTCTGGGTCAAGGCCTCTAAAACCTTGAAACAGAAAAGTGTGAAAACGGTTTCTCCATTTTGTGCTTTGCTATCCCTTCTGACTCATATCCATGAGACATGCAGCAACCAATAACAAAGATGAAGAGAAAGATATAGGTCCTTCCACTTATTTGGTTACTGAGATAGGAATCTTCAGCTCCAGGAATAAAATTGTGAACTAAGAACAACAGTGAATTTAATAGGAGGGGTACCTAAATGGAGAATTAACTCAATTAGTGTGTGTAGAGCAGAAGGAAAGATCGTAAGAGAAAGCAGAAATAGCAAAAATAAATACATGAGAAGAAATTTTGAGAGGGGAAGCAAACAAAAAATACTGAATTTAAAATTACAGAGAAGTCAGATCATTTGGAAATTGAACTGAATACTGAAATTGGCATACTGTATCAATATACATCACTTGCTTCCAATATCTCTATTTCAGGAGTGTATTTACAATTTTTGCCTGTGTTTGTGGAAGAAGTCTCAGTCCAAATTTTGTTCACAGAGTTATGTAAATTACAAAGAAAATTTGTTTTAGGGCTATAGATGCGATTGAGGCAGGAAAGACATTCTGAAAGTTACTGCATTCCATTCGGAAGACACTTCTTAGATGAATGGAAATAACCTGTGAGTTTCTCTCTTGTATTATTTCATGAACAGATTCTGAAAAGCTACCAAACTTGAGCTTATTTTACTTAACTGGGTGACATTCAAATGTGGAGCAAGAAAATCCTCATAGATAGCATGCTACTGTATAGAGTGGGGATCTAAGGCAACAATGAATCAGGTGGTAGGCTCAGTATACAACTTGAATATCCTTCATCTTCATTGCTTTCACTGCACTGAAAATAGCCATCTCAACTTCACTGAAGGGTGGAGAACTACTCCTTCACAAGGACTTGCAGCCTGTATCTCAGTGTCCATTTTTAAATACCAAAAAAGCAACTGACATTTAGAATCTAACAGAGATAACTGAAAATCTGTTACTGATGTCAACAGAGACAGGACTGCCATGATTTTCACATTTTTATTGTATTTTGTGGATGTTAAATATCAACAATTTTTTGTGTGAAGACCATATTTAATTTAGAGAAAATAAAGGAATAGTCACTAACAAGACTTGCATCCTTCTGAGCTCTAGGAACAAAAAAAAAAAAAAATAAAAAAAAAAAAAAAAAAAAAAAAAAAAAAAGCATAATTTTTCTCTGCAGATGAAGAACAGATATATCTTCATATACCACTTGCAGGCTGCAAGTGAAAAACCAAAATCTCAATGTTTCCCATCTGATAAATGGTTTTAGTACTGCTACCAGGTTACCTAACATTTCATACACTGATACCTCTAATAGTTATCTCAGGACAAAGAAATAAAAAAGAGTCTGATTTTTGAACAGCTGAAGTTGAAAAATGTTCCAAAGTGGGACATAACATAATTAGCCCAAGATTAAATGATTCAATTTAAATAACAAACCATAAACCCTTAAGATCTTAGAGACGTGGTTTTACTTTCTTTTCTGTTTATCCTACTTCAAAACTGTTGATTTTCACCATTGGAAAAATGTAGCTGAGTGCTATAAATTCAAATCCCCCTGAAATATTTTGGACCATAACCTCAGCAGGTCTTAGAGGTATACTCTTACACAGAAGAAGCACTATTTGTAAAATATAAATTTTCATCATGTGATTGTAAATTAAGCAATGATATTAAAATTACCATTGGCAATCCTGCCCATGGCAGGGGACTGAAACTGGATGATCTTTAATGTCTCTTCCAACTCAAGAAACTCTGTGATTCTATGATAATTTTTCATAACATAAACAAGATCTTAACTGAATTATATCTAACATATGACAAGCAACTTTTCCTACTTGGTACTATTTAAAGAGAAATACTTTTTAAGGTCATAGATATTTTGAGCTATAATTTAATGCTTTTAATCATATATGTTACTATGTACATGTCACCATAGCTGTTATTTTAATTGAAAAACAAGAGAATTGCTGCTATTTCCCAATGTTCAGTAATTTTATACGTGGAATAAAAAGAGATGAAATAGTTGCAGACACTGCAAAACATCACTCTCTGAATCTGTCACGTTGAATCTGTCCAAAGAGGATGGAAGACTGAGGCAAATAAATATAAGATGTCAGTGTGAAGTAAAAAAATACCTAATGAAAAACAAAGCTGTTTGGTAAATAGGATTGATAATGAGTTTTAAACACAGAAAGTGCAGGTACTGCTCACAAAGCAAAATGCTAATACTTGGCTCATTCTCAAAAGGGACTGTTCTAAGCCTGTGTTCACTGAACAAATCAGTTCTTGAGGAGAACTGAGAAATGAATTTCAGTTTCTAGTACAACAAAGACCACGCAAACTTGTGTATCACTATTTGTTTGCTAAAAGTGTAAAAGCCTGAAGGTTTTCCTTTGATGATAACAGTGAAACTAAGAAAGCAGAGCACAAAAGAGAAAGGACTATAAGGATAACTTTGTATAAAATTTATTGTATCTATTGTACTGTTAGTATTTCAACACTACCTTGCTTTCTATCTCTCAGTAGGTAAGTAAAGCAAAAAGTAGAGGGAAAAGAAAGTAAAATACACCAAAGATAATTGATGTAGTGATGACATTTAACGCTTTGTATAATGAATCATCTTTAGTGTTACTTAATTTTATTTTCTGCCTTCAAATTGAAGCTGCAGGCAAGTTTTTTCCCAATGTGATTATATTAAAGTAATAAATGACTAGATGATATCAGAAGAAATCCTATTGTGTGAAAGAGAAAGACTGAGAGATGATTCTGGCTTAAAGTTCTTCTGGGACAATTTCTTTTTTCTCTTTTATTTCTTTCTAAGGTGTTCTGCACAAGAAGTCTTGTTACTATAGGGGTTATTAGGTTGTATATTAATACAAACAGTAACTAAAATAACAAAATATTCTACACTTTTAATCTTGACTTTTTTTTTGAAAACCCTCTCAAATACCTTCCTCTCCCCCCCCTTCCCCCCGCCCCCCCCCCTTCAAAATAAAAAAAGAATATCTGTGAGTCAAATTGGATAGAGCATATTTCATCATCCTCAGTACATAGTAAGGGTTTTGAAGTTCTGAAAGCAGTATTTTGTGGCTGAAGTAATTGAGTAATACCTGTTCTGGTAGTTTTATTAAGAACTCTTATAAAACTGATTTGTGCAAAACTGGATACTGACAAGGCCTCACAGAATTTCTGACAATAAATAATATTTGTTATAAACATGGACATTTGTAATTTTTTTTTTTTGACAATTTATCACTCTAAAACATTCTCCCAAATTATTATTATTATCAATATCATTATCATTAAAAAGTCATTATTTTTAATATTTTAAATGAATCTTCAAATATTCACATGTCTCTGCTTTCAATGGAAATATGTGAAGACTTATTCTCCAATGCAAATCAAGCCAAAACAGACTTCGGAATTCTGGTATGTTGATGATGTGCACTGAACTGTGGTCATACAAATTTTCAGAGGTTTCAAGTGCACTAACCTTCTCTACATCCTCACATTCATCATTATTGAAGTAATTTGTCCACTGAGCTGTGCATACTGCTGTGCATGCTATATGATCTCTGTTATCTCAATTATAGCAAGATTTCTTAGCTAGCTATACTATATCATCAAAATCTAATTTGTGTTTCAGAAGAGTGTGAGGTAATTCCATCAGCATACTTACTCACACCTCTACAGAGCAAGGAAAATTGCATGGTATTTCTGACCAAGCATATATTACGGTTTTAAAATGCAAATCCATATCTTCGTTATGACTTCAACCTTGACCTTAGATTTAAACCAGTGTTTTATCCATTTGCTCTCTGAAGCCTAAAACAGAATGTGCATGCGAAATAAGTATTTAGATGTAGTTTTGTCTGATTTGCATACTGCCAAATTTGTAATTATTTTTGTTTGACATGATACAACTGCATCTAGCATAAAATCAAAGGCAGTAAACCAGTAAATTGTTTTGCTGCTTCCCTGTAAGCAGCATGCTAAGAATGCTAGAGTACACCACTTAGGAGAACCAACATCAATTTTTATATCAAAGTCTAAAAATTCCTTCCTTCCTTCCTTCCTTCCTTCCTTCCTTCCTTCCTTCCTTCCTTTCTTTCTTTTCTTTCTTTTCTTTTAATGTACACACTAAATTGCATGTATGAAAGTTGAAGCTCATTCTAGGAAATGCAGCTGTTTCATTTTCATATTTCATTTGCTACACTCAAGCTTTTATGAAAATAAGCATTTTCTGCCAATATCTTGAAATACTTATAAATGGAGAAATTCTTAGAAGTGACTATTTTGGTATTTAGTGTCTTGCTTTCCATCTTTATGCTGTTTGCTCAAAACAAACATTAAAACCAAAGGATCTTTTACAGCATGCATGAAATACAATAGCAATTTGAAGATACAAAACAGGAAGAACTCATTTGAACAATTAAATCATACTCTGTAGTTCCAAGGACACTGCAAGGTATTCAGACTCAAATAGATGAGAATAGAAGAGGAGAGATTTGCTGATGACAGGTGTCTCTGAGGCCATCCTTTTTCCAGGCTAAGGAAGTCCTTTTCCTACAGTCTATTCTTGCAGAGCCAGTGTTCTAGCCTCTGTCTATCTTGTTTTACCTCCACGTGTGTTCTTCTCTAATTCACTAAAGTGCTTTCTGCACTGTGTGCTCTAACTTGGGCACAGAATACGGATGTGGATTAATGAATGCTGAGCAGGTGGAAATAATCATTCTTAACTTACTAGCCATAATTTCGTTCATACAACACAACGTGCCGTTGGTCCTCTCTCTTACTGACTCACATTAAGTTCACTGTCTTTATTTTAACATTGAGAGAAATATGAATTTATGAAAGTGATGTGAACTACTTCAATACATTGTTGGACTTTGATAATGAAGAGTAAGACAAAGTCTGTGCATGTTTTATTCCATATACACAATATCATGATGTCATGTTTATAAATGACAAATAGATTATTGATATGAAATTGATTATACTGAAGGGCAATGACATTTTGTCTGGCATTCTGGAGACTGAGACTTAATTTTATCCTGGAATTACTCTTAAAATAGGAGTATTATTGAATGCTACATGAATTCCAATTATATCCTGGGTATGGGGAGAGAGCAGATTTCAGGCTGTTAGGGAAAACTGGAAAACTGCTTTTGAAGGCTCTGCTGTCTATCTGCACTACATCTTCTAAGGGCATAGGGTCAGCAAATTATAAAATATTAAGTCTAGTAGGTGGGAGAGAAGGACAGCTAGGCTGACCAAGGATCTTCTAGAGATTAGTCGGAATGTGTATGGCCATTGGAAGCAAGGTCAGGCTGCACAGGAATATTACAAAGATTCAAGGCCAGGCTGGATGTGGCTCTGGGCAGCAGCCAGGTCTAGTGGTTGGCACGTAGCAGGGGGGTTGAAACTAGATGATCATTGTGGTCCTTTTCAACCCAGGCCATTCTATGATTCTATGATTTATAGGGAGTTTTGTGGCCAAAACTCAGATTAAGTCAATATAGTCAATGCTGGTCAGTACTGTGGAAGACATTAAAAGCGTTTTTCTTTTTTTTTTTTTTTTTTTTTTTTTTCTTCCTTTTTAAAAAATTTTCTCCTTTCTCCTTTTAACAAAAGGAGAATCAGAGAGAACATTGGTTTTTCACATGGTGATAACGGTCACCTTACTAACAGCAACACAAAAATACAGAAATGTGTAAGGCCTTCTATACCACTATCTTCAACTTCGATGATTACCTTTGCAATCCCAGGTGTACTGAGTTGAAGGACTACAACTGCAGTAACAATCAAGTCACAACTAAAGCCAAACTTGTGTGAGATTTGCTGCTCTACCTTGATGCATATAAGTCCATGAGGTCCAATAGAATCCACAACAGAGTACTCAGAGAGCTGGCCAATGACATTTCAAGACATCTCTCAATTATTTTTCAGTGATCTTAGGAATTTGGAGAAATTCCAGTTAACTGGAAAAGATCCTGGTAATTACAAGCACGTCAGTCTCACTTCAGTTCCTAGTGAGATTATGGAGAAAATTATGCTGGGATTTACTGAAAAGCACCTGAATAACAATGCAGTCACTGGTCATAGCCAACATGGGTTCACGAGGGAAAGATCCTACTTAATTAGTTTCGTTTCCTTTCAAGACCAGGTCACCCTATGTAATTGATCAAGGGAAGCCAGTTGTTGATTCTTTACTGATGGATTTAAGTAAAGCTTTTGCTACTATTTCTCACAATATCCTCTGAAAACGTCCAACATACAGCCAGACAAAAACATAATATGATGAATGAGCATTTTGCTGATGGGTGAGATCCAAAGTGTTACAGTAAATAGGGTAACATCAGGCTGGTGGGCAGTCACTAATGGGGTACCCCAGGGATTCCTTGTAGTGCAAGTTCTCCTTCATCTTTCCATAAGTGACTTTCATAAAAGTATTTTTGAGCAAGTTTGCTGACAACAATTACTTAAGAAGAACTATTGACTGTTGAGAGACCTTTCACAGACATCTAGACAAATTAGAGAGCTGGACAATCACAATCTGCATGAAGTTTCACAAGAACAAGGGCAGAATTCTGTGCCTATGAACAGGCAACCTTAACTATACATACAGTCTGTGGATTGGGATTGAGGGATTTGGTTGACAGAGACTTTAATGTGAGCCAACATTCTGCCCTGGTTGCCAGGAACACCAACCATATCCCACTGTACATGAAGTATGGCATTGCCAGGTACACTACACTGGAGCAGCCTCACCTTGTGTGTCGTATGCAAGAATAAGAAAAGCACATAAAACTATTAGAAAGTGCCCAAACAAGGGTTATAAAATGGTAAAATATCTAGAGGGGAAAATGTTTAAGGAGTGGCTGAAGTTTGTTCCTCCTGGTTCGTTCAGCTGAGAAAGAAGACTGACAGGAAAACACGTTGCAGCCTACATCTTCTTCACAAGGGAGATCAGAGTGGCATGTGCTAATCTCTGCTCTCTGGTGACAACAACAGAACCTGAGGAAACAGTATGAAGCTGTGTCAGGGGCAGTTCAGGTTGGATAAAAGGAAAAAGTTCTTCAGTGGGAGCTGGTCAGGCGCTGGAATGGGTTCCCCAGAGCAAAGGTCATGGCTCCAAGCTTCCAGGGTACAAGATGAGCTCGGACAAAATTCTTACGCATATGGTCTGAGTTTTGGTTGATCCTGTGTGGAGCCAGGATTGTCTTTGATAATCCTTATGAATCCCTTGCGACTTGGGATAGTCTATGATTCTATGACTTCATGGTTTTATGAATTAAACATCAGCTTGATATAGAAGATTAAAACATAATATACTAAAACAAATATACCCAAATACCACAGTTTGAAAGGTACTTATTTCAACATACTTCTGCTTACCCATGATACAGAGCAAGTTATGACATGTTGAAAATAATTGGACCATTCTTGTCCCAATAAAAAGTAGTAAGAAAAAAATAAGTAGGCAAAGCAATGTATTAAATACTTTTTTTAATGGCCTTTGTTCTGTCAGAATTCAAATTACTTACTATTTTTCAGCACTGAATCAAAACTTGAGATACTAGTTAACTCCTGAAGCAATAGTAATATCATGAAATGTTCTAATGAGGGTGACAGCAATGTCAAAGCCTAATCAAAATTAATTTTCCTCTTAGATATCTTTCCAGAAAGTGTGAACTGAGAACTTATTAATTTTATATTTCTTCTATGAGCATATGACAGTGTGCGTGTGTGTATAATGCGTGTGTTTTAGTGTATGTTCGTAATTCACCATGAGGGAGATGTTCATTATTTCCATATTTTTAGGGAAAAGACTGAACAAAAACATATGGAGAATACCCTAAACAATCTGTAAATATTCACAGTTTTGATATTTGTAAAGAAACCTCTACTGCTTAGTGTGACTATGGGTTAATGCAGAGGGTTATTGCCTAACAACCATACAGCAGTCAAATCTCATCACCTTCAGCAGAAATAATTTATGGTTTAATCTTACATGCAGGCGTATTAAATTAGTATTACTCATCGGAACTCACTTATTAATAAAACAAGCTGAATTAGCCATTGGAGAATCATATTTGGAAATTCAATGAAAATTTTACATTTTTAATAAAGGCTCAGAAATATTATTGCAGAGCAGGTGATATGAAGAAATGTGGTCAAATTTGACATTCATTAATAATTGAAGTGTAAAACGTGACAGAGGTGAAAATTGATATTGATTTTTTCCCCTCTAATATTTGGATGAGTTCTGAAAAGTAAATAAAATGAGATAACAAGACATATCAAGTCACCCTGATTTCTTTCATCACTCCTCCCTATATCCACACACATATATCACTATTTTCCCTATCATGTTTTTGAATTATTCAACACCCATAGTCTTTTCAGTTCAATGCATTATAAAACACACTCAAGCTGAGTTTCAATCATGTTAGACTGGAAGCTGAATTTTTTATGAAGGATTATTTAAAACAAAATGCATCTAGGGTCCTACAGTCTCTAAAACCAAACAAACCTTACTGTTCAGTGAAGAAATGTCAACACTATGGAGAATTTCTCAAATCAAAAAATTAAAGGAATCCTGTTTGACTCATATTAACCATATCAATATTAACAACCTTCAGCTGGATTTCAGAGGTGATTTGAGAACATAAGTATTACCAGGTTTGTATTTTAACTAGCTGTGAAAGCTCTGAAATCTTCATATTCATGATGAACTTGACACGCCTTTGGGACAACTAAAACAATCCAACCAATTTCAAAACTTCTGTTGTTAAATTACAGGCTTGGTTGAGTTTAGTATCTTACACTTCATTGAACTCCAATGCAAAAAGGGCCACTGGCTTCTGCTCACCAAACTCCAGCACCCTGAATATGTATCTACAAGTAGCAAGATTTACAGGTCTAGAAATGGTACTCTCTGTAGAGTATGTCGGTTTGTTTCAAAATTTCTTCTGTCTGCTCTCACACTAGCTGGGCTTGAGGTCAGGTTATCTTGACTAGTTATCACTTAGTTTATATTCATCTACTTGAATGACTGGTTTAATCTTTCTTTGTCCAGTATTGGTGATAACAAAGAGGAAACTCACTGAAAATGAGCTGAAGCCTTTTATTACAGAATCACAGAATGGCCAGGGTTGGAAGGGACCTTAAGCATCACGAATCTCCAGCCCCCCTGCCATATGCAGGAACACCAACCTCCACATTCAGTGCTAGACCAGGCTGCCCAGCACCCTATCCAATCTGACCTTGAACACCTCCAGGGATGGGGCATCCACAACCTCTCTGGGCAGCCTGTTCCAGCACCTCACCTCTCTCTCTGTAAAGAATTTCCCCCTGACATCCAACCTAAATCTTCCCTCCCTCAACTTATAACCATTTCCCCTTATCCTGCAGTTGTCTACCCTTTCAAAGAGTTGATTCCCCTCCTGTTTGTAGGCTTCCTTTAGGTACTGAAAGGCTGCAATGAGGTCACCCCACAGCCTTCTTTTCTCCAGGCTGAACAAGCCCAGCTCCCTCAGCCTGTCTTCATAGGGGAGGTGCTTCAGTTCCCTGATCATCTTTGTGGCTCTCCTCTGGACCCTCTCCAACAGCTCCCTGTCTTTCTTGTACTGGGGGCTCCAGACCTGGACACAATTATTCCTATGTATTACCGAAGTAATTCTCTTGCTTCTGGAGGAAACCATGTCACATGATCTAGCTGTAGATGTAAGTGTTAAGGATGGAATAAGAAAAAAAAATCGTATTATCTAATATTTTACAGTTTTACCGATCTTTCATCTGGCGTTTTGACATAGTCATGCATTTCCACATTTCAAATTATTTGCAACATTGTACAAATAGTATGTTACAACTTTGCCTAGAGCTGCAAGAACACAAGAAAATTCTGGTATGGACTTTTCCAAGGTCGTTTTCTTGAATATAACTGTATGTCAAAAAGTGAGTCTTCTTGATGTGTATGCAAAGAAAATGAAAGCATCTATGAGAATGTCAAAGCCACAGAACATTCAGAGATATTATAAGCAACCATGAATTAAGGAAAAGGAAAGAAACAGAAAATTTAAAAGAAAGAATTTCTTTAACTATGCTTTCATGTTTTGAGACAAATATTTTTACTGAGAAATCTGATCAAATAACACTGATTGACTGCAGTTATACTATGCTCTCATGCCTTCTTTCTATTGCAGAACACGTAAAATTTGCAGGTCCCTTTGACTGTATTAAAAAAGAAAATGGATGGTAGTCTACATCTCATTTTGTAGGAATGAATTTACATTGTGTTCAATAGCCAGAATTAACAAAATCTAGTCAAATAACTCGGAAGGTATTACAAGAGGTATTTTGCTTTAATTAATGAGATGTACTGCAGAAAATGTGAGTCAGCTGAGATTTTAAATATAACAATATATTATTCACCACTCACATATGTCATATATTAATGTTGGAAACATAATTCTGTATTATGAGTTCTGTGCTATTTTGAATTTGAGTGTTGGTTCTTTTTTAATTTCAATACTTTAATTAAAATGAGACTATAGATTGGTTAGGAACATTGAGCAGCATCTACTGGGTAAATTAAATTGTGACAGTACAAACACTATCACTTTTTCTTTTGCAAAATGTGGAGTAAATTTTTCAACAAAAAGCTTGTGGAAATGGAAGTATTTGATTGTATGTGACAGGTAACAAATTTCAAGGTACTTCGCTACAAAAAAAGGGGACTTTAAATATAAGAAAACAGAAAAGAAGTAGATGGGTATGCACTGTTTAAGTTCATAGATTACAGTGTTTGAAATATACACATTTTTTTGAATTTAGGTTATTAGTAAACTGTAGACCACATTGGGTTTCCTCACCACAGTTAGAATCTTAATCAGTTCTTTCTGAGGCAAACATGCTCATACTTGTAGTGTTTTACATCAGTCATTCAAAAAGATATGTTTTTTATGCACCTTTCATATCAGATTCCTATAATTTTGGCTAGATAAACAGTCTTTTTCTACCACAGAACTGTTCAGGGAACAATACATGGCTTTCTCTCCTGAATATTGACAACTTCTATTTTCCCCTCCACTCATGTGCCTGGAAAGTGTTTGGGGAATTTCAGGCCTTGTCAGATTTTTATTTCCAATCTTTCCCAGATATTGCTATGTTAAAGATCACAGTTATGCTTTTGGAGGATCTTTTTTTTTTTTTTTTTTTTTCTGTGATCCTTTTCTGAGGAAAAACAAGCCAACAGTTTAAATATTCCAACAGAAATATTCCAACAGAAAATCTGTGAAGAATATACCTCTTACTGCAAATGCTTACACCCCTACTGCAAGAAGATTCTTAATACAAGTACTAGAAATCTTGGCGACTTCAAATTTTTTCAGTCTATTTCACTATGAAGTTAAGAGTTTTGTCCTCCTTATCCTGATAATTTTAGTACTTATTTATTTAGTGCTTACATTTAGATAATATTAGTTTCGTTCATCAGTACACTACATAGATTACATATATAATCACACAAGTGTAGGGAGACATATGTGCGACAAAGATGAGCACGGGAAAATTTTCAAGTTTCAAAAAACTATTTCACAACAAGTTCCACAGCAGACGTCTTTCTGTCTTAGGCTCACTGAAAAATTCTACTTCTCATTAATTTTGGGAAAACATGTATTTCTCACCTTTATTACTACTCCTGCTGAGAAAAGAATCATATCCTGGGTTATTAGACATTTATCCTAGAACATGGCACCTGTAATGCTTTCTTCTCTGCTGAATAGTTCCATACAAACAACCAAAAGTTACCAGCTTGTATTTGTACCTGATCACTGAACCTGAAATTCCAAGTAAAGCCTGAAGCTATAGTTTGTTTGAAACTCTTATAAACCAAGTTGTAATGTTCAATGATGAAGATTTTGTACAGTAAACCCTGGAAGACTCCCTCTACCTTATTCAAAATCTTGACTTCAAACCACTCACAGTGTAGCTGCACTTATTCTCTTCTGCCTGGCTTTATTTAATTTATTCGCTTGTGTAAGTTGCTGTTCTTAGGAGTTAACATACTAGCCAAACAGATGAAAACGGATAGCTCCAGAATAAAAACTTTCTAGCTATAACTAGATATGCTACAGTAATAATGGCAAAGCTCCTGTTTGACTTCTATGTGTGTGACAAGAATTGCAGTCACCTCTATCCTTGGCAAAATTTCTTGACATCACTTTCTATTTTCCCACTATTCCAAATGCATGTTATCTTTGTGATGAGATGAATAAATATTTATAAATTTAAGTACAATCATAAACATTACATCTAGGAAAAAAAGAGTATTGATTAATCACTTTGACAAGAAATTTCTATGAGATATAACTGGCAAAGAGTATGAAAAAACAAAACAAGGCTTCCTGAGCTGCACTTACTAACACTTCTTGCTGTCTGGAATAAGGCAAATGACAGAAAGGCAGACCTTGAAGATTTGTCTAAGATTGTTCTAAGTATTTAGTTCTCCTTATAGTTGATCTGACTAAAGGAGCAATATTGAAACATGGTGCAGAAAGTTTTGTGTATTTTGGCATGCTTGCCAACATCCCAAACACAAAAATATGATAGTTAATTTCCATTTGTGGATTCACTTTGTATAAGAATGTAAATGACTCTGAGAATGACAAAGAAAAATACATCATCCTCTCTTTAAGGTGGCAAGATCCTTTCTCACAATAGTTCATAATTTTTTCCACCTCTACACTTTCCTAAACTTGTTCCCCTTAAATGAACTCATTTTCATTCTCCATTTTGTTTCAAATCAATCAAACATATATTTTTTTCATGCATAATTTTGTAAAATTACCCATTGCAGGTCAGACCAAATATTCACCTAGTGCAGCATCATGCTTTTCACAGAGGGCTTGGGCAGGAGCACAGAAGCAGAGCAAGAAAGTCATGATACTTCCCTAGAATAGTCTCCTTCCTTTCTGGGAATTTATGGTGCAGTGACCTGAACTAGAGTTTACATATTTATATTTATTCATGTTCAGTGCATTTTTCTTCATTAAGTTTTTCCTTTCTTTTTTAAATCTCAAATAGACATTTAGTATCAACAACATTCTGCAGCAAGAGAAACCAAAGACAAGATCACAAGAATGATGAAAAGCTTCCTCCTTTGCCCAGAATAGGACTGTTTAGCTCTCATGTTAATCCCACTTACCTTTGAAAAAAAAGAATGCAAAATATCTGTCCTGACCATACCTCAATACAAGAACCAACGCAAAATCAGCAAGTACCCCAACTTGGTCATGATCAAACCATTGTACAACACTTTCTAAAAACAAAGACTTATTTATGTCTAGAATTACCTGCACATGTATGGTTAGGATGTTCCATTACAATTGTCCCACACGCAAAATGGGGGTGAGAGTCTTCTTTTTTATTTTGTAACAGATTTCAGTGTGTACCAATGCATCACATAATTTAATGCTAATACATATTAATATAATGCTTAAATATATACTACGTTAAGGTCACTGCAATGAAAAAAAAACACTTTTATCAAGCTCACATAATTTGTACTAGAAATTGTATCCAAGAAGAAAGACTATACATAAATAACAAATAATACTAAATGAAAAAGAATGTATTTATATACTGTTAAATATTACTAATACAGACGGAGGAAAAAGTGACCAAAATACTCTTTTGATTTTTTAGGGGAGGGGTGAGGATGTTTTTTCAATCTGTGTGACACAGTAATAGAAACATCAGTTTCTAGAACTACGTGTTAAATTGATGATCATATCATAACAATGCATTTCTGGAATTTATATAAAAATATACACAGCACATCTTTTCTGCATAAATTTTTCTGCATTCCTGTCTGTAATTCATCAAATGCTTAATGACCTGTACTTTATTATGCATTATGTACTTCAGTATTTCTTTTTTTCAACTTTAAATAAGAACTCGTTTTCTTACCATATTCCAAACTCTTTTTAACTCTACATACTGATTGTATCCTATTATTGTTAGTTAAAACACAACTCACATTTCTCTACATTGCTCCTACATTAAAGTAATGATATATGTACTTCAGGGATAGGCCTGTGATAGTAGCTTTGTTTGCTTATCTTTGAGCTGGTGTGACTTTCTACCATAATTGCTTACCCTTGTAATGAAGCAGAGCATTTTCCTATTCTCCAAAGCTTCTTATTTCATCTCTGACATTCCTCACCACAGACACCAGTTTTCTAACACTTGACTTCTGCACATTATTTTATACAAGCCTATCTACCAAAAGTAAAAAAATATATGCAAATAACTTCAGTAACACACATCTTCATTGGCCATCGACAGCTAAAACATGAATAAAGATGTTAAGTGGGTCACTGCAGATGTACATAAAATGCAGTAAAACTTCTTTAGCCATCTCACTCTCTTTAAGTATCTTCCACCTAATATGGTAGAGATATTCTCAAAGAAATCTGCTTCAGAAGATGTTTTTTACTTGCTTTTTCCTAGAACTAGAAATTTGGAATAGGTTACAGCTTGAAAGGGTCAGACATAGCAGATTCATTTTAAAACTCCATGAAATACAAACTGCAAAATTTAATTTATACTTAAATACTTCTAAATGATAGTTGTTCTTATACAATATATGTTAATGTTTCTCCAGACACTTGGTCACAGGATGTGACAAAATCACATAGAGCCTTACAGAGATCGTTTTTTCTACTTCTGCCTATTGCAATCTTGATAAGGTTCATTTCCGACCAGGTGTTTTCCAACCTGAGCAATTCTATGATTCTATGATTCTACAAGCAAAGCCTCAGTTTATCATGTAAGGTTAATTTGCACTGACTTTGATACATTGCTTTGCATCTCGTGTTAATATTTTAGTCTAAATGCCACACCATCTTTTATTTATGGTGATCTTTATATTCATTTCTCAACCATGGCAGTCACTGCATGTAGAAAAGGCATTGATCCTTTTTTTTTTTTTTTTTTTTTTTTTAATTTTCTATTTATATCACACACTTTATGCCCTTAAGAATATTAAGAATAAGCATAAACCTTGGAAGAGAAAAAGAAGATAGAGGAGAAAAAAAAAAAAAAAAACATGCTTTGGTGACTTTTCCAAAAAGTTAAACCACAAATGGTCTTTTTCCTCAAATAGGACTAAAAGGTAAGATTTATGCATTTGTCTTAAATGGGACATCATGTATGCACTACTTTTGAATTGTATCTCATATATGAAAAGGCCACTGGACAATAACAGCCAGATATAAATGTGGAAATGTAAATAATAAAGCTCTGCATAAACTTTCAATAAATTCACCTGCAGGTCTAATTGCATAATGACTGCTCTTTAAAGAACTTTGATAATAGCCAACTGGAATTGTGAATCAAGGTCTATGTTCTATCAAATGTAATACTACCACTAAATAATCAATTTTCTTCAGCCAAAGCCACAGGACAAGGCAGAATACCTAAACATACATGTCAGAGATATCTTTCTTTTTTTTTTCCAGACTCAGATAAAGATCACGTAAGTTCTTGAAAATCTGGATGTCTAGCAAAACATTATTAGTGCTCTCTTAGAGCATCAGTATCTTTCAGTTTTCCATCTTTTCATTTCAGGGAAACCTGACCTCATCTTCTCAGTCATACCTCTGTTTGAATCTCATGTGGTTTTGTGAAATATATGTCAGCTTCACTTGACACTGCAGTCTATGAGTTAGCAACAACCTTCCCACATAATCCTGCTTTGTTGTCTTGAGAAGTTCATGTAACAACATTCCAGAATTCCACACACACTCTTGAAAATTCTCCAGTCATCATTAAATGACTGAAAAGTTATTACCTTGAAATTCTACAAAAAAAAATTTTGAATCCCAATTTGGATACAAGAACAAAAAAATATTCCAGTGATAGCTGTAGAGAAGTAAAGGTGGGATGTGTTACAACAAGGAGTCTATTGAGACAGTATATTAATTCCTGTTACAGGCTAAATTCTGCTTAATTATCTGTCTGACATTTTTGTGCATCAGTCAAATTGTAGAATAAAGTCACTAGCATAGACTAGATTAAATGTAATATTTTGTCACACTGGACATAGTCCCAGCTTTAGAACAGTTGTCTGAATGCACATAATAATAAAGAATAATTTGCCTACTCTACCATGGTTAAAATTTATTCAGTCATTCCCACATTCAGGTGATTTTAAGAGCAGAGGTCAAGACAATCCCCATTATTTTCCATTCGTCTCTATCCACCAAAGGTAATCTTGTCCCAGTGAATACTTTATTCTATTGTAAAAGTGTCTTGCATATTTAAGAAAATCATTAATCTCCTCAATAAGAAATATATTCAGCTGCTCTTCTTTTGTCTTGATGCATGAAGCGTCCAGGGAATCAAGTATGACATCACAGTTTGTAATGGTTCATTTTTGTTTTAGAAGCACAAAATGCGGTCCTGAAGACACAACGTATCCCACAGGTGTTATGCTTAACTGTTTGAAAATAATTCATCCCCAAAGGAAATTAATATTAATAACTAAGGCTGCAACTAGAAAATTACAAAGTATTAAAAGTAAAACATCCCTTGGGAGGACGTTAAAGGTATCATGAGAAGAGGAAATGTTCTCCTCAGTCCTCCTGGTTGAAGACTTGGGTGCAGGTGAAAGAGAAGAATGACTAAAGTGAATGATTGTGTAATGTTGTGCACAGTCTTCTGTACTGCAATCTTTGAAAAGTCTTGAAGAGATCAGGCACACTGATGATGATAGGACACAGCTTACCAGGAGGGGCATGAATGTTCTGGGCAGGAAGCAGAGTTCTAAACTAGATTGAAAGGGGAAGAGAAGTATTTGAGAGTGACAGAGAAGAACCAGGGAATACTGTCACTTGACAAAGTAGCAGGGAAATCTTGAATTTGTCCTAGAGTAGATATAGGTAAGATGTTAGAAATAAACTTTTTTTATATAAGGAGTGGTGAGATACTGGAGAAGGCTACCCAGAGAAGCTCTGGGTGTCCCATCCCCAGAGGTGTTTAAGTCCACGTTGAATCAGGCCCTGGGCAGCTGAATCTGTTGGATGGCTACCCTCTCCACAGCGGAGGGCTGAGACATGTTGATTATTAGGGTTTATTTCAACCCAAGCCGTTGTATACTTCCATGATTTTAGCCCCAAAGGATATCACTCTAATACCTTAACAGTTTAAATGAGAATATAAGTAATATCTTTCAAATATCAGAATTCTATCCTGCTTGTCCATTCTTTACATGGACATACTGGTGAATTGGACAATATAATCCTGAAATTCTGAGGAAAGTGAAGATTAGATTTCTGAACTTTTCATCATATTTTTTCCTGCAATTTTACACTCCATTTAGTGGATTAAGTTATTTTTTAATAACAGAAGAAAGTGATATGCCTACATATTCTGTGGACAACAAATGTCACTGAATGGAGTGGAAAACTGCAAGAACAACACACCAAGAACTTGTTAATTATTGAGATGCTTCTTATGCCTCTCAATTTTTATGTGGGCAGCCTGTTATTGCCCACAGATGTCTCTCATATAACCTGATATCAAAGTAAAAAGTGGGATTGACCTGTGTACTTTGCTCTTCACTGTTGAGAAAGGCTGATATACTGAGAGATTCAAATCAAACATGATTGAATTTCCCTCTCTAGAAGTTACAAACAGAAATCCTATTTTTCACCTTACTGAAGGGTAATAATGTTCACTATTATTTAGATGCATCAAGTGCCCAAGTTAGATAGAATGTACCTCAGTTGCAGATCTTTCACTTCGCAATCAGATCTTTCATGCAAAATCACTTATGTTATGCAGTTTTGATGCCAGAAAGAAGTAAAAGCCAGTCATAGAATCATAAAATCATAGAATCATAGAATCATAGAATCATAGAATTGCTCAGGTTGGAAAAGACCTTAAATATTATCAAGTCCAGCCAGAAGGTAATCATTCTACCCTAACTCTAACAACCCTCTGCTAAACATCCCTGAGCACCACATCCAAACGGTTTTTAAACACATCCAGGGATGGTGACTCAATTACCTCTCTGAGGAGCCTATTCCTGTGCTTAACAACCCTTTATGTAAAGAAATGTTTCCTGATATTCAACCTAAACATCCGCTGGTGCAACTTGAGGCCATTTCTCCTCCTGTCACCTGTCACCAGTGAGAAGAGATCAACCCTGCTCTCACTGAAAGTATCTGTGAGCTGCGAGGCTCCTTTATTTACCACTGACTTCGAGCAGATCTTAAGAGCTATCATTTCACCACTGCAAGGTGGCTGGACACTTTTCTTCTGTAAAATTGGTAGAGTTTGTTGCAGGTGCTCAACATTTATTGAAATCAATGTATGTTTAGTGTATAAATTACTTGAAAGCTACTGTTTGTAAAACTATAAAATTTTATGTAATATATTAATCATTTGTTCTCCTAGAATTATCTTATTTTATACATATCAGTGTACAATTTCAATGTCTCTAACTAATGAACTAAACCATAACAAAGGATTATTTCCTGAGATAATAAATGTCATGGCCAGTTCTGGTAAGTATGCAGGCCTTTTATGAGAGTTACTCAAGACAACTTTTCTATATGTCTACTAAGGCAGTGGAACTTCTTATAGAAGAAAGGTTAATTTTCTTAGCTTTTGGTTTTAGATTTACAGAACACATTGTATCCAACCTTAATATTTTACACCATAAGCCAGATCATCTTTTATTTTTATTTACGGTGATCATCATATTAATTTCTCAATGGCATCTGGCGTAGCAGGAAGGACAAGACATTGATCTTCCAATTTATCCTCTAGTCTTACCTATTCTGAGGTTGAAGAAGCCTAGAGAGATTGATGTGACTCTGGCATCAGACCAGCAGCTGTGTGTTTCTCATGCATGAAAAATAAAAAGAGGAAAACAAAATTTGACAATTGACAGTAATATCAGTGACCTCTGTAATAAATATAACAGGATGCTCTTAAATAATTTAATGGAATATCTGGCACTCCAAAATGAAAAATCAGTCATGTGAGAGTATGTGTATAGGGTTTTGTGAGATTCTGTTTACGTTTGCACACACAGCTGGAAACACCAAAGGACCATTTATTTTATTCACACATCAGAATGTTATAAAAGCAACCTATGATGAGATCACTAGTATTATGTGTCTAATAATTCAGTAAAAGTAGTAAAGTTAAAGTTCTGTCATTGTGTTTGCAATAGTTAGGTGAGAATATACTTACATATACACACATAATACATTTCCTGTAATCTCACTGTATGAATCAGAGGCCTTCACTCTAAGTTGTGATAAATATCTTGGAATCATTCATAAAGCCTGCTAGGGCCAAGCTCGGAAGGATTACATGAAGAGAAGATTTTCATTTTCTTAATCACTATATTGCTTATAGTTGCAGACTGCAAATACAACAGTCTGCAACTCTCCTATCTACAACAGCTCCTACTCTATCACTTCCAATTTTATCTCTTTAAAATCAAGTAGTTGATCTACATTGTTATCAGTAAGGAATCCCAGATTAATACTACTTCCAAAATTCACTCAATTTTCTATCCCTGGTAATATGAAATCAGAGAATGCTAACAATCTAATGCCTGTACTCCTTTGAATCTAACAGCTGTAGGCAGGTTACAGGCTTTGGTAACTTTTTCTTTTGCCTGGCAAAGAGCAGGATCAGGACACTGAACTTTAGAAAAGCAGACTTCAAGCTACTCAATGGATTGCTGGCCAAGATCCCCTGGCGCGCTGCCCTCAAAGACAAGGATGTTGAGGAGAGCTGGCGGCTCTTCAAGGATGCCCTCCTGGAAGCACAAGAGGTCTCCATTCCTCTGAATAAGAAAGTGGGCAGGCGAGGTAGGAAACCAGCATGGCTCAGCAAGGACCTGCTGAGAGAACTGAGGGCGAAGAAAGGGGTGTACAAGCTCTGGAAACAAGGCTGTGTCACCTGGGAAGAGTACAGGAATGCCGTCCGGACTTGCAGATGTGGGATCAGGGAAGCCAAGGCGCAGGCAGAACTGAACTTGGCAAGGGACGTGAAAAACAATAAGAAAACCTTCTACAGGTACATTGGCCAGAAGAGACAGGCCAAAACGGGCGTACCTACTTTGGTAAATTTAAAAGGAGAACTGGCTTCAACAGATGAAGAGAAAGCTGAGGTGCTGAATGAGTTCTTCACCTCGGTCTTCACTGGTGGCCAGGATTCTAGTCTTTTTCACGTCCCTGAGCCCTGCATCCCCAAACCTCCATGTGGGGACCAAGGAGGTAAATCCCTCCCCACTGTAAGGGCAGAGCAGGTCAGAGAGTGCCTCCTTAGACTGAATGAATACAAGTCTATGGGGCCAGATGGCGTGCATCCCAGGGTCCTGAAGGAGCTGGCTGAGGTAGTTGCCGAGCCGCTCTCCGTCATATTTGAGAAGTCGTGGCTGTCAGGTGAGGTCCCGGATGACTGGAGGAAGGGTCACGTCACTCCCATATACAAGAAGGGGAGCAGGGAGGACCCGGGGAACTACAGGCCGGTGAGTCTCACCTCCGTGCCTGGGAAGATCATGGAACAGATCCTCCTGGACAACATGCTCGATCACATAAAGAATGAGCATGTGATCTGAGACAGCCAGCACGGCTTCACCAAAGGAAGGTCATGCCTAACTAATCTTGTGGCCTTCTATGATGGAGTGACGGCATTGGTGGATGAAGGGAAGGCGACCGATGTCATTTACCTGGACCTGAGCAAGGCCTTTGACATGGTCCCCCACCACATCCTCATCTCCAAATTGGAGGGAAGTGGATTTGATGGGTGGACGACCTGATGGATAAGCAATTGGTTGAAAGGCCACAGACAGAGGGTGGTGGTCAATGGCTCTATGTCCAGGTGGAGGCCGGTAACAAGGGTCTGTCTTGGGACCGGTGCTCTTTAACATCTTTATTAATGACATCGATGAGGGAATTGAGTGCACCCTCAGCAAGTTTGCTGACGACACCAAGCTGAGTGGTGCAGTTGATACGGTGGAAGGAAGGGATGCCATTCAGAGGGACCTCGACAGGCTGGAGGGCTGGGCTCGGGTGAACCTAATGAGGTTCAACACGGCAAAGTGCAGAGTTTTGCATTTGGGCCGGAAGAACCCCCGGCACCCATACAGGCTGGGAGGAGTGGTCCTTGAGAGCAGCTCAGCAGAGAAGGACCTGGGGGCTCCTGATGGACGAGAGACTGAACATGAGCCAGCAGTGCGCTCTGGCAGCTCGAAAGGCAAATGGGATCCTGGGCTCCATCAGGAGAGGGGTGGTCAGCAGGGACAGGGAGGTGATTGTCCCTCTCTACTCGGCTCTTGTGAGGCCCCATCTGGAGTACTGTGTCCAGGTGTGGAGCCCTCAGTACAAGAAAGACATTGAGATTTTGGAAAGGGTCCAGAGGAGGATGACTAAGATGATCAGGGGGCTGGAGCACCTCCCCTATGAGGACAGGCTGAGGGAGCTGGGCTTGTTCAGCCTGGAGAAGAGAAGGCTGCGGGGTGACCTCATTGCCGCCTATCAATACCTGAAGGGAACCTACACCCAGGAAGGGAGTAAACTCTTCAAAAGGGCTGACAACAGCAGGACTAGGGGAAATGGATCCAAGTTGAAGGAGGGAAGATTTAGGTTGGATGTTAGGGGGAAGTTCTTTACAAGGAGAGTGGTTAGGCCCTGGAACGGGTTGCCCAGGGAGGTTGTGGATGCCCCGTCCTTGGACGTGTTCAAGGCCAGGTTGGACGGGGTCCTGGGCAACCTGATCTGAATGTGTATGTTTGGTGGCCCTGCTAGGCAGGGGGGTTGGAACTACATGATCCTTGAGGTCCCTTCCAACCCGGGTGATTCTGTGATTCTGTGATTTGGTAAACATAAAATACAAAATTCAAAAACTCTCTCTGCAAAGTGCATCTAAACACATAAATGCTGTTCTATTTCAGACAGCAAAAATTATGTGTCTAAAACTTGGTCAGTTAAGATGTAGAGAAGTTAAAGTGACCTCTCAAGACACTCCAAGTAGTGGTTACTGCACAAGTACACAGTACAAATCTATGTGAAAAGTCACAACTTGTACTCCTAACTTTGCAGTATATAGAATATATTAAAGTCGATATTGTAATCACTGTCATGTCTTCTATGTGACTTTAGTTTTCCAGGTTATTTCCTCTCTCTCCTTTACTTATTGACTCCCATGAATTTAGAACAGTACTGATTCATTTGTGCCAAAATTTTCCAGCTCTTCAACCCAGAATCCAGGATGCAACATCTTCACTGTGGCTGATGATCAAATAACCCTCTCCATATAAAAACAACTCTCTGGAGAGAGAAATAGCTCAATGACATAATCTGCACAGAAGATAAGAAAACATTAGTGATGGAATCATGCTCTAAAGATTGATTACAAACAACAGGCCAGAGTGAGATTCAGGAGATATCTGGAACTCAGCATCCTGGCTCTAATTATACAGCTCTTTGGAAGACCTCAGTTCTCTTTGAAGATGCATCTGCAGCTGGCAGCTTCAGCTATATATTACTTCTGAAAGAAAAATACATCTCATCCCCTGCAGGTTTTAAGAAATCAAGAAGAAGGGAGGTAAGAAGAAGGGAGGTGTAAAGTAACTTCCTGCTAGACACTTTTAAAAATGCAGGAGAATATCTTCCCCACCATGCACAGTGCTCTTTGGCATTGTAGGAAGGACATGCATGGACTGAGGCACTGATTCATGTCCCTTAACAGTCTGTGATGTAGTGTTTGTACAAAAGGTGCCTTGTGACCTGTTGAGATTTATGTTGTAATGCAGGTGCTTTAAGAAATCTCACAGTTTTAATGGGCATAGTAAACAGTATATCTAACATAAAGCTTATAGCAAAAAGCTGTGAGGGATTCGAAAGTATAGCACAGAAATTGCAAGAAACTACTGCAAGCTATTTTTCTATTTTAAAGCTTTCTTTCTACTATGAGGATCCTTTATATCCAGAACTTCATTTTCTTGCAAATAATCCTTGCTTGCAATGTGTGCTGAAAAGAATGAATGAGAAAAACCTATGAGCATTTACCAAAATCTAGGGACATGCTTAGACTTGTTTTTGTCATGTTTTAAAAATATTCAAATGTTATTATTCACTACTAGCTTCAGTTGAGCCCATAACAGAAATTCTGGTAAAATGAGAAAGGTTTCTCTCATGACATAGAGGAAACGACAAACTTCACAGGAGAATCTGCTTTTATGATATTTGTTTCACAATTTTATTATTTTATGGAGTTCAGTAATGTTCTCAGTGCCTCAAGTAAAGGTAAGATGTACATAAAAGAACAAGAATGGCTACTATCCCAAGCTGCTTGTGATCAGATTTCATACAATGGCAAAAAGAAAGAGAACAACAAAATGAAATGAAGTGAAAAAAAGAAAGATACTGGGTAATTATAGCTGGTTAATAGCTCAGTGGTGCCATACATGTTCCAGAATAAGTGTCTGTAAACTCAAAAATGTTCATGAAATGTGGTAAGTGTGCAAATAAGTGATATGATATGACACAAAGTGACAAGCCATGCATAACATAATATAATATTTCACAGTTTGGGAGAAATTTCTTTCTATTCTGTATACATTTCTGTCTTTAAAATTTTGAACACAGGATACCTGGACCTGCTGAGAATGGACAGACATTTATATTGAAGTGAGCTGGGAAAGAAGATACCTGCATCACTGTAATCAGTCCTCTCAACTGACACATAACTATTTTGTTAGAATCCTCCACAGATATCTTGGAAAAAAACGAAGATTTCTACAGAGATGCTCTTCTTCAATATTATTATTTTTATAGTTAGAGATCTTCTGTTTTCCATAGCCACCTCTATATGTGACTATGTTTTAAGTAGAGGCCAGAGGAGAAAAATCTCTCACAGTATAAGAGTGGAGTGAGTATGAGACCACTTCATTAGGCTGAATGTATGTACAAGACATCAAAGTTAGACGACACACATCTCAGGGTTCTGAAGGAATTGGCTGATGTGGTTACCAAACTTCTCTTTATCACTTTTGAGAAATACTGTCTGTTAGGAGAAATCCCTGGTGACTGGAAAAGAGAAACATTACTCCCATGTTCAAGAAAGGGAGGAAGGAAGATCTGGAGAACTATAGGCCAGTGAGCTTCACATCTGTGCCTGGGAAGATCATGGAAGAGATTCTCCTGAAAGACTTGTTAAAGCATGTGAGTGATATGGAGGTAATCTGAGAGATATGGATTTGAAGGCTGGACTGTTAAATGGATAAGGAATTGGCTGAATAGCTACAGGTTTGTTGTCAACAGTGCTATGTCTAGGTGGAGATCAGTCATGAGTGGTGTCCCTGCAGACTCTGTCTTGAGAGTAGTGCTTTTCAACTTCTTTATCAGTGACAGGAGGATTGAGCGTACCCTCAGAAAGTTTGCTGATGACATCAAGCTATCTGAGATATTTGACACAAAGGAAGGGAGGGACACTATTGAGAGGGACTCTAACAAGCTCAAAAAGTGAGCATATGAAAATCTAATGAGGTTTAACAAGGTCAGGTACAAGGTTTTGCATCAAGGTAATCCCAGATATGTACAGATTGGGAGAAGAACTCACAAAAAGCAGCCCTGGAGAAGAACCTGATGGATAAAAAGCTGGACTTGAGCCAGTAGTGTGCGCTTGCAGCCGTGAAGTCGAAGAGTAACCTGGGCTGCATCAAAAGAGGGGGGCCAGCAGGATAATTATCCCCCTCTACTCTGCCCTTGTGAGGCCCTGTCTGGATTACTATGTAAAGGCCTGGGGTCCTGAGAACAAGAAGGATGCAGAGCTGTTGGAGAGGATCCAGAGGAGGGCCACTAAGATGATTAGAGGGCTGGAGCACTTCTTCTATGAAGAAAGTTTGAGGTAGTTTGGCTTGTTTAGCTTGGAGAAGAGAAGACTCTGGGGAGACCTCATTATACTCTTCCTTCCAGTATTTGAAGTGAGTGTATAAATGGGAGTGGGACTGTGTTTTTACACAGACTCATAGTGATAGGACAACAAGGAATGGCTTTAAACTATAAGAGGGGAAATTTAGATTAGATGTTAAGAAGAAATATTTTATTTCAAGGGAAGTGAGGTGCTGAAGCAGTTTTCCTAGAGAGGTTGTGGATATCCCATCTCTGGACGCATTCAAAGCCAGATTGGTTGTAGGCGGTGCGATCAATTGATTAGCAACCCTGCTAATGGCAGGGAGATAAGAGCTAGACTATCTTCAGGTCTACTCCAACCTGAGCCATTTTATGATGTTCTATGACTCCATGATATTTAATCTCCGCTATCTTTTACATTCCATATCATTTCAATTTTTCTTGTCATTCCATTGGTGTGAATTGCCTAACTTCTGGATAGGAGATTAATATACATAGTATATGCCTTTAGCATTTCCCCATGCTCATCTAATGCCCAAAGATTAAATGTTGTGAAATGAAACTGCTATTCCTAACTGACACTTTGTAAATCACTAACAATTATTATACAGATGTTTTTTCACATCTATGACACTACCAATTTTTTATTCCACTTCTTAAGGTCTTGTGAGAATAGTACTAAAAATTTAACATTAAATGAAATTGGTCACAAGACTGAAGAATTGCTCATGTAATACACTTACAACAGAGAATGTTCATTTTCAAAGAAATTCTCAATCAATATGCGAAAGTTGTAAAAGTCTCAAGTGATGTTAGCTAATTACTAATATTCTTTCTATATTCTAATATTAATTGGAAGATTTTAATTAATAATAATGAAAAAAGAAGTCTTCTCTCTTTTTTGTTTAACTGATTCTCAAAAAAAGACACTGTACTGTCAGCAATTTTTCCTATTTTCACAAATAGGAAAAAATCTCTTACTAAAACCAGAATATTCCATTGGCCAGGTTAGAGCAGCACCTTATAAAAACAACATAAAAGGAGCATAGTGTAAGAAATTGTGACATTGCACTAGGGGAAAATAAGCTAGTATGACAGGATAGACTTTTATTTATATGCGCACATATATAAATTTACCAACATTTTTCACTGGGGGAGAGAGAAAGATGTTTTTGTGAAAACCAGAGAGATGCCAAAACTGCATTTTCATTTTTCCTTTTTTTTCTGTAATCTGTTTTTCAAGGATGTTTCAGCTTCTCAGAGTGCTAATGCAGGGCCTATTACAAGAAGAAAAATTGACATTATGAAAATATTTCAATGGGAGATTTTTTTTGCTAGCAAAGAAACAAACAGGAGACAATTTTGAAAGGCTGAGTGAATTGGGTCTCTTCAGCCTTGCTAAAAGAAGACTCAGAGGGGATCTGATTAATGTTAATAAGTGTCTTAAATGTGGGAGTCAAGGAGACATGACCTCTTCTCAGAAGTCTGTGAGGACAGAACAAGGGGAAATGGACATAAACTGGAGCATAGTAAGTTCTGAACCAATATGTGAAAAAACTCCTTCGTGGTGAGGGTGATGGAGCACTGGAACAGGCTGCCCAGGGAGATTGTAGATTCTCCTTCTCTGGAGATATTGAAGACCTGCCTGGACACTACCTGTGCAGCCTTCTATGGGGGGCTCCTTTGCAGGGGGGCTGGACTTGATGATCTCTGGAGGCCTCTTCTAGCCCCTACAAGTCTGTGATTCTGTGACACTATGATTTTATTTTCAACTGTAATATTCTAAATTTCAAAAGTTTCAAAGTTTTCTGCTTCTATTTCTATGGTCCTCTGTTTTGCTTTACACAACTCAGATGGTCTTCATTTTACTTCTCTCTGAGTCTTTTGAAGCTTTTAGTGGCTATTTTTGTCCCCATCTAGAGGCTTCTATCCAATATATGTTTGTATTTGCATAGTGTATGAGTGCCATCACGTGGCACATACAGAACACCAGGTGATCAGATTCAGTCAGCAGGCATTTATGAAAGGCAGGTCCTGCTTCACTAACTGATCTCTTTCTATCCAACCTGGCCTTGAACATCTCCAGGAATGAGGTATCCATAACTTCTCTGGGTAACATGTTCCAGTGTCTCAAAACATTCTACGCAAATAATTTCCTCCTAATATCTAATCTAATCTGAATCTACCCTCTTTTAGTTTAAAGCCATTCCCCATTATCCTATCACAATCCAGATTTGTAAATGCTCTCCATTTTGTTTATAAGTTCCCTTTAAATAATGAAAGACTACAATGTGGTCTCCCCATTACAGAATGTTGGATCTGGTTTATTACAATTGGAAATTAGAAGAAAAGCAGTCTAAAATGGAACAATGGGCCATGATCTTTAGCTCAGAATCACAGAATCACAGAATGGCCAGGGTTGGAAGGGACCTTAAGCATCATGAATCTCCAGCCCCCCTGCCATATGCAGGAACACCAACCTCCACATTCAGTGCTAGACCAGGCTGCCCAGCACCCTATCCAATCTGACCTTGAACACCTCCAGGGATGGGGCATCCACAACCTCTCTGGGCAGCCTGTTCCAGCACCTCACCTCTCTCTCTGTAAAGAATTTCCCCCTGACATCCAACCTAAATCTTCCCTCCCTCAACTTATAACCATTTCCCCTTATCCTGCAGTTGTCTACCCTTTCAAAGAGTTGATTCCCCCCCTGTTTGTAGGCTTCCTTTAGGTACTGAAAGGCTGCAATGAGGTCACCCCACAGCCTTCTTTTCTCCTGGCTGAACAAGCCCAGCTCCCTCAGCCTGTCTTCATAGGGGAGGTGCTTCAGTTCCCTGATCATCTTTGTGGCTTTCCTCTGGACCCTCTCCAACAGCTCCCTGTCTTTCTTGTACTGGGGGATCCAGATCTGGATGCAATGCTCCAGATGGGGCCTCACAAGAGCAGAGAAGAGGGGGCCAATCAGCCAGTTCCTGCTGGCTACCCCTCTTCTGATGGAGGGGTAACATCTTTGTAGGTGACACTGACATTGGGATCAAGTGCACCCTTAGCAAGTTTGTAGATGACACCAATCTGAGTGGTGAACATGACACAGTAGACAGAAGGGATGCCATCCAGAGACCTGGAAAAGCTTGAGAGTGGGTCTATGCCAACCTCATGAAGATTAACAAGGTCAAGTGCAAGGTCCTACACTAGGATAGGAGCAGTCCCAAGAACAGGTACAAGTTGGGCAGAGAATGGCTTGAGAACAACCCTAACTAGAAAGATTTGGGGGTGTCAATTGATAAATGTCTCAACATAAGCAGTAACGTGTGCTTGCATCCCAGAAGGCTGCCGTGTTCTGGGCTGCATCAAAGGAAGTGATGAGTCTCTCATGAGACCCCACCTGGAGTATTGCACCCAGTGCTGCGACCCGCAACACAAGAAGGACATCAAGTAGGTCCAGAGGAGGGCCACAAAGATAATTAGAGGGTTGAGACAGGCCAAGAGAGTTGGGGCTTCTTAGCCTAGAGAAGAGATGGCTGTGGGGGCCTTATTGTGGCCTTCCAGGGCTGGAAGGGGGCCTACAGGAAAGCTGGAGAGGGATTTTTTATATAGGCATGTAGCAATAGAACAAGGGGGAATGTCTTTAAACTGGAAGAGGGTAGATTTAGACTAGATATTAGGAAGAAATGTTTTACTGTGAGGTTGAGACATTGGAACAGGTTGCCCAATGAGGTTCCCTCTTGAAGCATTCAAAGCCAGGCTGGATGGGACTTTGAACAGCCTGGTTTAATGGGAGTTGTTCCTGGCTAAGTGGGTGGGTTGGAACTAAAAGGTCCCTTTCAATCCCAACTATTCTGATTCTATGATTCTAAAATTCTTATAACATGAATTCTTTCTTCACTATTCTCCTCTAAAATTGTATGTATCAAGACTCTGAAACAGCAGTTTAGTGAAGCTACTATCAGCCTCTGCACACCCACACCCAGCAACTTTTTCTATAATTCCCTTCCATTTGTGGACAGCTGCTGTTGTTCAAGCACTGCCACCAGTCACGATGATTACTTTTTCCCCAACCAGCTTCTCAGAAAAAAATATTACATCAACACATCTGCACCTATTCAGACTAATTGACAAGGAATATTGTTTCAATCTTGTAACTGATTCGTTTGTGCAGTAGGAAGTAATTTTATTCATTAAAACATAACTGTCTTAAGTGACAATGAGGCCATAGGTAATGTGAAGGAGAGGACCAAAAATGAGGAAAGGTATAGCAGATTCATAGATCATTCCTGTCTGTGTTATGTTAGCATTTTAGCCTAAATCGTAATTTATGAAGAATCCCACTGATTATAGAACTCTCAGATCAGGCCCTCAGTTTTACAAGTGGGAATGTTTCTGCACAAGGAATGGATATTTCTTTCTATACAGGTCTGTCAAATGGGAAAAAAATGAGAGAAACGGAGCTATAATTCTTAGTTTTATTTTGTTTTATTGAGCTACTATGAGGAAATCAGTACACTCATCAGTAAAATCAGAAAAATAATACCTATCTTTGACAAGTGCATCATGATTTAAGGATCAAAGCATTTTGTACAGCTAAGTATTTTCATTATTACTACTTTGATGTGCAAATCACACACAATTGGCTGTAACTGTCTTTGAAGCTGTTCTGAAAAATCATATCATATTCCACTTCAGCAGTGATTTAATTTGTGGATTAGTGACATGACAGACCATAAGAGGCTATTTGGAACTCTTCCAGTTGCTTTTCTCAATGTGGAAGCTTTGAACATGCACTTAGTGTTCAGCAGGCAGAAAATGTCCTCAAATTATTATTATTGATTGCATCATTTTCTCAGTGAAAGAATTTGTGTAATTATAAATCTTCTTTTTGTTAATATGATTAATTTTATGATCTGACTCAATTACCATAAATTATATTTACAGAAACAAACTTGTTAGTCATGCAACTTAGCTACTCCTGCTTTCAGCCTGGCTCAGTAAGTTCCCTTGGAACTAGGCAGGTGTTTCAGAGGCTGTTAGACTATTGCAGCCTAACTTCCATCAGAAAATCCAATCAGCAGTTTTTTGACCATTAGGCTTAACATCTTTTGAAAGGTGAATTAAAAAGAGACGTGATCTCTGTCTTGCTGTTGTAGTACCACTCCTTTCTCTGTATGAAATCTCTTTGGAGTGCTACATAAATGGCTTAAAATGTCACATTGACATACAAATGTTGATGTTTATTAACAAATAAAATGCTATTCATCCTTCTGCATTGTGAATTTGACATCACAACTTCTCTTTGTCTCTCTCTTTCTTGTCTTAACAAAAAATTTCTGCCCAAGTTCCATGAGGAATTCCCTGTTCAGCCAATCTGGGCTTCTGCATCCTTTCTTGACTACTGACACAATGGGACTGCCTATTCCTGTACTTTTAAGAAGTGATTCCTAAAAAGTGACCAGCTTTCATGGAACCCTAAACTCTGTAGTGCAAATTTCCACGGAATGGTGATAAACAACTTCCGGAGTTACTTGAAGTTTGATTTCTTAAAATCAAGAGCGACAGCCCTGCTGGCCTTTTCTCTCTATACCACAAAAATTTTTAATTCAACTATCTAATGTGGCCATGACAGCCACCTAACATTGCTTCTCAAAAAACAGGTCTAGGAGGGCACATTTCCTTTGCTGACTCACTCAGTACTTGGAATAAGAAATAATAAATTCTAGCTCTTTAGAAAATATTCAAAACATTGCTCTGCCAAATAATCATGTTCTAGATTTCAATCAAGTTTTCTAGATATGCAAAAATGTACTTTTACAGAAAGATTAAGGAGTTTTGAAATTCAAACCCGTTTTGTTTTCTGCATCTGCTTTAAAATTTCAGTGTGTATGATGTGAAAATTGTTGAGACAGTTGTGTGCTTTACATGTTATTTTGCAGTTCCTCTCAGACTTGGTGATGGTAATTTGTGTTATTCTTTACTGGAGGAAATGTGAGCTGCTGTTTGATAAACCAAGATAATAATTTTAAACAAAAGGTGAGAACTTCATTTGAGACTCCAATCATAAAAAGGAAAAACAACAACAAAAACAATAATTGACTTCAGAAATCCTAATTTTTCAGTGGTAACTCTGCATCAACAATTTTTTTCTCTCTGCTTGAAAAATATGTATATATTTCTTATTCATATGATACCTTTGGTCGATTTTCATTTCAAAATGACTTTTTTAAAGAAACATGGAAGAGCTATTGTCCAAGGAGATAAGAATTGTCATCTATATTATCAAAATAAGTAAAGTAACACAGGTATTTTATACTTACTGTCATCTGCTTAGAAATTAGTGATAGAGAGGACCTTTTATTATCTAGTCTGTCATTTTGCCATGTTTATTTCTGTCATGATTATTTATAACTTTCTCAATGTTTTGAGTATTTTGGGATAAATGAGGTGAATTTTCCATCACAATGAAAGCACTAACATCTTGCACTGTAAGCTCAGTTCTTAACATTACCATATTATTTGTCATACTATTTTATGCTGCCTTATGTTATTCTAATTATGTTTCTTTCTAATGTTGGATTAGCTGTAGATGTTCCTGTTCATTGCAGAGGAGTCGGATTAGATGACCTTAAAAGGCCCCTTCCAAGTAAAATAATTTTATGATTCTATGAGAACTTCAAGTACATACAGTGGTAAGTATTTTTGAAAGAGGAGACGCATGAAAATGTTGAAGCTTATTCACATAATGGTGGAGTCAAAAATAATTTGATTTTAAAATGTTGAATGATTACATTTCAGTATCTGTTTGAGCAGCTTTACTGTCTAATGGAAGTGGAAGTACAACAGCTCAACCACAGGGAATATTTTATAATGAGTAATATAGAACGAACAGTGAATTCAGATCATAGAGAAGGTGGCAGATGCTATAGTTCTTAAACTAGGACTACAACTGTATGGCATTATACTTAAGACAAGATATCACTGTCCAGATGACACAGGAGAAAATAATGACACTATGATATGCTGATGTGGATTCATATGATCCTGGTTATACTTAATATCCATTGGCGTATAACCAGGGGCTTTCATCTATATAAATGAACCAGTGTTTCAGGACATGTTAAGAATTTAAAAGTATGGTAAGTTTTGATTTTTAACATTCATGACATTCTTTCACAATGTGAGAAAGTCTGCAAAGGAACTAATGGTTCAAGAAAAATATTTAATGGACTCTCAATCTTAGGAAACACAACAAGCACTTAAGTGCTCTATTTATAATTTCACTCAACAAAAATTTCAAGAGCCTCAAGGAGAGGCTCTTAAAAATGTTCGAGTCATAGTTCTTAACATAAAATCTCAGAAATTAAGAGAAAGTAGTCTTAGATTTGTTTAGAATTTAAGATCATATTTTATTACCCACTGCAATAAACAGTAACACTGCTGATTTGTAACCTTTACTGTTAAACTAATATTATGCTTGACACAGAAGGAAAAAAGCTATTTTATTGCATTGATACCAATTAAAAAAAAAATTAAAAATCATTTTCTACAGGACTGATATCACTCTAAAATTAAAAAATCAAATTTAAATTATAAAAGGTTAATTTGATGACTTCAAATATGTTTAATAGTAATGCATTTTATGCTATTTTGTCATGCTTTCTTAATAATTGGAAGAGGTAACAACAAAGCTTTCAAGGTTCTTATTAATCTAGCACCTTGAGGCTGTATTTTTCTGTTTTTTTTCAATTCAGTCTACCAATCATATACATTAAACAAATAAATATGTCATAAAGAATCTTTCATTACAGCAAATTCTGACCTGTAAGTCTCTAAAATCAGATTTTAAAATATAAAGCAGTATAAATTCTCAAAACTTTGGAGAGAATAACTGACTAAACCACGGTCTGTGTTTTCTAATTAGAAGACCATAAATGCTCCAAAACAGCTAACCAAGTATAGTAGTAAATATAATATTTAGGAAGTATAGAATAACTGTACTCAAAAAAAAAAAAAAAAAAAAAAAAAAAAAAAATTTAGACCTTCTGCTTGATTTGGAAATCATGACTTTACTGTTTCACTTTTAAACATTTTTAATGATCTTAAAACTTAGTTTGAACCTGTTACATAGCAATTCTCATGTAATTTTCCAATTTCATCTCCATTTGATCAGCACAGAACCAACACAACACAGTCATATGTATGACTGTATTAGAAATTTCTCGATGTGTCTGGTTTGGGGGAAGGGTATTTAACATCCTGAAATCACTAACCAGGTCACAGTACATTTTCCAATAAACAACTAATTTCTAATGCAATCTTGAGACTGTGACTGATATAGTTTAACATACAAAGGCACTTTTAGAATGACTTAATCTGGAACTTCCAAATCATACATTGTCAGTATCGCTTATGTGCTATTAGTATGGGTAGTCTTGTACATCACTCACTTTGCATCCAAGGAAGTGATTTCCATTGCAACAATTTTAAATGCAGGAAGCGAACACTGAAAATTTAGGCTTTCTTTTTTTCCCCCTTTTTAAAGTTTTTCCTCTTCTGCATTATTTCAGTTAAAAAACAAACAAACAAACAAAAAAAAAAAAAGTGAGGAAATCAAAGTAAAATATTTTATGGTCCATAGCTTTGATACTTTCCACAATGTTCCAATTATTAAAAAAAAATTATTTTCATCTTGAGAATTTTAATTTAAGAAAAAATGCGGAAAGATCCAACAAGTAATGATATTTTAATTTCTATTTAATTTCTAAAGTTTTTACCATATCAGCCGGAGTACAGAATCTTATAATGCACTGGAATATGTTGTTTTGTGTTTCTACTAGAAATGTATTTACTTTTATTTATTTATTATTTTATATTTATTTATAGAAATATAAGTAAAAGCTGATCATAAATAAAACCAAATTTCTTTTGATTTTTTTTTTTAACAGGAAAATCCTTCTATTGTTTAGTCACACAGTGAAGATGACTTTTGAAATTCCAGATGAAAAAGATAGAAATTCATTTAACTCTATCTATATTATCACCTATGATCTTTTCAAAATACCAGTTCTGAAAAGCAGTTCACAAAAATTAAATGCAAAAATAATTATATAATTTCTTCCCATCTAGGAAGCCTATGAGCATCTATGAGCATGTAAAATCTTACCTTTCTTCCCTTTTTTTCTTTTTTTTTTTTTTTCCAAAGCAGAGCCCCCTCTTAATCAGGCAAGAAACAAAACCAAATCTGATATATGTTAAATATAAACAGTAACACAATAGCACTATCAAATCTTTGTCAGGCAATTAAAATTTATGCCAAGCTAATTCAATTTTGCTGCAGTTTTATTAAGTCCTATGAAAAATCTAAATCTGTCTCTTCAGTAAATCATAAGTTTCACAGGGCATTTTCTTATTCAGCCTCCTTGTTCTTGTATTTTGATATATTAAATATCCAGCAAAGAATTTCCACAGTAATAAATCCAGAGTGATAAAATTAATCTTATTGCTGAAGAGAAATAAATATTTTATTGCAGTTTTATGAGCTTTTGTTCCCTTCTCACTTGCAAGTAGGTGTTGTCTGGTGGTACAAAGTCATTTTGCTGCTGAAATATGTATTAGAAACAGTATAGCACTAATAGAATTCATATCTACAAAGCTATTCACTTCTCAGAATGAAGATTCAGGAATATCCTGAGGAAAACTTAAAAAAGAATATTGTTAACAATGACACTACACAGATAACTCTTCTTACATTTTAGACAGTGGGAATTATATTACCATTATTAGTAGGTTTACAATAGAAAATTTCTGGAATTGTGCCTGAATTATATCTTTGCAATCCTATCTGCTAAATGTAAATAGAATATTCAGCCTCAGAAATAAAAAATTTTAATCTAATTAATCTAATTCTTTCCACAAGTGATTCTTTCTTAGTAATGTATGGAAATTATGCGATAAAAAAATGTTCATGCATTGATTACACCTTGGTCTGAGGTGCTAAGCACTTACAGCAATGATTCTTTTATTCAAGCCTGGCATAACTCCTATTCTTTTTTCAATTGTTATTACCTGAAATGTAAAGAATTTGGTTGAAGGCCTCAGGGGCCTTGAACATTGTTTGTCACAATTAAGAAATGGGTTTTGGAGAGAGGAATGCAAAGGAGGAGATTCCTGGTGAAATAGAGACAAAGGCACAGGGAGAGCAAAGTCTTCTCCATGTCTGTTATTGCCAGTTCTTCATTCTAATTTATCGTACAGTGCACACTCTTCTTAGACTTTGTCTTCTGAGTAACTATATGTAACTATAGAATCCCTTTTTGCCAGTTGTATCCATTGCCAATATTATTTCCTCTATGCCCTGGCTTTCCCAGTCCTGTTTCTGCATGTCCAGACTGCATCATTATATTCTTTCCAGGCCGTGCATTCCTGCTTCCATTGCCTGCACATTTCCTTCTTATGCCTCAGTTTAACCAGCTGGTCCTTGCTCAGCCATAGCTATTTTCTTCCTCATCTTCTTGATTTCTTATACATGGAATTAAAGAGTTTCACACTCTGTGAAAGTTGTCACTGAAAAGTTGCTAGTTCTGCTAAGTTCTTTTGTTCTGCTAAGTTTTAAGTTCTAACTGTCTGTAAGTACAGTTTCCCAGAGAATCTTTTCCTCTACATTCAGAGGCTGAAATTTTGCTCTTCTGAAGTCCAGGGTCATGACTTTGCTCTATGCAAGGTCCATATTCCTTGAGATCTCAAACTCAAGGAGGCCATAGATGCTGCATCTCATACCACCTCCAATATTAACCTCCTTACTAAGCTCATCTTCACCGGTGAGCCCCAGGCCCAGTAACATTTTTCCTCTGGTTCGTCTGTCTAATATCTGGACCAGGAAGTAATCCTCAATGCACTCAGGAAGTCTCTTGGATTCATTACAGCCTGTTGGTTTGTTTCCCAACAAACATCTCAGTGATTGAAATCTCCCATCAGGACAAAAAGTTTATAAGCATGATGGTACTTGTAACAGAATGTATCTGCTGAAAGTGGTTGTACAGAACTGAATTCCTCATGAAGAAATTCTGACAAGTAAGCATTCCTTCTGAACACAGTGGATTGCTAAAACAGTTATGCTCTAAATTTTTCTGGGCCCCATATAGGCCACATCCAAGTTTACTGAAGTCAACAGAAAAAATTCTGATAACTCCCATTAAGAAACTTTGAGGGACAAAGATCAATTTGTGACATCTGAACCATATATTCTGTGGTAGATGTTTTCACTGTACCATAAAATTGTAGTATTCAGTGTCTTCTATTCTTATAAATATGTGCAACTTAATGTTGCTCTTGAATGTTTGTTTCTGGACTGCTTACATATTAGGAGGTTTCGGATGTAGCCCAGGTTTAAAAGTATTTTCCAGAGAATTTTGTGTATAACATCATGTTACTTACACATCTGAAGTTTCTTCAGTATTAAGTAAACCTATTAGAGAAGTCTACTATGGCCTACAGATCTTTGTAGGGAGATGTACACTTTATTGCAGTATCTTCACTACATTACTAATAATCTAACTACACATCCTTACCTGGATTTTTGTTTTTTATAAAAGATTTTCAAGGTAGGTTAATTTTACAATGCCTACATTAGAAGCTGTTGGATGTGCAGCACGCTGTGCTAAGCCACAGTCATTATTCTAGAAATTGTGAATACCCACTACATCTCCTTTTGTACAAGAATACATGACCAGACACTACAGATACTCACTTTGTTGTCAGAGTCATTTATTGCTTTTTTAAGGATATCAGAATTAGATCCTGGACAGAATTATTTTAAAGCATAAGCAAACAAAGATTGATTTGACCATGCCTAAGTATCTCCTTCAATATAATTGGGAATTCTGTGAAAAATTCATGTTGGCATTAAAGTAGCAAATATATTTATTCCAGCTTTTCTGTCTGGAACTGTGAAAAGGATAAACACTTCATAAAAACTCTTGTCACAAAACCAAGAATATTGAAATTACTTTTTATGGAGATACTGAAACAACAATAACTAAAAATACACAGAACCTGTTTCTCCTGAAGGTTCAATTATTTTGAGTGCTGGTAGCAAACTTTGATAAATCTAGCCTTTCTATTCTAGGCAATAGTTTGATCACATAGTGATGAGAAAGAGTTAGAGAATGGAAGAATAATATTTGGATTGCAACATAAAAATAAAAATGCAGAGGCTGTCTTTGACTTTTACAAGGTGAAGAATGATTTCCCATTTTGATTGTGTGATGGTAAAAATCTCTAAAAGCAGGCAAGTCTGGACTTTATATACTTTTACATTACATTCCAAAACTTATATTCAGCTTTCCAGCTAGAAATTCATTATGCATCCAAAATGTAAGTCAAGCTGCATTGGCATCATATGTTTTTCAGCAGCACAAATGAGCGATGAAGTGCTAGGGTGACTACATATCACATGTGAAATATGAACTAAGAAAAAAAACTCTACAGCCCATAGGGAAACACAGACAGACTTTCTATTCTAAGTAAATTTATGATGTTTTCCACCAGGGCTTTTAGAAATAAACTCACCAAATATGTCCATCGCGGGTTTTTCAATTGCCCACTTACACCTGCATTTTTCACTCCTCGCTTCTAATTTTTTTTTTTTCCTGTCAGCTTGAAATCCTCCAACATTATGTTATTCAAATCTTCTCCTTCCTTTTCATGTAGAATAAAAGAAGGCTATCAATCAAACAAAATGAGAACTGAACATTTAGTTTTATTTTATAAATACCTCATAAATACCTTTCCATAAGATCAATCTTCACTGTAGATGCAGTTACTAAGCCTAATCTTACAAGAAATTCCACTGGGAAAAAGAGAGAGAGCACGCAAAATTTGCCTTTAAAAATCAGCCTGATCACATGTTTTTACTTTAAATTAAATCACTTACAGTATTTAAAACTGTATTGCTTCAGTATTTTCTATATTCCAGTCACAAAATATTTGAAAAAACTGGATATTTTGTAATTCATGATTTCACTGTCTGACACTAAAATTTTTTGATACTTAGCAGATTTTTTTTCTACATTCACAAAAGAATTTCATAAATCATTTCAAAATCAGCAATCTTAACTGAGAAATTAGCTACTCCAGTACAATCCACTCCAGTGTGTTCATTTTGGAGAAAGAGGTACCTTAGATATCAGAGTCATAGTAGTGCAGAGGACAGAGAAAGCAGAGATATTAATAACTCATCTAAAAAAGGCATATAACTATAGAGATGCTTTAGCATGAACTTTGTATTAGGAGTTGAGCATGGCCATGGAAGTGGTAATATTTATCAGCCTTCAAACATGGTCTATCAGATGATTAGATCAAAATTAAAGTTGCACCTACCAAAGGTATGCTCTTTCAAAAGTTGTCTTCCTACATATGCTTTCTCTGCCCTCACTCTCCTGTATAAGAAACATAATTTACTTCTAGTGTTTTAGTTAGTTGAAACCATCACTAAAGATGATTAAAAACTACAGCACCAGATCAAATGTGAATAGTACTGTCTTTGAAGGCAGACTTGATCAATAGGTTAAATTCTACATTTCTATCTACTTGTACAGTTATTTTGCTCCCTATTTAATCAAGATCATTTTTCTGAAGCATGGCATACACGAAATTTTATTTCTGAATACATCAAATATTAGGCAGAGATCTATAAAAGTGTGTAGCTCTGAAAAGTTTGTTTACAGGCTCTAAACTGTCGATGCCTGGTATCCGGACTACTACATCTCAGCTTCATTTTCTTATTTGACATATTGAAATGACAGAAAATACATATTCAGAAATATACTAGGGCATATGTACAACATATATATTTTTCTGACATCTCTATGGTATATTGACGAACATATTTTCCAGGAATTAGCAGTGTCTATCTCTTCGCAATTACTAATGTTTCAACTTCTAAAAAATTTCACAGACGTTTTTTAAAAAGTCATCTTTCCTAAGTTTTTTGGCTAAGTTAAAGAACTTTTTGTTTCTCACTATACATTACTTCTAATTATAACACTTGGATTAGCTCCAGTAATGTAATTTCAATCTGGTTAGAAGAATTCATGTTTCAAATTTGATTTGCAAACAAAACTGAGCATTGCAATTGTGACAGTAAAAATGGGAAAAAATGCAGTATACTTTCATAAAATATCATAATTCTCAAAAAAAAATCTATGCCAGCAACACCTGCATACATAATAGTGATGGTGTTACAAATAACCAATGTTTCACATTTTTGCTGATTCTCAAATTTTAGCATACATAAACGAATTTACTTATGAAGTCCATACTGATATTTAACTGCACTTATCCCATAAACATAAGTTAAACTGTGCAGCTGATGACATCAACAAGTGCATATTTGTAACATTTGTGTGAGATTAAACGTAGGGAGCAGATAGTTAGCCTGGATATAAGTGTAGGAACTGGCATAGAATATCTGTGAATAGGTAATGATTGCCTAGAATTAAAGGCGACTTTTCACTCATTGTCTGAGGTTGATGACTTCTTCAAATTCCACAGAAAGCAAAGATTACTTACAAAATCATTGCTGCTTTTTACATGTAAAAAAAGTAGAAGCACTGTATAGTTGACTAACTACTATGCATCATCAGTTGTGCAAAGCTTATATTTTAGTGTGCTTGCAGGGTCTTCTGAATACTGGTCCTTATGCACATAGTATCTACACGCTGCTGAGAATTTGTTATTTCTATCTTCAGAGCTTGTCAGTTTTCCAACAATCTTTGTTTCTCTCTGATAAGAGGTCCTATTTTAGTCACAAATAACAAAAGCTGAGACTGAGTGGAGCCCTGGGCAGCTTGCTCTGGCATTAGATATGGAGGTTGAAGGCCCTACATGTAGCAAGGGGGTTCAGAACTTGATGATACTTGAGGTCCCTTCCAACTCAAGCCATTCTATTATTCTATGAGAACTTATTTCTGAGTTCCCTGAAAGTATAATTGAGGGCATATATATATACACATCAAATAAACAAATCAAACCATTGATGTTACAAATGAGAAACACAAAGAACATATAAGTAAACTAAAGGACCAATCAGGAGTGTTGATAAATGATAGAAAGTGGCTCTACTATCACCTCTGCCAGCCCCCTGAGCACTTTTGGGTGGATCCCATCCAGTCCCATGGACTTGCGGCAGTCCAGGTAGAGCAGCATGTTTCTATTTCCACCTGAATTGTGAGGGTTTTATTCTGCTTCCATCCAAAACTACTCAGGTGGTAGAGTACACCAAGATAACTGGTCTGATTTTTTTAAGTTAGATGTAAAGAAGGCATTGAGAACTTCAGCCTTTTTCTTGTCATCAGTGCTCACATTCCCTACTACATTCAGTAGAATATAGATTCTCCTTAGCTCTCCTTTTGTTGCTAATATATCCACAATTTTTACCCCAATAGCTTAGTTGAGCTCAAGCCTTTTAGTTTCCTCCCTGCTCACCCTAACAAGTTCTTTGTACTCTCCCTGAGTAACCCATCCATTCTTCCACAAGAGGTAGATTCTGTTTTTCTCCTGGAGCCTCAGGAAAATCTTCCTACTCATCCACACTGATCTTCCCCTCTGGCTCATCTTGAAGTACGGGGAGGTAGCCTGCTCCTGCACTTTTAAGACTTCCTTCTCAAAGAGAATTCATCTTCCCAGGATCCCTTTAGCCTTCAGGACTGAGTCCCAAGGGACTCTCCCTACCAGCATCCCAAGCAGTTCAATCCACCCTCTGAAAGTCAAAGGTGGCAGTTTTGCTGCCCCTCCCCCCCCCCTCCCCCCCCTCCTCTCTCCTGACTTCACCAAGAATCAAGAACTCTACCACTTTGTGGTCACTCTGTCCAAGACAGCTCCTGGCCTTCACATCTCCCACCAGTCCTTCCCTGCCTGTGAACAGCAGGTCTAATGGGGAACCTCCCTGGTGGGCTCTGCGACCAGCTGCATCAGAAAGTTATCTTCCGTATGCTCTAAAAATCTTCCAGACTGCTTGATCAACACTGTATTTTTTTTCTAACATATATCAGGGAAGATGAAGTCCCCCTTGAGAACAAGGGCTAGAGATCACACAATTTCTGTCAGCTGTTTTCAGAATGCTTCATCTATCTCTTCATCCTGGTTAGGTAGTCTGTTACAGACCCTCACCAGAATGTTCATCTTGCTGGCCCTTCTGATTCTTACCCACAGAGATTTAAGCTCATCATTCCCACTCCCAAACAAAATAATGTCAAAACACTCTCTAACATCAGGAGCCATACCACCACCTCTCCTTCCTTGCCCATCCCTTCAAAGAGCTCATAGCCATCCACTGCAGCACTCCTGTCCTGGCAGTAATCCCACCATGTTTCCCTAATGGCAACTAAGTCATAACTTGCCTGCCACATAGAGGTTTTCAGCTCCTTCTGTCTGTTGCTCATGATGCATGCATTGGTGTAAATACTGAATTCCCTTCATTTCCTTCTTACGTGTAAATCACACCACTCAGCTTGGTGTCATTGGCAAACTTGCTGAGGTTTTGATTGAACTCAAGCCCATCATCTATGTCATCAGTGAACATATAGAAAAGCACTAGTCCCAAAACAGATCTCTGGGGTACACTGCTCTTCACCAGCCTAAACCTGGGCATAGAGCCATTCACCGCAATCCTCTGTCTACATCCTTCCAACCAACTCCTTATCCACCGAAGATTCCCCCCCTCAAATCTGTATCTCCCCAAATTAGAGATAAGGACGTGGTGGGGGACCATGTCAAAGGCCTTGCACAAGTCCAGGTAGATTACATCAGTCACTTTCCCTTTGTCCACTAATGTCATTACTCTATCATAGAAGGCCACTAAATTGGTCAAATATGACATTCTCTTGGTAAAGCTATGGTGGCTATTTCAGATCACCTGCTCATACCTCATGTGCCTTAATATGTCTTCCAGGAGGATTTGTTCCAAGATCTTCCCAGGCACAGAGGTGAAGCTCATCAGCCTGCAGTTCCCCGGCTCCTCCTTCCTCCCTTTCTTGTAAATGGGAGTAGTGTTTCCTTTTTCCAGTCCCTGGGGACTATGGCTGAAAGTCACCACTTTTCAAATATGATGGAGAGCAGCTCAGTAACTACCTCACCCAACTCCTTTAGGACCCTGGGATGCAAGTAATCTGACCCATGGACTTGTACACATTCAGTCTCATGAGGCAGACTTGGATTTGCTCTATCCTTACTGTTAGGGGGAGAGAAAGGGGGATGGGGATTTACACTCCTAGTTCCCACCTGGTGGCTCAGGAATGCAAGCCTCAGGGCCATGAGAAATACAAGAATCCTGGCTGCCAGTGAAGACCAAGGCAAAAAACTGATTGAATACCTCAGCCTTCTCCATACAGGTCATTGCCAGTTCTCTTTTCTCATTTACCATTATCATTGGCCTGCCTCTTCCTGCCAATGTATCTATAGAATACCTTTTTGCTTTTTTGTAAAATCACTTATCAAGTTCATTTCCATCTGCACCTCAGCTTCCCTAATTGCCTCTCTTCAAGTCCAGACAGCCTTTTTGTTAACTCTTAGGCATCCCTCAGTGACTTCATCACTGCTAGCCTGAACTTTCAATAAAGGATAATAATCAGAGGGGAAGATCAGGCTAGGAAGTTCCCTAGAAATATCCCTGACATGGGCTCCAGGGTGGCAGCACACTTCTCTTTGTGCAGGGTTGGGCCGACACACAGGGACATCTGTTCTTCTCAACAGGCTGTGACCTATGAATCCACCCTTCTGTCCAAGGAGGCAGTTTTGAGGTGCAGAGTTGACCACCTCACCCTAGACAATCTCATAGGTGGACCTCCCACCACATCCTCAGTGACAATCACCTCTCCTTCAAGTTCCAGAGCCTCAAACCTATTACAAAGGGACATCTGGGGAACTCAGGTAGCTTCGGATGAGGGTTGCCTGCTACTCAGAGCTGTTTCTACCACTGTTTACGATGTATCACCATGGTGTCTTTTTTGCAAGTTTGGCAGTTACTCCACCAGTCTATCTCCTTCTCTGCTTAATCTCTTCACCTTCTCCTTGACCTCCGCCACCACAACAGATCACTCACCTGCTCATACCTCTCACAGGTGGAATCCTCACTCCACTGGCAGCAACAGGCTCTGGCACTCGCTGCAACCAGAGAGTTGACCCATTAGATTTTTAGGTGGGCACTCCTGAGTAATCACACTCTTTCTTGCCAGAGCGTTCTGCCTGGTGGAGACCATACCTAAATTTGTTGTCCAGACTGCAGCCAGTGGGTGAGCTAATCACCTGAGAAGGCGCCGCCCCGACAAACTGCCCAAGCAAACTGCTGCAACACACCCTTCCACTGCACCATGCGAGGTTTCACTCTGCCTTCTACTGGCAGATTTCAACATGGGGGGTGACCTCATAATCCTACTGCCGCGCAGAGGACAGTGGCACCCCGCATCTTCTCCCTGACAAGGCTGCGCCTCAGCCATTCGAGCTAATTCTCTGCTTTGGTGTGGAATGCATCCACTCCAGAGCTGAGTACCTCACCAAAAAGAAGACAAACTTTCTACACGTCCATCATTTTCAGTAGATCTGATATAAGACAGTGAAACCTGGTTATTAGAAGCCACTATTACTTTTCTACAGTGGAGTTCATTGGAATGTAAGTGTAAGATTTTTACTACTCTGTTAAAAAAAAATTGTCAAGTTGCATCTAGAAATATTATTGTCTTGCTAGTTTCCTTCTTTAGTTTTAGGTTTTCCATCAAATGGAAGAAGGAAAAATTGTATTGTCACCTTTCAGAGGTTTTGTAAAGTTATAAAAACTGTGTTACATCAGCTGTGAGCAGTTCCTAACTACTGATTCTCACTAACAATTTCTGTTGCCACTGTTTTCATTCAGAAAGATCTGTCCATCTCTGCAGCCAATAATGTTTCAGCAGTGCTTTTCAGTGAACTACTAATTTACAGCTGTATGTTAGCAGAGTGCTGAACTGAAGACTACTTTGGCTGGTACTTTGTTGACCTTCAGACAATACTGAGTTTTCAAAATAATGATATCTGTGTACCAAAAGCTCAGTCATTTTGTTTTTGACCCCACTGTTAGCTAACACAGTGCTCATTGTAACTACTCTGTAATGATCTTCCATATTATATGGTAGAGTTGCTACTTGATAGGCAGTTTAAAAAAATATTTATCTTAATAAAATCAGCTTCAAACCCTTGTTTTGGCCAGATTCCTGTGTTCAGGGTGCCTCTACATTAGTATTTTTACTTGGATCAGGAGTGATCTTCTGTTCTTTGTCTGCAGGCTGGACTCCTTTTTGATGAAACTAAAACAGAAAACGGGGATCCAAGAACACAGTGTACTAACGTACATTGATGTCAAAAGGTATGGTAGAACTATTCAGAAGCAAAACTTCCGAACAATAAGACGTTGGGCCCTCTACAAATTTGCTTCCTGGGAACTACCACAATTACTCGTACCAGGACCTTGATGTATGATATTAATTCACAATAAATTAAATTAACCTTCCGAGGGAGAGTGTTTTGCTCATCATTGTAATTGGTGAGTGATCTCCTTATCTTTATCCCAATCTGAGCTTTTTGATCTTACTTCTCTCATTGCTGAGGAGTCAGAGGAAGAAGAGAGATTGGTGGGCAGCTGGCTGCCAGACAAGTTAACCCATCTTATGTGGTCATCTTGAAAAGAGGAAAGAACATGACTGTTCCACAAAGGCATCCAATTAACCAACTGAAAAATGTGGCTGTTCATGTTCATATATTTCTACCTTATTCTAACGATGCTGACTTTGAACACAGTTCTGTAGGATGAAGGCATGGTTTGTAGTATTGAACTTCACAGGCATTTGAAAAATCTCCAAGGTGATGACGGAGGGAGACAAGGTCTATGTCTACACCAATAATTTGAAATGTACTCAGAATGTGCCTACATAATAAAGCAAACTAGCACCAAATATCTCATATCTATGCTAATAAATTCATCTTTTAACAGTGTATGGCTGTCTGCAACCCATGGATGCTTAAACACCTAAATCATGTCCAAGAATAACAGTCAAACGAATGTTAAGGACCAATTTACCATTACATTAAATTCAGATTCTGTGAATGTTCCAAGCCACTAGTTTATTTATTAATAAAATCCATATATTCTTCATCACAGAGTTTATAGCTGACATTCTGACTGCAATCCAATTGGATCCCATATAAACAAAATATTAGCAGCTTATTTTGTCTTGTAGAATAAAATACTCTTCCACAGAGCAGACAGTTACAAGAGTGTACCCAGTATTTACAGTACTAATGATCTCTCTTTTACAATTAACTGTTCCATGACTAAAAAAGCACATATGAAAAAATTGTAATTCAGTATCCAATCCAAGATCTACACAGTGTGTTTATGGTGTGGTTAAGGAGAAAGAGAATATAAGGGAAAGGAGGGAAAAATATAATATGAATGGTGCCTTATTTTCCAGCCAGAATGACATCATAGTTAAGCAAGAAAAAGTAAGCTGTATTTATACAATTAAAGAATGCATTATACTTTCAGGAAGCAAAGACAAAGCAATGCAATTTCCTACCTGGAGGTAGTTTCTAGTATACTAACAACAATCTGTGCAATTCTGTAGATACTCTGTAACAATTGCAGATATTTAGAGAATGCCTCAAAAATCTTGTGTATATGATCAGAAAAACATCTTCAGTATCTTGGTAGTATCCTAAACACTTGCCAAACAAGTGAAAACATTTTTCTATGGAGTCTATCATCTGTGCTTTCAGCAACATGTTTGAAGTTTTTTTTAAAGCTGTATTCAAAATTGGAGTGGTCTGATTACTTGGTAATTACTTGGCTGCCTGGATTACTTGGCTGCCTGGGGAGGTGGTGGAATCACTGTCCCTGGAGATTTTCAAGAAAAGGGCAGATATAGCATTTAGCGACATGGTTTAGCAGTATGGTGATGTGTTGACGTTGGGACTAGATGACCTTAGCACTCTTCCCAATCTTTTATGATTCTGTGATTATGAATACTGAACATACATCAGCAGCCATTGGTTCCAAAATTATTTTCAGTCCAAACCTACATTAAGTTTGTATGTTAGAGTCATAACTACTCCAGCAGAATCATTCAGTCTACCAGAAGTTCTAATGATAAGTGATAAGAAGAATCCCAATTTATCTGTGGATTTATACTCTGCTTCTTATAGTACAGATAGTCTAGATTAATAGACTCACTTGGAATAATGGGAGGTAACCTGAGATCTATGACAGTTTTAAAAGCCTATCATGGAATACTTTGGGTTGGAAGGGATCTTTAAGTTCCAAGCCCCCCGCTCTAGCCACAGACAACTCCACTAAACCAGGTTGCTGAAAGTCCTGGCCTTGAATGCATCCAGGCAAAGGCATCCACAGCCTCTCTGGGCCACCTGTTCCACTGTCTCAGCATCCTCATAGTAAAGAATTTCTTCCTGATATCTAGTCTAAATCTACCCTTTTCCAGTTTAAAACCGTTTTCCCTTGTCCTGTAGCTACATTCCCTTACAAAATGTCCCTCCCCAGCTTTCCTTTAGGCTCTACTATAAGGTCTTCCCAGAGCTTTCTCTTCTCTAGGCTGAAGAGCCCAATCTAACATTCTGTTCAACTGTGAATCATTTGAGCTTTATTACTCTCATCTACTACCTTTATAGACTTATTCTGCATATGACAGATTACAACGCATTAATCATGGTCATGTAAAATCTGGCTACATACACCTTTACAAGTTTCTTATTCACAGTCTCATTTTCCCTTGCCCTTCATACTCTTGCCTTCATTTGTACATGAAATTTGGTTCCATTAAAATACTTAGGGGAGCAAGTCATCCTGATGATCACTAAACAAGGCTTTTTGTGACACATAAATGCTGTTTTTGATCTTGTGTTCTTACAGCATCTGCTTAGGATTCCGGAAACGTAGTTCCTCCAAGACAGATGCTTTTTATGCACATAATACTGGAAAGTATGTAGAGATAGGAATAAAAGACTAACAATTTCTTAGTTGAACAGTAAAAAGTTAACAAAAATTTTACATATGAAATTTCTATGGTGGCAATAAACTCAAGTTGTAAGTCTTTTTTGAACATACTACCAAAACACAACATAAAGCTACATATCAAAATTTCAGATATTCTCCTAAATACATTTCACTTCCCCCCTGATTTGTACCCTTACAATATGATTGACAGCTGCTTCCATTTTCTGTAATGAACTGAAGTTTTAGATTAACTTGAACAAGAGCAGGAAGAGAAGAAAATAAATAAAATACATACATAGCATTTATTTCCTACCCTGTGTTTAAAAAAAAAGCCTTTGTCATTGACGTTTTCTTTCCTCTTCACAGTAATGGTAATGTAGCTACTAATCCCAATTCACCTATAAGCACCCATTGTAGTGGGTAGGAAGTCACTGAAAAGTACTTATCTACTATGCTCACTGGAGAGCAAAACAAACATGCTGACCTTCAGTTCTTCCCCTTTTTAACTCTCTTCTTATCAGAGGATGTCAACATATAGCACAAGGACAAACGCCTGCATTTTTGTGAGGTATATATACAACACTGTCATGAAACAAATAGCTTCTGGGAGAAAAAAAATGGAAGCCTTTCAAAAGGCCTAATGTGTAAAAGAGGCAGTCTCAGTGAACCCATCACTGTATGTCAAATGTCTAAATAAGAGGGAAAAAAAGCCCCTTGAAGAAAAAGATTTCTCCCTCCCCTGAGATGCAGTATTTTACTAAAGCACTCATATCTGTCAACGACAGAATATTAAAACAAACTATTTATTCTAATAAAGTTTCCATTTTTCCTCTTTATTATAGCAATTGTTTTCTTAACTGATCATGATATTTATCTATAGTATGTTACAGAGACTGAAAGAAGAAGTAAGTCTCCTTACAGAAGTATGTAAATTGAATGGTTCTCTTTTTTTCCCCACAGCATATCTCTAATTGAGATCCGCACGTTGCCTAGTGTTCTTTTTTTTCTATTTTTTTTTTTTTCACTATATTTTATTAGAATCAAGGTAAAATATCATCTAAAGTGGGTCTGAAATTTAATAATTCCAAGAGTAATAAGAAATATAATGTGTATTGTTCTGGTGGGAAAAGAATGTTTCCTACTTAAATAGTTTTGGCATGTAATTGCATCATTTCAAAGCTACAGGAAATGTGATGATACTGCCACAGACTGTAAAACTTTCTGCTGGTTCTTTCTAATTTTTTTCCTTTTATGGATCAAATTTGTGAATATCTGATGAGAGAGTTAAGGAAATCCCTAACGTAAACCCTCAGACCTGGAAGAAATGTGTCTCTAATAAAAAAACTTCCAAAAGAATTACTGAAAATCTCACATCTGTTTCTGTGTGTTGCCTTGTTTACAGAACGGCAGTTATTACTTTAGCAGTTTCTACTGCCATATGTGTGCAATAAGTAAATGAACATAAAATTGAATGAAAACATTAAAAAAAGCTAACCCCACCCAGATTAACGTATCCATTCTTCCACCTGCTGTGTTCTGGAACAGGAACAGAGCATTGTTTGGATCATAAGGACTAGTAAAATGAAAATTCTAGGGAACAACATGGTCCTGTGAATGAATGATTATTTCTTAAAGTTAGTTTATGATAGCTTACATACCAGTGACTGTACTCAATTCATTATTCTGATCCAATGACTGTGGAAAGTGTATAATTATTTCATTTAAACAGATCAGCAATTAAACAGAAATTAAAGAAAATTTGATATAAATGAATTGTGATCCTTCTCTTTTCACTTTTGTTAAAAATGAAGTTGAATATAATTTAAGTATTCTTTACAACTTCTTTCTTTTTCAACAGCAGAAATTACTGTTTTTGAGAAATGGGAACCATCCAGGTAGAGTCACAATCCATACTTATTATACTTAAAGAGGCAGAACATCAAAATTCAAAAGTGATCCCATAACACCCAATAGATTTTCTGCCATTGCATTTCACTGCTGCACCCTTCCCATGGTTTCTGATAGCTGAATTAAAATACTGAAGAGTATATCTATCTGTTCTTAATGTTTTATTTTTGAAACTAAGATAACCACAAGGAAGTTAATGTTAATTAATGATACTGATTAAACTCATATAGTTGTAGCTTTTTTTTTTTTTTAGCAATTTTATTCACTAAATGTATTGTCACTTTTTAGAAGTGCAAGGTCATTCTTTCTTTTAATGGCTTTTACTATGTATTTTGATATGGAAAGCTCACTTTTTCTTGTCATATTTCAATTTTGGTATGATTTATTTTAATCTACCAAAACTACTTGTGGCGTGCAACAGGCAACACAGTGACATATATGAAAAATAGATGGAGGAGGATATGTTTCTTTCCTTAATGATGTCTAGGTTCCAATTTCTCTGCAATATTTACAGTTTCAGTATGAACATCCCAATAGATTTTTTCCCCCTTACACAGACACTCCTTTCAAATGGAAAAGAAAGTCACTTCCTGTCTCAGTGAACTTCTGTGATAAGCACTGTCTGACTCCGTTTGTGTAGATTGCATCCCAGTAAGTTGCCCTTGCAGGAGATATCAGATTAGTTAATGTCTCCCAAAAAATTCAGGGGATAATGGTATAGAGACTTCCTTGAGTTGCTTAAAAATATAATTTCTTCACTTCCTCATTTGATAATATGGTCAATAACAAATTACCACCATTATAGTATCCTCCTTAGTCTCTTCTCTGATCTTGACTGAAAAAGTCTTGGTTACTTTGCTGCTCATTCCAAATGTAAGCCTGCTACTCTTCAGACCTATCTATGTAAAGAAACAGGGCTCATCCTATTAGCCTCAACTGACTATTTTCCGGAAAAGATTATGGCCATCCATTACAAAGCTCCAAAGATAAAACTTCCCAAGCAATCCCATAATTAGTGCAGTAATACCACAGTTGAACATCTTCAGGTGATGCTCCAGTGCGTTCTATTTAACTATTTTGTAACAAAATATTTTTCATAATCTGAGTTGTAGAAATGACAAGTGTCTTAGTAAGTGCAAGACATCTATTTATTTATTTATTTATTTATTTATCTTTTTTTTTTTTTCCAAAAGATTTTGTCTTCCATCATATTAAAGTTTTAAGTTCTCAGACCGTGACTGTGAGTAATACAGTTGAGATATGTTCAAACATATTGCAGAGATTATTCAAATAAACTCAAACAAAAGTGAAATGAATACAGATTGGAGCTAAAAAGTTTGATGAATATGGATAACTTTTTTAAAGTACTCCTTACTCCACATAATTCTCTTTTCAATGCAAGACACAATGAAAATTGTTTTAGTCATGTACAGAAGTTGAGCCTGTGCTAAGAAGGCTCGGGGCTAAGAATATCAAGATGGAACTTTCCAGTCAGGTGAAAAAAAAAGCAAAACAGAATGATTTCAGATATTTTATTATCAAGATGTTGATTATCCCTAACTGATCAGCACTAGAACATGTTATCTTGACATTTATTTCCCATTTTCAGTTCTCTATCTCACACATGAAAAGTGATTTCAAGTTCATTGAGATTGCACTCATTAGCTAGATATCCACTAATCTTATGGTCCTGATAATGAGTGTTTTCTTCTGAGTTCAAAGGTTGATATTCTTGACTGACAAAATAGACAATAAGGAGTTGCTAATATACTCACTCTGGCATTTAAATACATAGAGAAATTTTAATTCTGAATGCAAGGATTTGTCCCACAGAGGAACGTTACATATAACGAGCATTTCAAGGCAGGACTCCGAGGTTCTCTACATCCTATTTCTTGCAGCATCCAGGAAAACAATCTACACGTACTCAGCAGGAGATTCTAGATACATATGTATTGGAATACAAGTGGCTCGTGCCATCTTTAAAGTTAAAAAGATCTGAAAATTACTCGGCAAAAGTAGCACTCAGCAAACACCCCATGAAAGAAAGTTCTTTTATGGTAACAGGAGTGGTGTGAGAATTGAAACCACCATTTGCAATAGTTAATTTACCCCTTCTCCTTGTTATACTTATAAAAACATACTGTTAAAAATGTAATTTTTTTTTTTCTTCCAAGCTGACTATAATATGCTTTTAATATTTTTTTATATCATTTTCTATTGTGTGCAAATTTGTCATCCCTTACAAAATTTTACTTCTTTTTTGCTACACCCAAAAGTCCTTTTTAGCCTATGTTATACCATATCCTAATAAAGGCCTCATTCTACAAAAGGTTACAGCTTGAAAGCAACCAATGTCACTCTTCAGACAATTGCAAGGATTACGGGTAAGTCTCCCAAGACTTGATTCTCTTGTCCCTACAATTGCTTGGACTAAATATTCTGTCTCCACAACACTCCTAGCTCTTACTGCCTTGAGCAGTGAGGGAGAATGGAGCAGAGAAATCAAACTAATGTTTCTGATGTGTCAGTACACAGCATACTGCCATTAGGACATCAAGCCAGCATGATTTATTAGCAATTTTAATTAATTTTCTGAGTCATTTCCTCGGGGCTCAGTTCTGTAATCTTATTACTATGAGCTTAACATGCTATAGTAAGACTATGCTTTCTAATCTTTCTTTTGTTGTTAAATGCAATCCCTGCTTTCATTAGGAAACTCTTGAGATGAAGCAGTTTGCTCTTCTGAACAGCGAAATTTTTTTGCATATATTCTTTAGAAATTAGTGAAAATTATAAACCAGAGTACATTAGTACTTAATACAGAACTCATCACCCAATTTTCTCTATTATTCTTCCACTGAAAAATCATGTTGCAAGCGTTTGATGTCCCAACTTGAAAGCAGAAAAACTGCATCCTTAGAATTTGAGGTATGGAATAATAATTTAACTTATCCTCAGTTTTTTTTTTTTTTTTTTTTTTTTTTATACTAATGACCAAATCTTAGCCTAATTTAATTCAGGGGAAAAAATAACTAATTTAAGTAAATAAACTGTGCTCCTGAACTTTTGTGTATATTACGAACCGCAGGCATGTACGCTTTTACTGTTTGCTTTTTAGCCTTTGATTACTCTGAAGCAGAAAGCATTTATTAGCTGATTTGCAAAAAGATAAGTATTTTTTATTAGCAGTATTTTTCCCCAGGATTACACAACTTTGCAGCGATATGGATTAAGTTATTTTTATCACATCCGACCAACTCTTCATGAGCAGTTTTAATGGATGTAAACTTTTTTTATTCCAAAGGGTCACTGATATGTCACAGTCTCTAAAATTTGATATTTAAGATAGCAAGGTAATTTACATGGTTGCTTGGGTTTTTTTTTGTTTTTTGTTTTTAACAACTTCTGTGTCATAACTGTATAATATTATTGTTTTGAATTAGACACTAATATTCTAATACTTCACGGAAGATTTTGTATACATTATTATTTCAATTCCCATCGCATCATCAAGTACAAACCTCATGTCTGTTATAGAAATGGAATTTTGTGTGGGGGTCAATAAACAACATCAACATTGAAAAACAGATGAAGACATTCAAGGCTTAGAGCACTCTTGTCAATTCAAGTTTTATCTGTGTTGAAGTCACTAAAACTTTAGCTAAAAAAGATGACTATACAAACGTACCTGTAGACTTTAGTTTGCCCTTTTCCTGACACAGAATTAGAATAGAGAGAAGCATGTTGTCTGGGTGCTTTAGCTGTGCAATATTATTGACACTAATGCTTTCAAATATTATAGACTATTACTTTGCTTCTTTGCTAGAAAAAAGATAAATTATTGAGAAATAGGTTTAATAGTTACTGCAAAAATAAAGCAGTAAAATATGCATTTAGCTCTCACAAAATGGAGTTTGTCCTCTGTTAAAGCAACTAAAAACATCAGTTGGAAAAACAGCTTAAGTAAGTTGAGAGAATATCGCTGTTACATCTTGATCTTATCTTATCCAAAAATCTTGAGGGTCTATAAGGATAGTTTGCTCAAAATTAAGGACAAATTTAGGAAATGAGGGAGTTGTACTTCTTTTCTCCCTTCTGTCTGATCTTTAAAAAGATGTTTCCAGATATATTATACACTGATGTTCAAACGGTAACCTAAACTAGCACAGTCCTAAGCAGTAGTACCAGGGAAGTCAGTGAGCTAAGTCATTCTACATGACTGCTTTTCAACAATGACTTGAGATACCAAAATCTGCAAACACTTATCTATTTGAGCTGTTTGAGAGCAGCAATGAAACCTCATGACTAAAAAGGCAGTAGTTGATAGCTCTAGGAGTGCTCTCTTGTGTTGGAGGTAAACTGGCCTTCCAGATGTGGGGAATCAACATTTTACTCAAGTAGATAGTTATAGGAGAAGGGGAAATGGCTTTAAGCTCTAGGAGGGAAGGTTCAGATTGGATGTCAGGGGAAGTTCTTCAGAGGAAATAGTGAGGTGCTGGAACAGGCTGTCCAGAGAGGCATGCTCTGCTCCTGGAGGTATTCAAGACCAGATTGAATGGGGCCCTGGGCAACTTGATCTAGTACCAGATCTGGAGGTTGAATAAGAAAGCAGGCAGAAGATGTTATAAACCATCATGGCTCAGCAAGGACCTGCTGGGCATACTGAAGGCAAAGAAAGGTGCATGCAAGCTTTGGAAACAAGAGCATGACAACTGGGAAGAACACAGGCCCGGACTTGCAGACATGGGATCAGGAAAGCCAAGGTGCAGGCAGAACTGAACTTGGCGAGAGATGTGAAAAACAATATGAAAACATCCTACAGGTATACTGTCCAGAAGCAATGGGCCAAAACAAGTGTACCTGCTTTGGTAAATGTAAAAGGAGAACTGGCTTCAATGGATGAAGAGAAGGCTCAGATGCTGAATGAGACCTTTGCCTCAGACTTCACTGGCAGCCAGAATTCCAGTACTTCTCACGTCCCTGAGCCCTGCATCCCTAAACCTCCAGGTGGGGACCAGGTGGTAAATTCCCCCCCACTGTAAGGGCAGAGCAAATGCGAGACCGCCTCATGAGACTGAATGTGTACAAGTCTATGCAGCCAGATGACATGCATCCCAGGGTTCTGAAGGAGCTGGCTGAGGTGGTTGCTGAGCTGCTCTCCTTCATACTTGAAAAGTGGTGTCTGTCAGGTAAGGCCCCGGATGACTGCAGGGAGGGTCAAATCACTCCTACTTATAAGAAAGGGAGAAAGGAGGAACCGGGGAACAGCAGGCTAGTGAGTCTCACCTCTGTGCCTGGGAAGATCATGGAACGGATCCTCCTGGATGACATGCATGGTCACTCACGTGAGGAGTGACCATGTGATCCGAGACAGCCAGCATGGCTCTGCCAAGGGAAGGTCATGCCTGACCAATCTAGTGGTCTTCTGTGATGAAGTGACAGCATTGGTGGACAAGGGAAAGGCATCCCATGTCATTTACCTGGACTTGAGCAAGGCCTTTGACATGGTCCTCCACCACATCATTGTCTCCAAATTGGAGGGATGTGGATTTGATGGGTGGACCACTTGACGGATAAGAAATTCATTGAAAGGCCGCAGACAGAGGGTGGTCAATGGCTCTATGTCCAGGTGGAGGCCGGTAATGAGTGGCTTCCCCCAGGGGTCTGTCTTGGGACCGGTGCTCTTTAACATCTTTATCAATGACATAGATGACGAAATTGAGTGCACCCTCAGCAAGTTTGCTGATGACACCAAGCTGAGTGGTGGGGTTGACACAGTGGAAGGAAGGGATGCCATTCAGAGGGACCTCAACAGACTTGAAAGGTGGGCCCAGGTGAACCTGATGAGGTTCAACACGGCAAAGTGCAGAGTTTTGCACTTGGGCTGGAGGAATTGCAGGCATTCATACAGACTGGAAGGAGTGGTCCTTGAGAGCAGCCCTGGGGGTCCTAATAGATGAAAAGCTTAACATGAGCCTGCTCTGTTCTCTTGCTGCTTGGAAAACAAATGGTATCTTGGGCTCCATCAGAAGAGGGGTGGCCAGCAGGCATGGGAAGGAGATTGTCCCTCTCTAATCTCTCTTGTCAGGCCCTATCTGAAGTACTGTGTCCAGGTCTGGAGCCCTCAGTACAAGAAAGACAGGGAGCTGTTGGAGAGGGTCCAGAGGAAAGCCACAAAGATGATCAGGGAACTGAAGCACCTCCCCTATGACAACAGGCTGAGGAAGCTGGGCTTGTTCAGCCAGGAGAAAAGAAGGCTGTGGGGTGACCTCATTGCAGCCTCTCAATACCTAAAAGGAGACTATAAACAGGAGAGAAATCAACTCTTTGAAAGAGTAGATAACTGCAGGACAAGGGGAAATGATTTTAAGTTGAGGGAGGGAAGATTTAGGTTGGATATCAAGGGGAAGTTCTTTACAGAGAGGGTGGGGAGGTGCTGGAACAGACTGCCCAGAGAGGTTGTGGATGTCCCATCCCTGGAGGTGTTCAAGACCAGGTTGGATGGGGCCCTGGACAGCCTGGTCTAGTACTGAATGTGAAGGTTGGTGTTCCTGCATGTGGCAGAGATGTTGGATCTTCATGATGCTTGAGGTCTCTTCCAACGTGGGCTATTCTGTTCTTATGTGATTGCTTAATTATTTAGAGTCTTAAAATTTATGACCGGCAATAGAACATGAGAGACAAGGTCAACAAACAGTTCAGTAGAATCAAAAGAACTTGAGCTATATACTGAACTAATAGTTAGTTATGTATGTACATCCCCTTTTGCTTGTCCAGCTCACTGAACTTTTTAAGACTAGTACCAGCTATAGTCAATAATTTCACTTTCCAGTTTATTAAGAGTTGCTGCATATTTCACTGTTTTAATTTGTTTTTATGTTTTAATGTTTTAATTTTTTTAGTTAATATTTTTTTTTAGATAATTATAATAATTTCAATAAAATTTAGTGAATTTTTGAATTTTTGCAAGTGCTATCATATCTTTCATGGAAACAACAAATTTGTGATGAGGCAGGGAGAAAGTGTGAATGATACCTTGGCTACAAAGAAAAAGGCTGCTTACAGATAAGCACTTTTCTCCAGAGGGAGCAAATATTGCATAATAAGTGCCTGATCATGGAATCTGTACCATGAAATATCAATAACCTTTTAAGGATAATAACTATGGTATGGATTTAGATTCAGGCCTAGATGAATCTAATTAATAATTATTATCCTTTTGTCAGTGAATAAATTAGACTTGTTTAGACTTGGTGGAACTCACGCCTTTTTTCTGATGTATAATTTTTACCTTGCAGAAAAGATACAAATTGTGGTTTAAACCAAATGGTGCTTACTAAGATAGTAATTTCCTGAGAAAGTGGTTCTTATGAACATGGAGATAACAGAAGTTACCACAGCTTCATACCACTTTTCCCCAGATAGTAAATAAGTACAATCCTCTTGCTACAGTATCACAGGGACAAATCCATTCTCTGTTGTATAATTAGTAAGAAACTACCCATGTGTTCCCATTCCACCAATTACTCAATAGATCATTTGGGTTTAGTGTACTTGGAAACAAACAAACAAACAAACAAACAGATAGATAGATAAAAGAGAACTGTGTAATACATGAGGAAAGCGGCTATGTTTTTTATTCATGAGAGAACACAGACATATCTGCCCTTAAAGTGGTTCAGAACCTTCAAAATATAAAACTGTTTTATAATAATAACTAGCATTTTTATGTCTTCCAGAGCACTCTAGGAATAAATGACAGAGAAAAGACAGAAAAAAGACTGATTGTTTGTAGATCACATAAACTTTAAGTCAATTATATTTTGAGAGAAAATGATATTCAACTGTCATGTGTATCTTTAAACTGTTCTGCCTCTTTTTGTCATCATTTTTCTAAATTTTTTTCCTGTCTTTACATAAAGGCAAACTAGCTGAACATGATCAAGAAATCACTAAAAACTCTGAATTATATGAAGTTCCAATGGGAAAATAAAAATATCACATTCTATTGTGCTAAAATTACATCAGCCTTATTGTACTGTGATCCAGAATACCCACTGTAGTAGGTTTTGTTTCTTTTCATGTTTTCTTACCATGTTATTTCAGCTAATGATGACTCTGACATTTTTAAGAAATTTATTCTCCCATTTTTTACATCTCCAGTTATTTATCTTGCCCCTTCATACATGACATTAGATGATTCCCAGTGATTGAAAGCAGAAGCTCAGTTCTTTTGTGACTGTCAGAATTGTATTTAGTGTCCTAATTAAATAAGTCTTCATTTTGGTAAAGTAAAAATTGCTGGAAGGGTTCTAGCAGTACAAGTTGTACAAGTTGCTAAAGAAGAACTTGTAAAGGTACAAGTTGCTAAAGAATAGCATCTCTGAGGAATTTTGAAGAGACAACTAAGGGGAGATCTCATGGCATTCTACAGTTTCCTCATGAGGGGAGTGGAAGGGCAATGCTGATCTCTGCTCTCTGGTGATGTGACAGGACCTGAGGGAGTGGCATGGAGCTGTGTCAAGAGACAGTCAGGTTAGGGGTTGGGAAAAGGTATTCACCAGAGCATGGTGGACATGGAACTGGTTGTCCAGGGCAGTGGGCATGGCCACAAGTTGCTGGAGTTCAAGGAGCATCTGGACAGCCCCTCAGACATAGGGTTTGAATTTTGTGTGTCCTCTGTGGAGCCAGGAGATGGACTCAACAATCTCTGTGTGTCCCTTAGAATTCAGGTTATTCTATGATTCTATAGTATCTATCACATCTAACCTTTTTCAGTTCTGAGATAATGTTGAAAAGGCTGAAAATAAACAAAAATCAAGTATTTTGCACTGTTCATTTCTATCAACAGAAAATGGGCATATGCATTAAACAGAAAAGTATAATCTTCATTCTTGTTTTGTGTATAACTTCAACAGACACCAGTGTAGCCTTCTTATTCTTTTAAAAATCTGAAACAAGATTACTAGCTTACCTTAACTGAACCTACCTCCCCTCCTTACCAAAAAACACAAATCAGAATTAAAATTGAGAAAGAACTGAAGGAGACTCCAAGTTTCAAAGGAGAGAGCAAAAGTGAGAATGAAGATACATGTAAATCAAATGCTAAACACTGATAATATATTCCATTCAGAAAAACTAGTGGTTTTGTTTTGTTTTGTTTTGTTTTTCAAACTGCTGGCCCAACTGAATGCAGGAGAAGCTTACTGAGACTTAGAAAAGCTATTAGGCTTCTTCTTGCATTATATTCTACTAGTAACAAAATATGCAGTATATTTGCAATAACACATAATGCACACAGCTTGCAATTATACTTTCCTATAACATTTCCTAGTTTTTAGTGTCTGGAATTTTTTTTTTTTTTCTAACTTACACATTTTGTATGTATTTGATTGTGAGGTTCTAAAACATAAAGCATATAAAACCGATTAGAAATTAATTCACTTTATTTAAAAGAAAAGATTTTAAGACTAATTTGTGTACTAATTGCAAAAGACATGAAAGGGTTGTTTTAATGTCTTCCAGAATCTATACTCCCCAAATTACCCCTGGAATTCTTGTTCAGTTTTTGGGGGGTAAAAGTAGCTTCACCTGTATTTTAGGGCAGACTTGATCTTCCTCCTGCACCCGACATTAATTATGAAAATTCCATGGAAATGAATTGAATCACACTGATATTCAGCAGATGTAAATGAAAAAGAAAGCTTGTCGGTGTTTTATTTTGCATAATGATCTGACACTTAAGAATTATATTTCTCGTTGGAATATCTTCAGAAAAGGAATTGCCTTGGTCATTTTTGTCATCACAATAAAAAGCAGAGATGTTAAAGAGAACTATAAACAAGTGGAGTGAGGTAAGTTTCCTGGTCTCCAGGGCACCATTTAACTCCTCCTCTGTAAATGCAATTTAGTTTGTAGCTAGAAGCACTGATTATTTATTTTTGTAATATGTACAAGTTACAAATCATCAGCATACTCCCATTTTGGAAAAACTGAAAGTTTTTTTTTCCCAAAATTAAACACACTATTTAAGTTAGTACTACCACTTCCAGCATACTCTTACAATAGATAATAATGAATCATGTGAGAGTCTCTTCATAAACCTTGAAAAAAAATTAGGCTCATTTTTAGAAGGATGCCATTATTCATCAGTAATTTAGAATACTGTTCTGTTTTTAAAGGGAAGGGGCAGCTGTTCCCGGGAAATAGCTGTCTGAATTCGATTAACGACTCTATATAAACCAGCACGAGTTTACTTCATTAACTAGCAGAAACATTTCCTATGCCTTCAATTAGCACTGGTTTTACTTAATCTGAAATTAGTTAAGACACGATATGATCAGAAAACATCATTGTGAGCCAAGTGCTCCTCAAACAGAACGGATTTATCTCTTTGGCACCTCATTAAAATGCAAACTATATTGAAATTGATTTTCAGCACTTTCAGGCAAGAATGTTTGTAATAATGTTAATTTGCAATTTTACTTTTTTTTAGATACATTTTCTGTATGCTTTGGTTGCTGTGTTCAGCCAGAGGCTATTTGTATTGTGCAGACAGGAAATGAACAGTGAACATTTATTTCTCATATCTTTTAGAGGAACCTGAGGCACATGAAGATATTTGTGCTGTAACAGGCATAGTCAATCTCCTTCACTCCCTTTAGTCACTATATATCAGCAGCAAACTCCCAGCTAGTCTTGCTGCATCAATTAACCTGCCAGGGCTCTCTGCTGTCAGACTCAGTAATAATAAACTCCCCCCAGTGAGAGATAGAGCTATAGATCCTCACCCTGAAACTTCCATAGTGGCTGAATTATTCAGAATCAGCATGATTAAAGAGATGACATGGTATTAGTTAAAAAGACATACTTTTTTTTTTTTTTTTTTTTTTTTTTTTCCCCTGACTGAGGTTTAAACCTATTAGGAATAGCAGTTGAAGAAAATGGGTCTTTACTATCAGTCCACAGGTCTTAGAAAAGGGATTTCTAGGAAAAAAAGTTTATAATGTCTGTCAACTTGGAAATTTGTGGATAAAAAAGTAAACAGCAAAGAGGATAGCTACATCATAAAGCTTCTGTAAATTGAAGAATCATCTGAATTAAAAAAATAAAAGCAGAATAAAAAATTTAGGACACAAAAACAAATATATTAATTGCGATAAAATTGATAATGCTGAAACTGCTTTTTTTAAGCAAAAGATATACCTACTGTTCATCACTATATAGAACCTGTTAGGATGTTCACTCTGACAGATATATCACAGTGTATTAAGTGTCCCTTATTTAGTACTTTACATATTTTTAAGGTGGAAAATAAGTAGCATTACTATAAATATTGAAATATATTGCAAATAAAGCAATTGTTTACAATTTCCAGTGCTAGATCAGCAGAATAATATTACATTAGCAAGGCAAGTGAGCTTACTGAAACAAAGTGACGGAAAAAGAAATTTGGCTTACACACTTCTACTCCCTTATAATCATAATTTATTTCCCAGTCTTGGTTTCTTTGGCCACTCAATGACTATTTCTTAACTAAATGCTTCTACTGGTTCCCGAGAGAGTGATCTCTATAAAGAGAACTGAGCCTGCATGTTAGAAGTGATGTTAAATACGGTGGTGTTCATACAGTATGACCACTAGAGCAATGTGAAGTTATTTTATTTGTCTTCCTTATCTAAACTAAATGGATATAATCTCTTTTGGTTTACCCTGAGTTCCTAGACAGCTATGAAAGCATATGATACACATTACTTACCATCAGAGCAGTTAAAAGACTAATAATGAGTTAACTAAACATATGTAAATGAAACTAAGACCTGTTCTGAAGTAGTCTCATCTAAGAGAACTTAACCCTATCAATTGCAGTAATAGTTTGATCAAGTTAAACTTGATCAAAATGAAATAAGCGCTGTAAATTTCAGTGTAGGAGAAAATATTCATTTAACCCTCTTTCAAAATTATTGGTGAATCACTTCTGCACACAGAAACAACTGAATTGCTGTCTGCCGTAAAAAAAAAGAGAATAAACTTCACAATATTGCACTGGCTGTCCAAAGAGATGTTCTGAATTCTGTGTTCTATTTTTGCATCATGTGTGATTGTTCATGGGGCTCATCTGAATATTGTATTAACCTTTTAAAACACAGAAGTCTACACAAAGAACACAGAACTGAAACAGAATCATAGGCTGTGTTTTGCATTTATAAAAGAGAAAATAAAAGAGAAGTAAAATCACATGTATCAAATTAAAACCGTAAATATAAAATGCACTATTATCTTTTGAAAAATGTCCCTTATTTGAAATATTAGGGATTACACCATTCACGGTTAAGCTAGCCAGAACTGAAAAGGAGATCTAAAACTCTGGGTCACTGAATACCTCATGTGGTCACTGCAAATATTCACAGTACTTTTCATTAGGAAGAATTCACTTTTCTCCATTTTGCTAAAAAGGCTTGTACAGTATGTATGGCAAAGACTTTCAATTTTCTACATCCTTAGCCCTCAAATTCATACTGAAACTCTGATTTGAAGTGGGGCTCATCTGTGCTCTGTTCACAAAGGCCACCCCTGCAGCCTCCTCAAAACCTTCCCATCTGAAGTCCAATACAAGACCTCACAAACTCAGACAGACAATAAAATTTTCATCACTCTCTGATGAAATGGTACATGGCAAATATTATAATACATATTTTTGTATTCTTATCTCTTTAAAGTATGCATTAAAAATATTTACTTCTAACACAGTCACAAAGTTTCAGCAAGTTTAAATTCTTCAGTATTTCAGGTAAGCTGACAAAAGCAGAATGCTCCCACTCTGGAATGTATCCGTTTTGCCATGCTATGAAAAAATTTTTATCTATCAAGGAGATGTCGGTGTATATATGGAGTTATCTGTCTCATGCTCTGTGTGATGGATAAATGCTTCATTTCATTCTATGACACAAGTTAGATTCTCTGATTTCTCATATATCCTAATTGCAAGTTAAATTCTTGTCTTTCCCAGCTAATAAAATCTGTGATGTACTTTTGAATCTACTAATGTGTTTCCAAGCAGAAGAGTGCATGATTAAGCTTTTGCTGAAAAGATATCTCAAAATTAACTGCCAAGATAATTGCTTGCTCCTGTTTTGCTGAAAAGGAATAGACAACGATCTCTCTTGAATTGGAGATTAAATAAAGTGCATTGCACCTCTCTGTATGCACAATACCGAATTCATTCTTGGTCACTGTGGAAATAAAATGAACAGTTACAATTTTTATTTTTGAGAGCCTTAATAAAATGATAACATTTCTCTAATTCTGCATGCATTTATCATGCAATTATTTAAAATTATCAATACTTGCTTAAGATTGTATTTAATAATTCATCATTTTTCCTTTTATCAAATACTGTAAGCTTACTGACATCAGTTTCAAATAAGTTGTTCTGTTTTGCATTTTCCAGTTGTGTGGGTTATCCTTTTGTTGTTCGTTTGTTTATTGTTTTGTTTAAGTGGCTTTGAATTTACTTAGTAGATTCAGTCTTCACATGCCTTTCAGACTTATCATCATCATATTTCTCTATTCTCTATACTATCAAAACCATCCCACTCATCACAATCCTTTCTGAATCAAAGGCAACCTGTTTCCTGTTGATGGAAACTTTTCATGAATAATTCATCTGGAAGAGCCTTCTATGTTGTACAGTTCCAGAAGACAGAGCAATTCTCTTGTCAATCACAATGGCTCTGTCAGAACTAAGTTCTCTATAGTATGTGCTCCAACTGTACAGTGAGTGACAAGCAGCTGAGATTATCAACTGTGTTAATCCTGGCTGTCCTTTTAGCTTTTCTCTGACAGAACATTCAAATGCAAGTCTCATTCTAAAACCGTGTTGAGAAACCCACGTCAGATTTTCCTCTCCTTTCTCATCAGTCTAGTTTGGTTGGAAGTTCTTACATATATATATATATACATATTGCAAACAAATTGCTAGTAAGCCCTAATTACTCAGTTCTGGAGCAGTTTTTGGCTCTGAAGAAAGTACAGTTTTCTCATAACTAGGAAGACTGGGTCTAGCTGAGCTCCATCTCCAACTGGTAGTGTACAAACATGAAGACTTTCTAGGTTTAAATTTGTTGATGCATGTGTAGTCTTGTGGAAAATAGATTCCTTAACATTTCTTTGAAGCAGATTAATCTTCAAAAGCGTAGGGTTACTAATTGGTTGCAGTTCAGCTCAAAAATAGAAGAATCTGGGAAGAAGATACACAGTGAGAATCCTTACTTTGAAACTAACACAAACATTGGGGGAGATAAAATGTGGCACTACAAAGATGGAAGACACTTAAAATATTATTAAATTCTGAGATGAGAGATTTTAAAAATACACATTGTTTTCTTTTTTTTTATATATATATATTTTCATTTTTAAAACTGAGATTTAAAAATATGACAGATGCATAGCTAATACATCAAGGAATATCTGAGTGATTGGCATACACGGTATGACTCTCTGCTCCCATCCACTGCAGGTGTGTGTCAGTGAAAGGCTCTATGCGCGTTAACAATAAATGTAACAGTATTGTAGCAGCAGCTCTCTACAGCGAGGACCCAGCATCCGTACCATAAATAGTTTGTTGGGAATTCATCAGATTAGCTATAGTTTTGTTTTGTGTGCGGAACAACCAATAGTAATTGGAGTGTAGTTGGCATGCTACGTAATCTAGACTGGCTTTGTAGAAAAGTAAAACAGTTAATATTCTGTATGGTAGGAATAAAGCAAGTGGGAAGATCAGGAGTTCTGCTTTAAATCCATTATCATATTCTGAGCTAAAATGTTATCGTATGGTGCAATACTGCCATTTCTGAGAATATGAGCTTTAAAAAAAAGGACGCAGTTTAAGGTGAAGAGCAAATAGACAAACCCCACAGATCCAAGGCTTTTAAAGATACATGACAGAAAACTGCTTACTCTTTTATTTGGTGTTTTATAAATTGGTAGTATACACTTAATAGGCATGGAATTGTTACTTATTTTTATAGCAAACACATCATCCTATGTAAAGAAATCAATCCTCCAGAAGAATATCTTTGTGGGTTTATGTGTACCAATAATATTACCAATTCAATTCCTAAGAGTAATTGAATTTCTAGGATATTTTCTTAGCATTGAGACATCTTCCAGGTACAGTGGAGAAATGTGCTGCAAAACTTATATTTAAAATGTTATGGTTGAGTATGCACATATTTAGTTTACCACTTAAAGTTTTTCCTTACTTAGAATAAGGATTATATATGGATTAATGTTAAGTACCTTTTCTGAGACAGTATAGTTGGTTTCTTGCACCTGGCCAGATGTAAGGAAATTCTTCAGTGCTTTCAGTCTATAACCCATCTCCTTTGGTGCTAGTTGTGAACAACCATTGTAGTTGTATTAACCCTTCCCTGTTTGCAATCTTGTGGTTAATTTATTGGTTAATAGCTAGTTCCATTAAAATCTTGTTTCTATTTCCTCTGGTATTATTTCTGAGAATAGTCACATCAATATCAATGAAATTGTATGTACAATTGAACATTCATTGTAGGAATAAAAGATAGAGTATCAATTATCCTTTCTGCTGTTAAAATAATATTGCTTTATTTGAATGTCAGTGAACTCTCAATGCAACTCAGTTGAATTGTAAAGTGTATTCCCCTGTTGCAAGACTTTCTGAGACTTCTGAAGTATTTTCATCTAAAGACAGCTCAGAAATTTCACGATAAAAATAGTCCAGTCATTCTTCCAATCTCCTGTGCACCACACAACTGCTCAAATCCAATGGGCGCAGATCTTTTCTAGTCTGGTGATCTTCATATGTGAAACGGCAGAATGTGAAATGGCAGAAGTGTTGATGAGCTCATGAAAAATCAAGCCTCTGAATATGTGTTCTCCATTTCAAAAAACCAATACCTTACTCAATGAATTCCTGATTTACTGGGAATAGTCCCTTCTGTTTACATATATTTTTCTAGTTCTACAATTTTGCACTTGTGAAAATTTTTCATAAGATTTTGCTTAAAGTAGTACATGTTATATTAGACAGTTCTGATGAAGATGCATAGTTAATTTTGCTACTTTTACCTACATTTATCTTCTTATTATTTATTCTATATGCCTACTAATTACCTCCAAAAGTACTTTGTTGCTTTGTGTCAGAAATGAAATGAATGGTTTCTCTTTTGCTCTTTCTCCCTTGAGGTTATCCAAACAGGATGCTACTTGATGATTATTCAAAGAATATGATGTGGAAGTGGCTTAAATTCTTTTTTGACTACTTATTTTTCTTCCACATTAATGTTTTCTTCTATAAGAGTGAGAGAAAAGTACAGACTATTTCACTTTCATTGCATTATTAAATATCTACTTTCAATCAGCATATGTTCTCTTCATATTTACAGCTATTGTTCTATAAATAAAATACACTTGAAAATAAACTGTCAGTGAACATCTTTTTCCTTAATAGGAATGTTTATGTACAGCTATGCATAAATGAAAGAGTTGAAGTACCTGACTAATCACCTCAGCTGTAGTTTCTTCATGGACTTAGGCCAATATCTAAACCTCCACAAACAGTAATATTATTCTCATTTTCAGGAGAGGACTGCTGCAAAGAGCTTTAAGATCTCCAACTACAATGATTGGTGCTAAAGACAGTAAGTAGATATAGAACAATTATGTTTGAACTTCTAAGTGACAGTTAATTGATGTGTATTATCCATCTAGACAGATAATAATTACCTTTAAAACTGCTTATTCGTATTTCTTCCAAATCTGATGCCAAGAAAAGGGAAGAAAAATTAAATACTCTTTAGCCACAAACATGACAGTTTATCAACACATCAAAGTAAGTGCTAATTTGTAACCTAAGACTTTTCACTTTGTGTGCGAAATATTTAAGAACAAAATGCATCACGGGAGATATCTCTGTTCAAAATCTAAACTGTACTGCAGGACTTTTATTTAATTTTTTTAAGGATAAGTCTTAAGATGTGGAAAATTCTTGCATCACTTAAAAAAAATAGTTTTAATACTGATATTGACAATTTATCTTCTCTGAAATACTTATAAATTTGCAGACACTCCAAAATAAGATAAGAATATTTAGCTTTAATTTAGTTACCCTGCTTCCTTTTGTACAAAGCCCAAACTTTCTTTTTTTGTTTGCTTATTACAACGTAGTATGTCTGCTACCAGTTTTTTGTTAAAGTCACACAGGATAGAAAGTTAATGTGCATTTATGATAGAATTTGACCAAGAAAGAAAACTGGTGTCTTAAATTTTATAAACGTTCTGTGGTTGGTTTTTTTTCACTTATTATATGCACAGAGAGAATCTACAAACAAATAAGCATTTGTTTGTAAAGAATCTATGGTCAAATCATTGACTTTTTGTGGCTACTTCCAAGTCATAGAAAAAAAAATTTAAAAGAGAGACATGAAATTCAGAATGTATTATAATTCCATGATACTATTCTAAGTTGTCCTGGTTTTAGCTGGTGTACAGCTGATTTTTTTTTTTTTTAGAATGGTTCAGTACCATAATTACGGTCTTAAGAGGAAAGTGCTCATACCATACAGATGTTTTAGTTGTTTTTTAGCAGTGCTTACACAGAGTCAAGGACTTTTTCAGCTTCTCTGTACTTCTTCGTTAGTGAGGAGCACAGGAGTGCACAAGAAGAACAAGAATCTGGAAGGGGACAGAGCCAGGGCAGCTGCGCCAAACCAACCAAAGAGATATTCTATATCATATGACATCATGTAGAACAAAAAGAATGGGAGCACTTGGCTGGGGGAAGTGACCATTACTCAAGGACTAGCTGAAAATTAGTTGTCTGGTGGTGAGTGATTGCCTTGTCATCACTTTCAACATCACTTGTTTTGTGTGTTCATTTCATTTCTAGTTTTTTTGTTCTTTTTTTTTCCTCACTTTTCTATTTAACTGCATTTTTTTTCAACGTACAAGCTTTACTTTTTTTTTTCTTAGATTCTCTATACTGCATCAAAATGGGAATGAGCAAACAGCTCTGTGTTGCTTAGCTGTCTGCTGAGTTAAACCCCAGTAGATGTCTTTTTCAAGGAATTTATTCAATAACTTCTCCATTTGCAGATGGAGCCTCACTGGAGCTGAGAAGAGGGGGACAATTACCTCCCTTGCCCTTCTGGTCACCCCTCTTTTGATGCAGTCCAGGATATTGTTGGCATTACAGAACAGAAACACACACTGCTGCCCTGTCTTGAGTTTTTTGTCCACTAGAACGTCCAAATCCTTTTCTGCTAGGCTGTAATCAAACTCTTTACCCAGTCTGTACTCATATGTAGGATTGCCTAGACCAAAGAACATCTTCTTGCACTTGGACATTTTTAATATCATTTGGTTCGCATGGACCCACCTTTCAAGCTGCCCAGGTCCCTTCTGTTTTATCAACTGCATCAGTCATCATGCTGTAATCTACAAACTGAGTGTATTCTCAATTCCACTGTCTATGTCATAGATAAAGATGTTAAAAAGCACCAGTTCCAAGACTTCTGATTAACACCCCTCACCACCAGCCTCCACCTGGACCTAGAATCATTGACTGCAGCACTCTGCCTACAGCCAGACTGTCTAGTCAAATCCTCACCCAAAGTAATAAGTAATACAGTTTTCCACTCTGTGGTACTACACAACTTTTCCACTCTCCGTTTCTTTTTGAGACTTAGCTCACATGAGGTAGATACACTTTATATGTACATAAGTTAATGTTCATTAACTGACATATCAAGAACAGTTTAGTGGCTGTTGCAGACAAGTCCAAATGCTTAGAAGTTTTGTTAATATCAGAACCTCTTTACATTGCTAGCAGGAATTTACTTCAAATGAGGATTGATTCATTATTATTAAAATTGGAAAATATAACTTCAAATATAAGTCTAGACAAAACACATGGTAGCCCAAATAGTAGTGTGTTTGTGAGAAGGAATTTGGGAAGTACATATTTCTGAATCTGTACCATGTGCACAAACATGTAACAAGCATAACTAACAGGACAAAAATGTTCTACCTTCTTCCTGCTACAGTGTCTGTAGCTCTCCAGGAAGGCTTTCAGCTTTTTAAGTGTTTTCCCTTTGGAACAAATTTCATCTGTGTCTTAGAACTAGTTGAGGAATAAGGAAACTTGGGTTTATGCTGTTATTTCTCTTCTGACTAGTTTTCAATGGCTAAAATCACATATTGTCCAGAAACAATATGCTGTAAACTGATTGCTTTTCTTCCAGTTTGCAATTTGCATTTATCAGCAGCAAGGTTGATAGTAACAATCCTACCCACAGCCATTGAAGAGTTTGTTTAGTTCAAATTATTTGAATATTATTGTTTTTTGCTCAAATATCAAAATCAAATCTTCTTCCTGCACAGTAAGAGCAAAAAACTTCCAAGAGAACTGAAAATGCTCTAAAGACAGAAAATAGTACTTCAGATTATTCATTTAAAATATAACTGATAGAGAAGTGTTATCACCATTCCAAGAAGAACCGGTGGGATTCAAGAGGAAAAGGGTGAAACTGGAGGAAAAAACAGATAATCACCCCTAATTTATTATTCCTTATTTTGGAGCTTCATGCTTCAAAAGACTAATCATTTAGTTCATGCATGTGACTGTGATGGTCTGACTTTAGCAGCTGAGGAAGGTAATGCTGAGAAGTTATGTGAAAGACAAGTTTGGGGGGGCAAAGAAAAAAAAGTGAGTTGACATTAATAAGAATATAAATTAAAAGAATTGTTTTTAGTTTCAGTTCTTGCTATCATGTTTCAAAACCACTTCCATCGATTCATATTCCTAAGCTGTATTTTTTGTTTTATATTTCTCTCTTGCAGTTTTTGCACATCTTCATCTGAGAACAGAAATGCACATGTTTGGTGAAATATTAATTTTCAAAATAACAGGTAGTAATACAGTACATAACAGATTTGGTCTGATTTGACAATAACAAACACTATGTAAATTAAATGAAGAGGAGCTAATTTCAGTCTACTTTAAGAAGATTTGCTTATTTGTTTTCTTGTTCAAAACAAGAATCTCTTAAAAAATACAGGATTCTGAGGTTAGATGTTATTCAAGAAGAAATAAAATCTTTTGTCTTCCATGGAACAAAAGGATTCTCATGACTAGAAAGTGAATACTCAAAAAGTGATCTCAAATAGTGAAACACTGAGGGAACAAAAATAAGGGTGTACTCCTCACTACTTCTCCTTTTTTAACTGTGATTTCTTATTCCTACCCGTTACCCTCCACTGATGCTCACTTCCATGACTGAATGTACAATGTTCTAATATTTGACTGTCAATAATGATCAAATCTGTATATATCATAAGGTGCACAATGGACTAAGACTGCACAAGACTAAGAATGGAGAGTATGAAAGTACAAGTTACAAGATTGTGGAGAAAAAAGAAAATCAAGAAGTAAGGATTTATTCTGTCAAAAACAGAATTTCTCCCAAAAGAGAATTTCTATTTTCTCCTGCCCTCCATCCAAAAACAAAAAAAGAATTCTACAAGAAATGTCACTCTCCCAATATCAAATAAAAAACTGAAAATCTGTTTTCGTTTAAATTTGCTATTGTGAATTCTGAAAAAAATGAGTAGCACATAAATTTTTTTATGTAACAGAATCACCTTAATTTTTGCCACACCTACAAAAATTCAAGAATATTGTTAATTTACTTTTTTTTTTTTCCATTTGTAGAAGGGAAAACAAGATTCATTAAACTGGAAATCATTATTAGTACTTCCAAAGGACCTTTAGTTCTTTAAAACTAATTGAGTTCTCGTAAGCATTCAAGCATTACAGGAAATGAACATGTCTTATAGGAAGTGACAAATGACATTTACAAATGCAAGCTGTGCCTGGACATATATCTACAATTCTACAGATGTGAGGTGGTTTTTTTCCCTGTGATTTTGTCTGGCTAATTCACAAACTGTTTTTTCCCTGTCATTATAAACTTCACACCAAAAATACCTGAACCTGAATTTGATGGTATAGAAGTCTCAGCATAACAAGACATGGTCATGCACAACTATGACAAGCAATGCAAAAATATCTGTAAGTAAACTGGCTTAAAAGTAAAGCACCATGATTCATGTCAAAAGTTACAAACTCCGCAGCCATAGCATTCCTCATCATATACTTTTTTTCTGAATTTTCCTCAACTTTTATTTTTGCAATTTCTCTAGAGAGTTTAAAACAATTTCTAAAGATATTCAGTGCAATTCATGTTAAGCTAACTGGTCCGTAATTTCTTCATATAGGTCTGAGTCTTTTCCTTAATAATTGGATTATGCTGGCCTCTCTCCAAACCTCAGGGCTTTCCTTCTAAACTAAGTGACTTGGAGAAGCATATGATAAAACTTTTCCAACTCCTCACCTTTAAAGCATTTCAGGAAGATTTCTGTCTAGTTCTGAGGCATAAATGATTTTTAAATGTTACCTTTCTCCAATTCTTTGTTAAAATAATTTTTTGTATAATCTGCACTAATAATCCAAATTATGCTGATTGATGTATTAAAACAGGATGCTCATCTTTTTTTGTTTGTTTGTTTTATGTTGTTTTGTTTTGTTTTCCTTATGCAATACTTTTTTACCTGAAGAACCTGTGAAGAGAGCCCGTTAATAGGAAGTAGTCTGGAGGTTTTCCTGTTGTAGCAGAAGTAGATTTGGATAGCATGTATTTGTAGCTTTCTTTTTGAAATACTTCAGGATCCTGATGCCTTCAAGACAGATTAGAGAGGATGCCTGCCCATAATCTGACAAATTCCTGCCCTGTGCTTGCAACAGGGGATTAATGACAACCCTGTACGTAACCCCTCCAGCATGTAGGAAAAAAATATCTCACCTTTGTACAAAGCTCTGACTCTGGACAGTACCATCAGAAAAGGCTTTGCACCAGCAAAAAAAAAAATAAAAAAAAAAATAAAAATAAAAAAAAAAAAAAAAGCACACACACACACAAAAAAATAAAAAACAAAAACAAAAACAAAAAAACAAACACAGAATTTTAACTACGCTACTTAGCTAGAGAGAATTTTTGAAAAGGTATCTTTGAACTAATGACAAAATATTAAATTCCCAGTTACTACTTGATTACCTAAACATATAATCTTCTTGGGGAGCAGCATTACCTACGTATTTAATATTTTACAGATTAAGATTTTAGTTCTTCCAATGGTAGAAATTTGAGTAAAACTCCAGGAACCTTAGAACTTACTTTATTCTTCTGAGGCCTATAAATATTAACTGCTATTTACTATTTCACTCCAATAATGTTGTTTTCGCCCTCAAGATTAATTTATAGCCAGTCATTTTGACTCCACTGATTTCTACAAAATTAGTTTATTGTTATGAAAAGAAAGTCAGAGCTACACATTGCCATAGATATTGAATATATCTAGCAAATTTTTATTTGGTGTAGTTTGATGAACATTGGAGTCAAAATATTGATACTGATTATTTACTCTATCTTATAAAATTTTAAAGAAAATTTATGGCCATTAAAATACACCCTGTTCTGCTGTTAGCAGTGTCACATTATGTTACTGATCTTTCTTCATGACCAGGTTTTCCTTTGATGCTAAAAAACGTAGCAAGAGTATTTGCCTCTTTCGGCTTTTAGTAAAAATTCATGGCATATTTATTTAGGAGACTTCTGGTAGGTGTTGTAATACCAAGTACATTATTGTTTTACACAGAGCTACCTTTCACCTTCTAGCATTTCCTTGGTTTATGAATAAATAATCTGTAAGTTCACATTTACCACCTGTCAAACTCAGGTAGCAGTGAAAAAAGCAGCACAAATTGGCAGATAATTCACCTTATTTCCATGTAGAAACAGGTGCGTTTACTTCAGCATAAGTGACAAGATGACACTGATCCTGTTTGACAGAGAGGCTGATCTAAAATTACTCATCGCACTTTGCCACTGTTTGGGGGATAGTCTCCCATGAGTTTGTTTTGTATCTCTTCAACCCCTAGGGTGTTAATTAAAATTTACTAGATAATATTTGCAAGGCTCAATGGTTTTGGTTTCAGAAATTATCAGTTACTAAATGTTAGTGTGAAGATGACACCTAATGACTGGATGCTTTATTCAAGAGGGTTTTTTTTTCCCTTTTTTTTTTTAATTTTCCTTCTGTACTTGGAAAAGCTAAATCAGCTGAGTATCTCAATCAGCTTTTAGACTAAAAATTATTTAGATAGGAGTTTAATTATGTTTGTCCTTGAGTTTCTTGACAGCGTTACTAAGTATTTATTAAGAGGGACACACTCTATAAAAACCTTTGAAAAATAAGCAGAAGCCAGAAGCCTGCCTGCATTCTAATTTTACTAACCAAAAGTAGAGGTCAGCTTAGTTCTATCAAAAGAAGACAGTGCCTTCTAATTACGTTCTCTACTCAGTTCATAATTGCTCAACAAATTTCTCAGATTAGAGATTAGCTAATCACACATGCAATAAACAACAACCACATTCAATTTACTTGGGTACTGCTATCAGTAAACTTTATAGTCTAGTAAACTACCATCTGTATTTCTTCCTTTTTCCCACAGTATATCATCAATATGGACAGCTGCAGATACTAATATTTTTTCTTATTAACTGAAGTGTTTCCTTATACTGTGATTAATTGTATACACATAATTCATCCACTGCTGTTATTGTGCTTTTTTTTTTCCCCAAATCCTTTGAATTTTCTGGTCAGTTTCTTTCAGTTGTGCATATAAGAAATAGACTTTCTGCCCACAAAGGTTATGATCTTCCTTGAATCCAGCCCTTTCTAACACAATAGTGGTATCTTCTTCAATGCCTCAAAATTGTGAACACCATGCATGAAGGCATACTGATGGATCAATTTCATGATCCATTGGCAGCGTTTAACTATGTACTATGGTCCCTCTGGGACGCATGGCCCTTCAATATCAACAGCAGAGGACAACGACTCTGTGAAACACTTACTTCTGCAATTTACCAGGAAATTCACAGTGGATTTTTTTTTGTTTTGTTTGCTTGTTTGTTTGCTTGTTTGTTTGTTTGTTTGTTCTATTGTTTTTTGTAATAGGTAACAGATACGGAATAGGTGTAATAGGTGTAATAGGTCAGGAACACAAGGCAAGTCAGCATATACAAAAGAGGTAAAAATAAACCCAACCAAAATTTCAATGTCACCAGCACATCGTAGGCATTACATACCAGTTTGATTTATTTAACTATAACTGATTTTTTTTTTTTTTTTCTTAGCATGGGAACAGGAGGGCATCAAATCTGCTGAACAGTTTGGAGCCAAGTCCAGGTCTCTGCTGACACTGAGGAGGTCACCCAGTCTTCCCAGCCTGAATGATTATGGCTGGTTGCCTAGAACTGGACCTTGGTGCTTGGTGCTGGTGCTTGGGCCACCACCCTCACTTCATAGGATCCATCAGACTGGACATTAAAACCTGTCCATAGGGTCATCAGAAGATAGCCAATGCAACAAAAAGAAGGCTTTTCCCTTGGTAGAATTTGCCTTTTCCACTGAGCATCTCCAGACATAACTGTAATGTTACTAAGCAGTGTCTGTGACTGCCCAGAACCTCAGTTTGCTGCAGCAACTGCAGATTCTGTCCTGGAGCCTTTTTTTTCAGGGCTCCTGTGAATGAATAAGTAAGGCAGGTTCTCCAGCAGGACTGTGGCTTGTACTTTCAGTGCGGCTTTTGGAGAGCAGCAGATCTGGGTGCTGACCAAAGGCAGCCTCTCTCTCCACTAACAGCTGCAGAGTGATCTCTGTCTCACACAGCATCTTTCCCAGGCCTGTAGGTGTGAGGAGGGGAAAGGGGCATTGGCAGTACTTAGGAATCCAAAAGAGTTTCTGCTTTTCCTGAGCGCATCCTTCAGTTACCACTACTCAACCAGGTCATGCAGGATCTCAGGGGGATAACATGAGGCTTGAGGAACTTCGGTGCCCAAGAACTTTCCCAGGGCTTCAGAGCTGATGGGGGAAGACAGAAAAGCCCATGTGGCTGGCTGCCCAAAATTCTATCAATGATTCCCAGCCCACAGAGAGATCCCTTGAGAAGAAATTCTCCTCTCCCTCAGTTGGCTGAGACTTGCTTTGCTTTTCCTCTTCTACCACTAGACATGTGTGGAGGCATATGGCACAGTTCTCATGACAGCACATGGTAGCCAGCATCCATATACCCCTGGAGGAGAGTGCAGATGCCCAAGAAGACATGAAGAAGATGCAAGTGCCTACATCAGCCAGTTGCAGCAGGCTGGAATGGCAGATGCAGCAGAAGACCTTCTGTGCCTCATCTGCACTGGCAACATCAAGAACACAGCCTATGTGGCCTTCCACTTCCAACACTTCTTTGATTTCATCCAGTAGTAGTACAGATGGAGAAACATGTGCCTCCAAGCTGCAGGTGGACTTTCCAGCTGCTCCTGCACAAAGTGCAAGTAGGATATCACTGCCAGGAGTACATGGTGGAAAATTCTGGCTGCCACTGCCATTCTACGTAGTTTGGTAACTGTCCATAGCCCATCAGGTGGGAAGACATTAATTATATTCCAGATAGGATGTAGATGCAGGACACCACCACACCACTTCCTAGCAAGCTCCTACAGACAGCAATTAGTGGGAGCCAACCCCACCAAGTACAGGGGAGCACCCAGCTAGCCCTGCAGCTACACTCCACTGTCACATTGGCACCATGCTGGAGAAAACTCTTCAACTGATCTCCTGTAATATCTGGATGACTTTCAGGGAGTCTTTTTCAATACCGAAAAGCAACCCATTTTAGGGAATATTTTCCAACTCTGGAAAGTAACTGGCAACTGGTAACTCGTCACAAGTGGTGTTCTCCAGGGGTGAGTACTGTGGCTGGTCCTATTTTATATCTTTGTTGATAATCTGGATGAGAGGACTGAGTGCATCCTCAGCAAGTTTGCAGATAATACCAACTTGAGGGGAAGTGTAGATCTGTTTGAGGGTAGGAGAACCAGCAGAAGGATGTGGATAGGCTGCATCAATTGACTGAGGCCAATTGCATGTGATTCAAAAAGATGAAGTGCCACATCCTGCACAAGACTACAGGCTTGGGGCAGAGTGGTAGAAAAGAATTTGGGGATGCTAGTCAAGAGCCAGCTGAAAATGATCCAAAAGCATGCCAGGGTGGCCAAGAAAGCCAAGAGGATTCTGGCTTGTATCAGAAACAGTGTAGCCAGCAGGAATAAAGAGGTCATCATCCCCTTATGATGAGGCTACACCTTGAATACTCTGTTTACTTTTAATCCCTCTCTACAGGAAATGTGTTGAGACCCTGGAGCACTTCCAGAGAAGGGCAATGTAACTGTTGAGGAGTCTGGACACAAATCTTATGATGAACAGTTGAAATAACTGAGATTGTTTAGCCTGGAGGAGAGAAGGCTCAGGGGAGACCTTATCGCTCTCTTTAACAACCTAAAAGGAGATTGGAGTGAGGTAGGGATTGGTTTCTTCTCCCACGTTACAGCAACAGGACAAGAAGGAATGGCCACATGATCCACAAGGGAGGTTCAGGTTATGTATTAGAAAAATGTTCTTCTCAGAAAGTTGTAATGCATTGAAACAGGCTACCCAGGCAAGTGTTGAAGTCACAGTCCTTGGAGGTGCTCAAGAAATATGTAGGTGTGGTTTTTAAGGACATGGTATAGTGGGCATAGTGGTGATGGATTGATGGTTGGTCTGTATGCTATTAAGATATCTTTTCCAACTTTGTTTTATGATTCTTACTGAGCACTAACCTGGCCAGTATAGGTGACCTGCCCCCTCCCCCCATTTGGTTTGATCCAGTAATAGCCCAGTACTAAAGCTCAATGCGTAGGTTAATTATTTTTGTTCCTTTCTAAAAGCTGCTAAAAGAAGCAGCTGTACAAAAGTATTTTGTACTTTTTTTTTTTTTTTTTTTTTTTTTTTTTTTTTTCTTTATAACTTGAGAAATACTTGGCTAATATTACAAAACCATAATTTTTCTTCATTTTTTTTCCTGGATTTCTTGAGATTTCCAACCAGCATCATCAATTGCTGTAGAGCAATGGAACACTGTACTAAAAAAAAAAAAATCTAACAACAACTCACTGACCTGTTGAGGGCAAAATTCATGTTAGATATTCCTGTTTGATTACATCTATGTTTTCCAAAATGTGGTTTGAAATAACCCTAGTTTTGACATTGATGGTACTTAGCAGTACTGAGATAGCTGAGATCCAAAAACATTGACACAATTTCTGAACTGGTGTCTGAATAGCCAAACTGAATTTGAGCCATTTTGTAAAGTATGTTGAGTGTGGGCATTATACCTGAGAGCATATTTCTTTCTTGCTGTGAGAGTGATTTCTGACTATCCATACAGTTGCCAAAATAAATTCTGTTGAGATGCTGGAAAGGGGAGAATCATCCATCCTATGTAGAAGAACAGCTAACATTTGCTTGGCAACATGAAGGGAAAGGTTCACCAATGCCAGAAAAGAGTGTTTGGAGTAAAAGGAAAATCCATTGTATATCCATTTCTTTGGCAACAGGGAGGGATCTTCTCCAAGATTTTTGCTCTAGCTTAATTTAATTTCCTGGTGCACTTTTTGCTTGATAAATTTCTTAATAGATAGATTTCTTAATAGATAGATCTCTTAATAGATATATCTTAAAATGTTCTTAGATTTTTTAATATGCTGGATCTGGATATGTGGAAATTCCCTTGCCCTCCAAGGAAGCATTTCAACTTACACTTCAGTATTTTAAATCAGATTCAAAATCAGATGCTTTCTGATATGAAAACTCAGGGGACAATAAATTATATGTCTATGACAGAGAGGTTTTATGTGCTTGTGCTTTCTTTTTTTCTCTCTCCTTTTAAACTGTCTTCTACCAACACAGCTTTTTAATTTAAAATCACTGCAATGTCATTGTTTTCCACAATAATACTGGGACTTGACATTGGTTCGTGATGTGTTTATATTACCTTCTGATTTAAAATGACCAAAAAAAAGTACCCTAATCTCCACAAAGATTTAAAAAAAAAGAAAAAAATCAATAGGTAATGCTCCAACTAATATGATAAACTTAAAACTTTTGTGTCAAATTATGTATATTAGAAATTGAATTTCATTCCTCAGATAGACTCCAAATTTGTATTTAAGTCTGGAAGATGTTTCATGCCTACAGAACATGTAAGACTGAGGACTCAACACTATTTTCTTCTGTTATCTATTTTAGAGCAAACAAAGAAATCAGAGTACATTACTAGTTATATGTTTGAGGTGCAACTGATCCAAGTAGGAAGAGAAATAATAATCTTCCCTATACATGTTGTAAGAAATACCTTATTTTCCTCAATTATTGTTGTTATGGAAAGTTGGCTGAATTAACAGACACTCTGAAACCTTTCCAGGCTCATCTGCACTAAGCCACACAACACAGATATTTTTTAACTGCACAAAATAATCAGTTTATTATTCATTTCAAATTGAATATGTGGTTTTACATTTAAAATAGCTATTCAGTGGAAAAGTTTATTTAACTGTATCTCTAACATTTTCATAATTTTTTTTTAATATATTTTTCTAGACAACATTAACATTTTTGATTGTCAGCCATTATCAAAGCCAACATTAAGAAAATACTATGCAATTAACATAAAGACTGTCTAAGAATACTGGGGTGAAATTTCAAAACGTGCCCGTGATGTTGTAGTGTGACGTGACAAAAGTATTGCTCGTGGTAGTTCATTTATAATTGATAGAAGAGCTATTCAGAAATAGAATTGTTTCCGAATTCCTAGAGTGAATAGTGACAATTCAGGCTTTTTATGTAATTTCCAAAATATATTCACACATAATGTGTGTGCATATATTTGTACACGAAACAAAGCTTGTCCTTAGAGAAGCGTCAGATCTTTTGTACGTCTTGTAAGCAGATATACCTACCTGAATACACAGAAATATTTACAAAACACACAGAATAATTCTAAGATTTCTGGTATATATCATTTTTATTGCATGTCTTTGAATAAAATGCACGGTGCTTTCAATCAGAAGAACATGAGGACTTCACATGTGTATATCATGCACAATACACACTTTGGGAAAAAAAAAAAAAAAAAAAAAAAACAGTGAAAAGTGGATGGGGTCTTTGTGTGTGCGTATGTACTGTTATAAAAACACATCAGACTGAAGAAACCACTCAGTTGAGAAAAAAAAAATAAAACCTGGGGAAAAAAAAGCTTCCTTTCTCCAACTAGTTGGTGGTTGAAAGTAAAATGGCATGAAGACCTCTGACAGTGTTAGTCAGCTGTAGGCTATAACAGGGCTTCCTTGATTAATGAATGATTTAGTACTTTTAGTTTAGCACTTGCATACATGAAACAATTGAAACCAAACAAATGGTCTCAGGCTGATGTCCAGGACGAGAAGTCGTGTTAGCAATGATAATAGCAATCTAGCCTCTGCCTAAGCAGAGCCATTTCTCTCTCTCTTAACCAAGGATGTTCAACCTTTTTTCTTGCCCTGGCCAAATTGAGCAAAGAAGGATTGTTTTGGACTGATGGTTTGGTTGTTGATGAATAATGAGTGTGAACATGGGACTTGGCAGGGAGTAACCACCACCATGATGGCTCAAGGCAGGGGCAAATTACCACCTAGCTATCCAAGGACATATACGGCCTGCAGGGTGTGAGTTGCTGTGCAGGAATTTTCAGCTATACATTAAGATCTAGACAGTCCACTTTCTAATTTCACATAAAGATTCTTCTCTATCTCATTGAAGGATAAATATTTCAAAATTAAATAATGCTATTAGAAGTACACGTTCTTTTTTCTAACACTGGAGAAAAAAATCAGGTCAAGTATTTCCAACATTAGTTGATTTGGGGCATAACAATTTTTAGGAGGAATGTTCCCATCTCTCACATTTTCGATCTACATATGAAACTTGTCAAAAGTACATTAAAGAATCTGCAATTTATATTCATGATGTAGGAGGTGACCTTTTCACTCATGAGTGGTGTAGTCGTGTGGAGTGGCTAATGAGAGAAGCCCTGCTGAGAGCAGATAAATTTCAAAGCTTCAGAATAATTATTAGACATCTTATTGTATTTATAAACCTCCCTCATTTCAAATTGTCCCTTGATTCATAAAGCCATCTTATTCTTGTAAATTATAATGGTAGTCTCAACCAGTGCCAAATATTAATGAGTTGTCCGTGTGAAGGCTTCTATTCCTGGTTCTCTGTACCAGTGAAAAGCAATGAAGAGTAAAAAGAGAAAGGGAAAAACAGAGGACAGAGAAGGATGAAAGATTGCCTAGAAGGAGTGAGGGAGGAAACATCTGTCCTGTACTTCACCGACAATAATCTTTTTACAGCTTATGACACAGAGGCAGTGGGAACAGTGAGGTAATCATTTTGCTTGCCTGTCATCTTCAGAGACTGTTTCAAACAGCAGAATGAAAGTGGCTCCATTGAAGTGACTGACAAAACTCTTGTTGATTTAAATGAGGGCCAGGATTCCTACGGAATCTAAAAGGAGTGGGTGATCAGTGGAGAGGCAGGTTTACCACCGTCATGAACATGTCAGGCTTCATCAGAATCTTAAAAGCTTTTCATTAACTTAGTTTCCAGAACAGTACAGCGGTTTAGGGTACCCCATACTGCTACAGATAACAGATAATTTTTCAAAATGGCAAATAAAAAGTACAGCCACAGTCTACCTGACCCTGTTTTGGAACAGATGTACATAATAAACTAAGTCCCTGTCAACTGAAATTTGAGCAAATGCATGTTTTAAGTAATACTTCTTTACCACTATTCCTTATCCTTCAACTTCCACAAGGAATCACAGAACCTTGGAATACAGGAGTTGGAAGGGACATCTGGAGATCAACCCCCTGCTAAAGCATGTTAAAATATAATACGTTGCACAATAAAGTATCCATATGGGTCTTCAATACCTCCAGAGGGGAAGACTCCACAATATCTTTGGGTTGCCTGTTCTAGTGCTCAGTCACTCTCACTGTAAATAAGTTCTTCCTCATTATTATGAAACTTCCTATGCAGTAGTTTTTGCCCATTGTCCTTTGTCCTGTTGCTGCACACTGCTGAAGAGTCTGGACTCATCCATTTGACTGAACAATTTGCATTTTTATAAACTGTGATGAGATTTCCTCTCAGACTTCTCCAAGCTGAAAAACCCCAGCTCTCTCAACCTTTCTTCATAGATCAGATGCTCCAGGCCCTTTATCATCTTTGAAATCCTCTACTGGACTCTCTAGTCTCCTTGTGTCTTTTTTGAACCGAGGAGCTCAGAACTGGACACGGTACTCCAAATGTGGCCCCACCAGCACAAACTAGAGGAGGGAGGTCACCTCCTTCAGTCTGTTGGCTACACTCTTTTTAATGCACCCCAGGGTATCATTGACCATCTTGGCCACAAAGGCCAATGCTATTGGCTCACGGCCAACCTGTTGTTCACCAGGCTGCCCACATCTTTCTCTGCAGAGCTCCTTTCAACCAAGTCATCCTCTAATCTTTTCTGAAGCATGAGGTTATTCCTTCCAAGGTACTGGAGTCTAAATTTGTTCTTGCAAAACCTCAGACTCCTCTCCTCCCAGCTCTCCACCTGTTCAGCTTTCACTGAAAAGCAGCACAGACATTTAATGTATCAGCCATTTCTCTCAGAATACTTGCTAAAACATGTGTCATTACTAAGAAATATCAGTAATTAGAATTGTCAACTAGAAAAATATCCTCCTGCAATGGCAGCAGCAAATTTGGATCGTGGAGATGGGAGAATTTATAGAATCATAAAATCATAGAATCACAAGGTTAGAAACCTATAAGATCATCTAGTCCAACTGTCTTCTCATCACCATTGCCACCACAAGCACTAAACCATATTCACAGCTCCTCATCCAGACACCTCTTGAACACAGCCAGGGACAGCGACTCCACCACCTCCCTGGGCAGCCATTCCAGTGCCTGACCACTCTCTGAGAGAAAAAGATGTCCAACCATTGGTGTATAAAGTCCATAAATGTTTATATTTATAGTATAAGGATCTGCATGCATGCACTCGTGTATGTATTTACACATGTACACAAACTTCTTTACATATATTTATAGAGAGAGAGATGAATGATTCTAGTGGTATTAACTGCGGTAGATCTTAAAAATGTGCCCATAGTATAAATATATGCTGGCCTTATAATATGTGGTGAGTACACAAAATGACATTTTGGTGGAATTCACCAAATTTCCCTGTATGTTAAAAAAATAATAATAAAAAAATCCTATGAAGAAAGGCAGAGTGAGATGGATTTGATCATCCTGGAGAAGAGAAGGATAAGAGAAAGCCTGATTGCAGACTGGCAGTACTTCAAAGGAGCTTGCAAACAAGGCAAAGATAAGTTTTTAGATGGTCTGATAGTGATAGGACACTATCTTAGCACAATAGTTTAAGGTTCTTTTCAATCAGAGCTATTCTATGATTTAATGTAGCTGCTGAAGTCCAGTTCTATTTATTGGAGAAAATAGAAATCAGTAAGGATCTAAAGTTAAAATCTCATATTGTCCAACTAAATTAATTATCCATAAGTAGATCTACAGGAAAAAAAAAAAAAAAAAAAAAAAAAAGATTTTTATTGTTCACTAGTTTTGTTTTGAAAGAATAATGACAGTGAATTTGTAGAAGATAGGAAACAGCAAATAGTAAATAGCAAATCTGCAATCTATGGACAGGTAAACTCAGATTGTGCACTGCACAAAAAATGTGACATAAGACAATGACATTTTTGCCTTCTTTAACTGTAGAAATTGAAAAATCCTTCTAAAGAGTCTAACTCAGAATCATAAGGCACTATTTTCATTGTTATATATTGTTTTAATTATCTGATATATTTACTTTCACTATAGCTTTATCTTCTGCATGATTGGAGAACAATTTCTATCTTCACCCACTTAGTTTGTGGACAAAGTCTTGTTCATTTGTGCTGCATGTAGGAGAACCATATGTTTTCCAGATAGAAGATTTTTCACCTAATAGGAAAAAAATGGTCTTTCACAGTGAGTGAGTAGTCACACGCAAAATGTACTCTTAACTAGAAGTCTGTGTGCAAGGTCAAATTAGTTTCCAGTTTGTGACAGACGTATACTATTTCTAATCAACACAATTCCACTTAAAGATAGTGAGTCTGTGTTCATTTACATAGTGACAAACAATGGCTCATTGTGGCCTCCTCAAGATGTGTTTTTCTTAATGTTTATTACTGTAGGGAAGACAGTCTGGCTTGAAAAGAAAAATATCAAACATTTGATTACAAATATTACAGAAAAATAAACAGTAGTTACAGTAACATGAGCTGATTTTCTAAAAAGTAATAATAAAAAAAAAAAGGCAAGTATTTGGATTTTCAAATACCCAAATAGTAAAAAGTATTTCATTATTATCTCAAAAAACAAACAAACAAACAAACAAAAAGATGAAATTACCTGTTCTAAAAATTAGACACTTGGGCTTTTTCATTTTTTCTTGCTATTCCCCTAGCAGTCTTAAAATTGATATATGAGACTGAAGTTAAATGCAGAGCTGAAGAACTTCATTCACATTTATGGAAGACAAAAGAAATATCAGAGAACATCTGTATTTCTTTAATTCTCATCTCATCTAATTTTATTTTACTCTGATTTCCTCATTTTTCAAGTAAAAGACTTTTGCAGCTCACTAATACTTTATGTACTTTAAAATCTTCATACTACAGGAAATGCAACTATGAAGAGTTATTATTCTTTATCCTTTTCTAATATAACTGTTGAAAATCAAAACTCATAAACTTTCTTCACACGATGTCAGTTCTTGCTTCTATTAAAGAGGCATGAGCAGCAAAACTGGACTTCACCCCACTTCAGCCCAATAAAAGAACTGCCTCTCACTTGACATGATTTCAATCAGGCCAACAGAATTCAGTAAAACAGTTTAAGTGTGTACAGAACATTTGCCCGGTGTAGATCAGAGCTACACTTCACAGCTACCCAAATGTCAATCAGTCACTGAAGGCAGCAAAAGGTCTGCTCCAGTGAGCAGTGCTGAAAAAGGGCTCCAAATCCTTCCAGAAGGGATGGTGCAAATGCAATACTTAAGAGTTAGAATGAACAAAAAAATGGCTGATAAATGTTTCGAAATATTTTCAATTAGCAAAGATCTTTGGATTAATAAGAGCTAAATAAGCTCTTATTAATAAGAGCTGGGCAGTATTGAAAGTATATAAAAAAAAAAGAAGAAGAAGAAAGTCTTACTCAAAAAAGTTTGCCAAGCTCCTGACACAGGATCCTCAGTCAAATGCCATTCAAGTCAATACGAAAAAAAGGGAATTGAGGAAGTTACCAGAGCTACAGTGGAGAACATTCACCTGGATGAAGGCATCTCTGTACAGTTTTGATGCAGACACCTGACCTGCTTCATATATACAAAAGTCAGAAATGTGGCAAAGGACACCTAGACAGAGGTAGATCCTATGAGGTGAATACTGTCTGAATGTGTTCCTGCTCAGTGAAGCAGAATCACAAAATCACAGAATTGTAGAATGGACTGGGTTGAAAAGGATCTCAAAGACCACCTACTTTCAATCCCCTGACACGTGCAGAGCCATCAGCCACCAGACCAGGCTGCCCAGAGTCACATCCAGCCTGGCCTGGAATGCCTCCAGGGATGGGATATCCACAACCTCCTTGGGCAACCTGTTCCAGTGTGTCACCACCTTCTACATGAAAAACTTCCTCCTAGTATTTAACCTAAACCTTCCCTGTCTCAGTTTAAAACCATTCTTCCTTTTCCTACCACTATCAGTTGATGCAAACAATAATTCCCCCTCCTGCTTACATGCTCTTTTCAAGTACTAGAAGGTCACAATGAGTTCTCCCCAGAACCTTCTTTTCTGTAAGCTAAACACGCCCAGTTCTCTCAATCTTTCCTCATAGGAAGGTGCTCCAGCCCTCTGATCGTCTTAGTGGCCTTCCTCTGTACCTGTTTTGAGAGCTCCATGTCTTTCTTGGACTCAGGGCCCTAGACCTGGATGCAGTATTCCAGATGGGGCCTCACAAGAGCTGAGTAGGGGGGACAATCACCTCCCTCTCCCTGCTGGCCACTGTTCTTTTAATGGAGCCCAGAACAAAATTAGTGCTCTGGTCTGCAAGAGCACACTTCTTGTCCACCAGGAACCCCAAGTCCTTCTCCACAGGGCTGCTCTCAAGGATTTCTTCCTTCATTCTCTATAACTACCTGAGATTGCCCTTACCCAAGTGTAGCACCCTGCACTTGGCCTTTTTGAACCTCATTAGGTTTTCATGGGCTCACTTCTCCAGTCTGCTCAGGTTCCTCTGGATGGCTTCACTTCCTTTCAGTGTATCAACTGCACCACTTGGCTGGGTGTCATCTGCAAATTTACTGAGGGTGCACTCGATGTGACCATCTATGCTGTTGATAGAGATTTTCAAGAGCACCTGTCCCAAGACTGACCCCTGAGGGACACCGCATGTGACTGGTCTCCACCCTAGCATCTACATGATGCTAGCAGAGCCCTGTATAAGCTTGCTAGAATTCAGATACAGCCTCTTTTTTTCCAGAGATCATGGCTCCTCTTATTATGTGATGCTGTAGCTGGTGGGAAATAGAAAATAAATTATAAGCCTGTATAAGATAGGCTTCAGACTTCTCTATAGAAAAAAACTGTAAGGCACCTGAGAGGTTCAGTAGCTTACACTGCTATTTTTATGACAGCATAGTAAATATCTTCAAATATCCTCCTTGTCCCCCACTGCCACTTGCCCAGCTACTGTCAGCATTGCTGCTTGCCTGACAAAGGTGTGGCGAGGTAAAAAAATGGAGAAAGTAGGGCAAGGTAGAAGAGCTGTGTGAGAGAGAAAGAAAGACGATACCCAATACCCATAAAAAATTTGTTTTTAATTCCCTGGCTATCACAGATAGTGGCTGCTGCTAGCATTTAAGATAAGATTAGTTGGTGTTCTGCTATCAGCACCTCCACATTTTCCCTGCAGGGACTCCTTCTGACAGGCTGAAGCTGGAGGCATGTCTGAGGATTAACACAAGCTAATGATTATACACTAAAGCTTTGGAACTGTCGGACTAATAGGATTAAAGAATACCAGATGCAGGTCCCCGTTCAGGTTAAAAATGCACTTTTTACATTACAAAGTCAGACAGATCCCTTTGAACATGCAATGAATATGGATGTTTTCAATTATCACAGTCTTCCAGGGCTATACGATATGGTAAATTAATCCCTTTAGAACATCGGAAACAGGACAAAATAGCCTTCTTGAAGCTGAAATCCCTCGTTTTAGATTTTCTTTCATGGGGATAAGCAGTGGTGCACCACACATAATTAATCTTATTACAAACAGAGAGAAAAGAGAAATAATAATAATAATAACAATAAAAAAGATGGCAAAAAAAAATTGCTTAAATGTTTGAGAAACTAAGGGTTGAGGGAGGTGGGAAAACTTTTAAATCAGCAACTCTTAATTAATTTCCACAATAGTGGAAAACATGGAGATATTGTTCAGGAAATTACACAATTTTCCTATCCTTCAGGCAGCAACAAAACACAGTAATTAATAATATTAAACAAAGTCTTTTTGGAAAGAGAATAGAAATATATTTTTTATTAGAGTAAAAGGTTATAGAACACATTCATTTCTACTTTGAAGGGTCCAACCTCAGTGAGACTGGTCATTTTATTGTCTAAAATGGAAAGAATCTGGTCCCTTCAATTTCTCTCTATAATGGTTGAAATTTCTAGAAGGAAGAGAATAAAGATGAAAGAAGATAGTAAGAAAGAGAAGAGACAGAAGATAAAGGAGAACTATCTTATTTCAGGCTGACTAGGCCACAGCTTCTTTAAACTTCTATTTTGTGAGAAAACATGCAACTAATGTTATTAGCAGTCAAAAATAGTGGTAAGGAAGCACTGAAATGCTTGCTAGTTCAGTTTGAATGAGCACCCAGTACTTCAGTGATTTTCACTCAAAAAAGATCTAGATTTAAACTAGCAGTAGATTTTCTGCTGAATTTGAAAGAGTTTTCAGAAGATACCTGCATGGAAGAAAGAGAAGGAAGTGATTTTTCTAAAATCCAGATGCAAATTTTTGATTGCTTTTATTTTTAACAATGACAGAATATTTTAAATTGGAGGACCATCTCATGTAAATTGCACAAAATATTAATGCTCTGATAAATAAAGTGAAAATAAAAATGCACACTATCATTCTGTATTATCATTTCACTTGATAACTTATGAAAATGTAATTGAATGCAAGAAGTTATTCGCTGCCAATAGCACTGTAAAAATCTCAAAGGAAAGCAAAAATGAGCAAAAAGAAACATCTGATATTGCAGTATACTGCCGGATAATTTGAAAAACTACAATATCAGAATGTAGAGTCATAGAATCACAGAGTAATTGAATCATTTGAGTTGGAAAGGACCCTTAAAGGTCATCTAGTCAAAATTCCCTTCATTCAACAGGGGCACCTGCAGCTAGATCAGTTTGCTTAGAGCCTGTTCCAGCCAGATCTTGATTATCAGCAGGGATGGAGCATCCACAACCTTTCCAGGCATCCTTGTACAGTGCTTCACCACCTCATCATAAAAAACTTTTTATTTTTATTTGTGTTTTAAAACATTTCCACTTGCCCTGTTACATTAGACCCAGATAAGAGTAATTTTTGTGGATCCTCCTGTGGATGTGCTCCAACAGGTACATGACTCTTCTGTACCTAGAATTCCATATTTGTACAAAGTACTTCAGGTGAGGTCTCACCAAAACAATCCAGATGCAAGACCTTGTTCTTGACTTTGTTCCAATCTCACTAGGTTCACCTGAGCCTCACTGTTCGAGCCTACTTTGGTCTCTTCGAATGGCACATCATCCCTCAGGCATGTTGAACACATCCCACAGCTTGGTATCATCTGCAAAACTGCTGAGGATGTGCTCAACCTCACTGTCAATATCATTGACAAAAATATTACAGAGTAGGAGTCCCAGCACTTTGGATACCCCTCTGTGGGACACCACTGGTCACTGATCTCCATCCAAACATTGAGCCATTGACCACCACTCTGTGAGTACAATCTTGCAGCCAGTTCGTCATCCATCAAACAGGTCAATTGTCAAATCCACGTCCAGTTTGGAGAGAAGGATGTCATGGAAGACAGCGCCAAAGGGCTTACTGAAATCCAGATGGATGACATCAGTGTTCTTCCTTTGTCCACTGATATAATTACTCCATTATAGAGCACAGACCAGAGGTGAAGTGTTGTTGGATCAGGTAGTCATCAGTGGTTACCAGTGTGGAGAATGTTGTTAAAGATGTTAAGATGAAGAGCTGCAAGTAGCAACCCTGGTTGAGTACATGATCTCTAAGGAACATGGGCCTGGCAAAGAGTGGAGTAAGGACACTGAACTTCAGAAGAGTGAACTTCAGGTCATTTAATATTGGATAAGATCTCATGAAAGAAGTCCTTAGAGACAAAAGAGTGGAAGAAAGCTGGCTGTCTTTAAGGGTGCCTTTCTGAGAGCACAAGAACTGTCCATCCCTCAGAATAAGAAAGCAGGCGGGGAGGCAAGAAGTCTGCATGAAATAGCAAAGACCTCCTGGTAAAACTGAAGGAAAAGAAGGGCAAGTGCAGTGAAAGCAAGGGTATGCAACCTGGAAGAAAACAGGGATTCTGTCTGAAATTACAGAGATGTGATTCCAAAAGCCAAGGCACAGATAAAACTGAACTTGGTGAAGGATGTTAAAAACAACAAGTTATGAGCAGTGCCTCCCAGGGGTCCACCTCAGGACTGATACTCTTTAATACCTTTATTAATGTCATAGATGATGGGATTCAGAGCACCCTAAGCAAGTTTGCTGATGATGCCAAACTGAGTGGTGCAGTTAATAGAGCAGAAGGAAAGGAAGCCATTCAGGGAGGACCTTGATAAACTTGACATGTGAGCCCTTGTGAACTCAATGAAGCTCAACAAATCAAATTTCAAGGTTTTGCACCTGAGACAAAGTAATCCCAATATGTATACAAACTGGGAGAATTCTTCGAGAGTAGCCCTACTGAGAAGACCTTAAGAGTCTTGGTTGATGAAAAAATTAACATAAGCCAGAAATGTGTTCTTGCAGCCTGGTAGGCCATTGGTATCCTAGGTTCCATCAGAAGAGGGGTTGCCAGAAGGATGAGAAAGGTGATTATCCTTCTGTTTCTGCCCTCATGAGGCCCCAGTTGGAGTACTGTGTCAAAGTTTGGTGCCCCCAGCACTAGAAAGATGTGGAGTTTTTGGAGAGGGTCCATGGAAGAGCCATGAAGATGATCAGTGGACTGGAGAACCTCTCCTACGAAAACAGGGTCTAGGAACTGGCTTGCTTAGCTTGGATAAGAGAAGGCTGTGGTAATAACTCATTATTGTCTTCCAGTATTTAGAGGGAGATTATAAACATGAAGGAAATCAACATTTTACTTGGGTAGATAGTGATAGGACAAGGAGGAATGGTTTTAAACTAAAGGAAGGGAGATTCAGAGTACATGTCTGGAAGATTTTAACTGAGAGAGTGGTGAGGTGCTGAAACAGGTTACCCAGAGAGGCTGTGGATGCCCCATCCCTGGTTCGTTTAAGGCCAGGTTGGATGGGGCCTTTGACAGTCAGATCTAGCACTTGATCTAGCAGCTGGCAACCCTGCCTGTGGCAGGGGAGTTGCAACTTAATAATCCTTGAGGTCCGTTCCAACCTGTATGAATCTTTCTTTGTTTTCTGGCTCAATGCTTGCTTCCTGGGGTATTTCTTGTGATAAGACTGACTCTAGGAGACAAGTGATGAGTGTTGCCCTGTGACAATCAACATCACTGTGTGTAAAATTTTACATTTGAAAGCATTTCTCTGGATCTCTTTGCCTTTGGAAGAGCATGCTCAGGACTGTTTACTGGCAGAAGATCTAGCCTGACCAAATAACTCCAGCTGGCTATGGGAATGTGGGGGATGATACACTGTATCCTGTGAAGGCAAGATACAAGTGAGCATCTCCCTGCTCCCTCTTATCTGCTGGCAAGGCCTTGAAGATGGGAACAAAAGGAGTTCCTGCTGAGATCCAAAAGCCAGAAGCTGTCTCTCCAAAAAGAGCTGACTCAACCACTTCTGACTTATAAATAAGTTTATACTATCATTGGAAAGTAAATGCCATCATCGCTGTGATTACCTTCATCGTCAATGGAACAATGTCCGATAATCCGCCACTACTGAAGACTGCGCTATGAACCACGCTGGATTCATGGTGGTGACTATCTGTCTCATGCTTCCTGTAAAGACTCCTTGCTTCTTCTTTCCTGTCTTTTCTATCACCCTCCTTCCCTTCCCCATTATCCTAATTCATAATAGTGTCCATCTCCCCTTCTCCCCTTCTCCATCTCCCTGATTAAGATTGGTAATAAACTGGTCGAACCAGCATTTGAACCGTTTTTTCTTAATCTCATGCCAGGCATATAGATATCAAAAAACCTCCTCTCCCTCCCGTAAATTGGAGTGAGACACATCCCAAGTCATTCTATGATTCTATGATTCATTAGAAGGCCACTATGTTGATCAGGCAGGACTTGCCTTTGAAGAAGCCATGCTGGTGTCTTGTTTCACCTCCCAGTTTTCCATATCTCAGCATAGCTTCCAGGAAGAGCTATTCCATAATCTTCCCTGCACAGAGGTAAGGAAAATTGAAATTAACATTTAAATTGAAAAAAAGAAAAAAAAAAAAAAAAAGAAAAAGAGAGAGAGAGAGAGAGAGAGCATGAGAACAGTTCCCTACTACCACAGATTATGCAGTTGAGTTTTCTGCATTTGAGATCACAGGGGTCAGCACACGCAGAGTGCAAGGAATGAGCCTTGCTGTCATTGTCGTGTGATTTCTGGTTTTTGGTATGCCACATCATAACATTGTGCAGTGCACTGGGAGTTTAACTGTTGATGTTCAAGTTCTGGGTCCCCAGGGGGCTTTGCAGTCAGAGAGGAGATAGAATTCCTGGTAAGGTCACCTGATGCGCTCTTTTTTATCCTCTCTTCTTCGTTGGCTCTCCTCCTGTCTCCCTGCTGCTCAACTGGACTGTGCATCTCACCTCAGCATTGTGGTGAGGCCTATCCACCTTTCGGACATTCTCTCTCTCATTATATTTGATTTATTAGCTTCAATTCTAATTATATTGTATTATAGTATGTTATCTTGCATTCCTATACTACATTTAGTAAATTAGTTTGTTTCTCCTCAGATCATTGCCACTGTTTTTTTTAATTATTTTGCGGTCCCCTGTTTTCCTTTTCCAGAGGCATGGATTTTGCGGAATCGCTCCACCCTGCTAGTCATGGAACTGGGCCAGACCAGCCCATAAACTGTTGACACTTGCCCTGGGAAAATCACCTGCCTGATCATGGTGGCTAACCTACCGAGTAAGTCTGTTCACTAAGGTGTAGAACTGTGGAGCTCCTTGAGACTGAGAATGCGACAGTCTGATATCCTGAGCAACTTCCCCCAGTCTGTGCACAAAGGCGGGTCATTTCTGCATTCATATCTAGGAACACGTGCATATCAAAGTTCAGTGAAAAATAAAGTCTAAGTATGGCAATAAGTCTTAATTTCAGTTACTAGCTTCTCAGACTGCAACTTCTTTATCCTTTTTTAAACTAATTGTAATCATCAAAATTATGGTTATCATCATTGTCCACTCATCTTGCTCTCATAGAGAGTTGAGTAGAATGCACTCTGTAAGTAAAAATATATGTTAGAACATAAGCATAACCATTTTAATTACATTAAATAAAACATAAAATAATCCTGTGTTTCTATATGATGATACATAATGATGTATTACCATTCTGTAAAAACAAGAAATTCTCTTGGATTTTTGGTAATATTTCTTCTATCCAAGGCATTTCTTTCTATTTGAAAACAAGTTGAGTACAATTTATCTTCCATTTCCCAATTAGAACTTCAGAAAAATGTGGCAAAGAGTAAGCACAAAAAATGTAGCCATCCACTGCTGTTAACAAGAGAAGAGTATACTGTAACCAGACCCTTTCATTAAAAGTTTCCCCATCTCTCCATGCGTGCAGAGGTTACTGCTCTTCCGCAGCACTTACTGACAATGAAATGGCTGTTTGGAATATGGATTTGAAACACTCCTCTCTTTCTAAAAGACAACAGTTCTGTGGAAGGCTTGCTGTTCTTCATTAGCTTCCTAAATGCATTTAGGGTCACGTTGGTGTCAGCTATGATTCATCTTCTAAAGCTTTACCAGTTTACACTCAGAACAACAAAACCATGTACCTGATTATAGTGGAACACTAAGTTTAGTGACACCTTTCAGTCAGGTCTTCTCATGAGAACAAATTAAAAGTTTTGCCCTATCCTCATCTTTTCTCAGTTTGAAGTTCTTCTGGTCACTTATTTCTGTTCAATGCTTGCAATGCGCTTCCAGAACATTTTTCAACACCATTTGAGGATCCTTAATCCTATAATAGGAAATTTGCTTCTAACAACAAAGATAAATGCAGAGATACATTTCACATTTTATCTGTTCAGTGCAACTTCTTTTTTCTTCATCCTTTTTTTTTTTTTTTTTTTTTTTTTTTTAATCTTGATCACTTTTGTGATAAAATAGGATCTGTAACATTTCATGTGCACAGAAAAAATAATAAAACAAAGAAGTAGCACTATAAAAATGTACATCATTCACTGAAACAAATCTATAGCTACATTAGAAAAAAAAAAATGTAGTTCACCAAATAATCTCCCAAGATAACCATCCCAGAAAAAAGAATTATTCATACAAGTGACCACCTTGAGTAAGCTACAAATAAGTCTTAAAATCAAAATAACATTTTCTCTTTATTGTACTAGTTCACTTTCTCAACCCACTCTGATTGATTCACTTGTTTAATTTTCATCTCTTCTTAGCTAAAGCTATGATTTTTTATTATTATTATTTTATTTCCTATCTGCTACAAATTCTGGAGTTATTTTAGGAAAGATATAAAAAGGAATCAATTTATAATAGTATCAAAGTAAAAAATAACACATTACAGAGATTTTTTATTAATGAGGAACAGATTAAGAAAGTTTAACATTCAGTCAATGGAGTTAGAATACTGCCATAATTTCACAGCAACTGTAGCAATAAATGGAAAATGGTTGTCCAAAAAAAAGCAATATCAACCAACATGCATGCACTCTTGATTTTAAACAAGCAATTCATCTTATAATAGCAAATTCTTGAGGACACAATTTCAGTATGCAAACTAACTTTATTGATGATATTCTGGAAAAAAAAAAAAAAAAAAAAAAAAAAAAAGTGTTTATTTCAGTTTTTAGTCTTCTATCACAACCACACACAATTTCATTTTAGGGATTTAATGTTGCTCCTACTACTGTTATCATATTCAAGAAATCTGAACCCTCAATTTTAGAGAAGGTTGCTTGTTTAGTCTTTTCATTAGAATATTTTCTTTTAAAAAATCACATATTTTAATGTTGACAGTTATGCACTGAAAATACAATCTTTCTGAGGCAGTCACAAAATGTAAGGAAATGTAAGGAAAAATATCAGGATTAGAACTACAAATCTTAGAGATACAGATCAAGCATTTGTTTTCCTTTAAGCTAAATGGACTCCCTACATCTCAAAAATTACTCTAAAACATATTGTTTTGGCCCACCAGAGGGAGCCCATAATATTTCACGAATGAAAAAGGAACACACTGGCAATTACGTAGAAAAATAAATGAAAATTAGTGGTGGAGCTCATATATGTGTGTTTGTATTTATTTATTTGCTACGCATTGCCTAGCATGGCTAAAATCCTAGCATTTGTGTCAGATAATAATTAGGAAAGTAATAAGTGCATTTCCATGAAATGACACCAGGGACAGATATGAACCATTTTATATTTTAGTAAAAATTAGAGAATAGTAGCATGTTGAAGTGGAAGAGAGGCAAGTATTTATTTATGTCTACATTGAGCATAATTATAATTTTGGATATACTAATGCTTTACCTTTACTCAATAACAAGAAAGGAGCAGCTGCTGAACAAAATACTAGTTATATTTTGACCTTCCCAAAAATTACACAGAACAGACACGTGGATATGGATGTGGAAAAAATCTAGCTGAAATATGTGCTCCATAGAGATCAGATGGGAAAATGTGGGAGACTCAGAACAAAGGGAGTGAAATGTTGCTTGTGACTCTGTACTTAAAGTTACTGTCCCAGGTTATTCCTAGTAACACCACTGCTGAAACCTATCTTTTCTCCTGGCATATTTTCTTTTCCATGATTTTATAATATCCTTATCATCTTTGCATATGCAGAGGACGTTAATGGCAACGTATTTACATTAAATTAAGGCTAACTTGGGATTTCTATTTTTGGACATGTATTTTATTTTCCAGTCACTATTACTTAGCCATTTCCAAAATGCGAAAGTATCTCTTTCATTTTTTGCCATCTATTAGTCCTTCCACTGAGGACTGACTTTAAAATTCTCTATCTCTTTCATGATTTGATGAAATGCTGGGGCAACCCCAGTTATTTACAAACTGCACAAACTAGAGGAAGCTCACCTTTAGAGCAGCTCTGAGGAGAAGGACTTGGGAATCCTGGCGGATGAGAAACTGGACACGAACCAGCAGTGTCGCTTACAGACCAGAAGGCAAACTGTGTTCTGGGCTGCATTAAAAAGGGGGAGGGCCAGCAGAGAGAGGGAGGTGATTATCCCCCCTATTCAGCTCTTGTGAGGCCCCATCTGGGACCTGGAGCCCTTAACACAAAATAGACGCAGAGGTCTTAGAGCAGATCCAAAAGCTACTAAGACGATCAGAGGGCTGGAGCACCTTCCTATGAGGAAAGATCGAGAGAACTGGGCGTGTTTAGCTTACAGAAAAGAAGGTTCTGGGGAGAACTCATTGTGACCTTCTAGTACTTGAAAAGAGCATGTAAGCAGGAGGGGGAATTATTGTTTGCATCAACTGATAGTGGTAGGAAAAGGAAGAATGGTTTTAAACTGAGACAGGGAAGGTTTAGGTTAAATACTAGGAGGAAGTTTTTCATGTAGAAGGTGGTGACACACTGGAACAGGTTGCCCAAGGAGGTTGTGGATATCCCATCCCTGGAGGCATTCCAGGCCAGGCTGGATGTGACTCTGGGCAGCCTGGTCTGGTGGTTGGTGATCCTGCATATAGCAGGGATGTTGAAACTGGGTGATCATTGTCCTTGGTCCTTTTCAACCCAGGCCACTCTATGATTCCGTGATTCTGTGAATAAGCTTTCCAACAGTTTTAAACAGCCTACACTTTTTTATTAAGAGTGCTGACATTTCTTTCTATAAGAGTAAGATTAAGTTTGATTCTAATCACTTCTAATCTCTCCAAAATTCTGTCATTCACTAATATATGAAGATCTTTATAATTTTCTCCCCATAACAAACTTCACTCCAATCACCCCAACTTGGGAGGGCAGCTTTCGGGGTAGCAAGGATATTATAGTTTTGAAGCTTATTCCTTCTTCAGCAGGAGTTATTTATCCATTACTTTTGCATTTACTTTGTATGCATATTTAAATGAGAAAGTCGGAAAAAAAGTCCAAACAAAATTTGAAAATATTTACTGAAAAAAAAATTAGTTCTCTTATACCAAGTATATATTAAATTTGACTAAATTAACACATCTTGGCTTCTAACCGCTCCCTTTAATAATTCACAGATAAACAATTTTGTTTTCTTACAGATTTTAAGCTTTTGTTCAGAGATTCACAAAAGAAAAAACAAATCTCATAAACTATGTTGTACTAAGCTAATTTACAAAAGTGGCAGACTCCAGTTATTTTTCCTTACTAGTAGGTGAAAGTCATCAATTGCATCTTTATAAGCTATAGCTGCTGAAGACAATTTGAAGAGCTCAAGAAGTTAAAACAGATTTAAATTCTTGTCAAATAATTAGTTGTTACTGTCAGATAATCTCTCAAAATATATGCTCTGCACCAATTCATCATGAAAATTAAATAATTTAAATAATATTCCTTATTCAAAATTTTTTCTCAGTATCACAGATTTGTGATTTGTTTGCTAATGATTTCAAAGCTCTCAAAGCACATCATCCCCAGCAAGATTTTTAGGTAACACTAGATGTTGTGTACCATTAGCTAGTTATCAAGTCTTTTATTAAACAAATATGAAGCAGATGTAGCCCTCAGAATTTGATTACTTGTAAACCCCTTCAAAGTCTCCCTATAGTTTTACTCAATTGATCAACTTCAACTTGTTTATCACTAAACCACTCATTTAATTTAACAGTCCTCTACAGAAAGCCTCAGTTAAAATGCATCTTGTGTCCCCTTCTTGGATCTTAAATAATTACCCATGTCTGCTATGTATTCTAATCTCTTCCTTAATGAAGATCTTTAGCCCTTAATAATTTAAGAGGATGTCAAGATGAGTCTTACTAAGAGAGGAATCTTTTAAAAGGCATAAACAGTAGTAAATGTTAAGATAGTAGAAAATGAACAGCACTATTCTGTTATCAGTCATCAAAATCAGGGATGAAATATGCCAGAAAGAATATGATTTAAGGCAAGATTTAATAGGGCATTTGGTGCCACAACAGATAGTTTTTTCTTAAGTTGAATGTAGACTGCTGAAACTGGTTTACATGCTGCTCTGCTGAGTATCACAAAATTTCATATGAGGTGGCTGGTGCCCAGACTGGATCTAATCTAATTGCCTCACACCTAGTCATCCCAATTTGGTAGCTTAAAATGGGATTCATAATAGCCTCATTACAAAGATCTTAACTGATCATAGTGAGAGTACATGCCTGGAGAGTGCTTACAAAGAGGCCTGACTGGAGTCATGCAGAGAAATAGCTGTTTCTTGGTAATGATCTGACTTAGACTGCTCTGTCTGTCAAGAGAAAAGCAGCTCCAAATACATTCAGAGTGCACATTTCTATGCATTTTTCTAGGCATCTGGACTATTGCTAAGGAAGAATACAAGTTTGGACGTAAATTCTTTGCACCTGTGCAAGCATTTGTAGCATGGTATTCCACCTGACGTCCAGGATTAAACATATACAGTATCCTGCTGTTATTTGTTTCTGCATTCAGACAAGGAGTTCAACAGAGATGTTAAAAAAAAAAAAAAAATCAATTTATTTTTTGGCATATTTGTTTAATAGCAGAGATATTTTCCTCACTGATTCCTTGAAAGTTTTACTTTGACCACAGAGATATTGTACAAAGAAATTCTCACTGACTTCTCCATTTCTATAAATTGAATAAATTCTTTGTGCAAACACCTCAAATAATCATCCCAAATAATTGTCTCACTTCTTAGGGCTGCATTATGACCAATACTTTCATCTTACACTTAGCAAACATAAACATCACAGTTTGTGTAATGCCCTACATAGGATCAGGTGCAAGTAGTTCTGCTCAACTTTGCATCTTCTATCAGAAAAAGCCTAGTACATGGAATGAACAGAATATTTTTCTAAAGGTCCAGGAGTAGGACAGAGATTCTCTACTCCTTAATGCAACCTTAAGTTGGAGTGTAGACTTGCAAGATCACAATGAACTAAAAGAAGTAGGAACCATTTTAGTAACTGCAGGAATTACTGCAGGCCATTCCTAGCAATACCATCTAGTTGGATTAGCATTCATGGTAAGCTGAAGCAATTTTTTCTTTGTTATATTGCCAGAAAAAAGAGTCAGAATGTGACCCAGTGGATATCCTGCAGACATTATCACAAAGCTCCACCGTTTTATCTCTGACCAGATACCACATACCGTAGATAGTCTAAGTGCTCTGTGCTTTTAAGAGGTTAAACGTTTGCTGTACTGCACAGTGAAGCAGCTATGACATTGAGAAGATGGTGAAATAGCCACTTTGTGAAAGCTAGGAAAGATGGGATCACTTCTTTGAATTTCTTTAGCTGCAACCACAGTTCTGGGAGACAGTAGCAGAAGGCTGCAAGGGTATATGGAAAACTATTATATCAGTCTATCCTTGACCTATGAATCCTTTTGCAATTTTTAAATAGGTAGATACAACTAAAACAGCTTGAGCTTTTGCATAAGTAGACAAAGGTAACCCAGTTGTGCAACTTATATTTAAAGTTCTAGAAAATTCCTGAGAACATATTTCATTGAAAGCTATTAAAAACAAACAAACAAACAAACAAAACAACAAGGTTTTGGAGGCCACAAGGAAGAGCTCTCCAATGAATTTATGACTGGAGAAATGGTAGCAAGAAAAGAGTAAGAAAAGACATTCAACATTCAGTATAAACAAATTGGAAAGTGAAACTTAGTAAAACAAATTGGTATAGCAGTCAACGCTTGATGGAATGAAATCTCAAGTTATTAAGAGTTGCTTTGAAGTTTTGTAACAAAGAGTAACATGGTAAAATAGATTAAATATTGTGGTGCTGAAATGAAAATAAAGGACTGTCAATTGTCTACAGGCTGGTTTGGCCCGGTTCCATGACTAGCAAGGCTGGGGGACACACTTAACCACATGCTGGGAAAAGGAAAAGGAAAAGGGGGAAAAGGGTAGAGAGATGGACCTAAAAACAAAATAGTGGTTCCATGGAAACAAACTATTTTACTAAATAAGATATCAAAATAACACAATATAATACAATTGAAGCTAATATATCAAATAAAATGAGAGTATCCAAAAACTGAAGGCCTCACTCTAATGCTAAAAGCGAGATGTTTAGGTGGGACAAGAAGAAAGGGAAAAGAAAGAGACATCTCATGACCAGTGAACAGTTTTATCTTTCCCTCTGAGTAGAAAACAGACACAGAACAATGCAAATTCCTCAGGGGTATGTAATACTTTTTCTTTTCTGAGAACCAGGTACCAGAAAATATTGGCAGTCCTTGGAACTGAAGTATTAATTGCTCAACTTCCAGTGCACTGCATGATGTTATGATGTTACACTGATAACAAGCAATCATAAGACCATGACTGAGACAAAGAAAAAAAATACCCATTAAATTAAACAATATTGGAAGAAAAAAAAAATGGATATGACACCAAGCTGGCAGGCAGTGTTGATCTGCTTGAGGAAAGGAAGGCCCTACAGAGGAATCTAGACAGGCTGAACTGCTGGACTGAGGCCAATGGGATGAACTTCAACAAGACCGAGTTCTGGGTCCTGCTCTTTGGCCATAACAACCCCAGGCAACACCACAGGTTTGGGGAAGAGTTGTTGGAGGACTATGTCAGTTCTTAGTTGAATATGTGCAGTAGTGTGGCCAGTTGGCCAAGAAGGTCAATGGCATCCTGGGTTGTGTCAGAAATAGCATTGCCAACAGAAGGAAATTATCAGAAATTATCATCCCTCTGTACTCAGCCCTGGTGAAGCTGCACCTCAAATACCATGTTAACTTTTGTACCCCTCACTACCAGAAAGGCATTGAGGCCATGCAGCATGTTCAGAGAAGGGGAACAAGGCTGGGAAGTGGTCTGGAGCTCAAGCCTTATGAGGAGCAGCTAGAGAGTTAGGATTGTTTTATCTAGAGAAGAGGAGGCTCAGGGGTGGGCTTATCACTCTCTACAATTATCTGAATGGAGGTTGTGGTGAGGTATTCTCCTCCCATGTAATTAGCAATAGGACTAGAGGGAATGGCCTGGAGTCGTGCCAGGGAAGATTCAGGTTGGAAGTAATTCTTCTCCAAGAGAGTGGTCAGGCACTGGAAAGGGCTGCCTAGTAAGGTGGTTGAGTCACCATCCCTAGAGATGCTCGAGAAAAGTTTAGATGTTGTACAGCCAGGGTTTAGTGAGAAATATTGGTGATGGGTGAATGGTTGGATTGGTTTATCATAGAGGTGTTGTCCAACCTTGACAATTCTATGATTGTATGATTCCTAATTAGTACAAAACACTAAAATGCTGAACAGAATTAAGAGAATGAAAACTGTTGGGAAAGGAATAGCAATTGAAACAAGTAAGTTATGGTGCATAAACCCTTTGTGACGCCACATTTTCAGCAATGTGTACTGCTTTGGTGTACCTATCTCAGAAAAGGTAAAACAGAATATAGAACAAGAAGGACAAGAAAGTTGATGAGTAGTATATAGTGGTTTCTGTGAAAAGATAAACCAAAAGATTTTTCAGTCTAGGAAAGAGATGGCTAATAGTAAGACTAGGGGGAATAGCCTGAAGTTGCACCAGAGGAGTTTCAGGATGTCAGGAAAAATTTCTTCTCTGAAAGAGTAGTTAGGCACTGGAACAGGCTGCCCAGAGAGATGGCTGAGTCACCGCCCCCAGGGTGTTCAAGAAATGTTTAGATGTTGTACTAAGGGACGTGATTTATAGGGGAAATATTGGTGATACCTGAACAGTTGGACCGGTTGATCTCGGAGGTCATTTCCAGCTTTGGTGATTCTATGGCTCTGTGATTCTATGGCTAAGAATATGACAGCAGTTTTTAATGGCACGAAGAAGATAAATAGGTATGGCTATTCACAATATCACATACACATAGCCTTGAAGGAAATAAGTAATATAAGAAATGAGTTGGTTGAAAAGAAGAGGAAATACATATTTTTTAATAAAACTATTTAAATTATAGTATATACCAAAACAATTTAATTAATAGAAGACCAATCAGGGGTAAAAAAAAAAATAAATGTAAGAACCCTGTGAGTACCTGAGTCAGTGAAGAAAATGGGCAGAGGTTTTCCAAGCAAACAGAAATGCCAGTGGAGCTCACAAACTGACAGACTATGGTGCGGCCTGTGGAGGACATGATAAGAGAAGGGAACTACTGTGAGAGAGGAGTGGAAGAAGGAGCCATTATAGACTGACTCTAACCCCATTCTCCATGCAGTGCACAGGGCTAGAGGGCAGGAGTTGGAAACTCAGGAGTGATGTTGAGGCTGAGAAGAAGGCGGGGAAGGTATTCTGGTTTTTATTTTCATTTCTCATCTAACTACATTTTAATTGGTAATAAATTAAATGACTTTTCCTAAGTTGACTCTGTTTCGCCTATTACAGTAATTGGTAAATACTGTAGTGATCTCCATGTCTTCTATATCTTATTTTTTCCCCTTCCACTGTCTTACTGAGGAGGGCATAGAGTATGACGCTTGGTGGACATCTGGTGGCCAACAAATCTCAGCCCAACATAAGGTTCTGTCTAGTTTTTCTAAAAAAATTTCAGCTAAAAAAAAAAAAAAAAAAATGTAGCAAACTTGCAAAAACTGAATAGTTATATGTATTCCCCAGTTTCCTTTCCCTATCTCTAAGTAACCTCTACATGCCACATCAGAGAGGAATGGGAAAACTGTCTAATAGAACATCCAATGTGATTCAGCGAAACAATCATTAGGCCAATTATCTCAGCCCCACAGTACAGAAACTGTAAAACTGACTATGATGTTCTATGCAATGTGAACTTAGAAATGTATCTACTAGAATTTCTGGTGTTTAGGGATGGTTCAAAAAGGAAATACCAGCAATGCATTCAGAACTGACTGTGATGAAGATTAGGTGACAAAAGATGACAGTCATACATTAAACTGCTGGAAAGAATGTATTACATCCTCAGATTGGTCCTGCTAAAGGAAGAGGCATCCTGCCTCAGGCTCATGTTTTTAAATGAAGGCATTTCTCCTCACTTACCTGTTTTTCTGCATGAAACAAGGAAATGTAGTGCTACCACATTCAGCTTGTCCAGAAAGATAAGATGACACTGAGAGTCCAGACAACGGAGGAAACTGAGCTAGTGTTTAGAAAATCATCTAAGTGAAATACAATTAAATTCTCTTTCTTTTAATAAAAAGCATAAGACTCCTGACATTCATACATAACTTCAATAACTCATCCACAACTACTTCAAAGAAAGGAGAAAATAAATCAGTAAGGAAACAGATTTCAATGTCAAGCACTAAAGGGATAATTATAAACAATAATGAAGACTTTTTTAATTATGAAAAATACCATGACAGTATGCTTTTAAATTATATATAATGGAAAACAAGGTGAGTCACATAATCATACACCTTTTGACACATAATGATCATCAGCAATCTTCATCCTGCCCCCATGTCAAGAATAAATAAAGGGGGGCAGGCTCCTTGAAGTACATGAACATGAATCTAATCTAGTACTCTGAAAATCCTTATGTGCTCACCCATAACAACTGCATTTTTGAAACCAGTCAACTTTTTGTAAAACAAGTGCTGGTTAAGATACTATAAAATATTCACTGAATATCTCTTAATATATTTAAGCAACTAGCATAGGACATTGAAGATCTTGCAGATAGACTACTTCTGATAAAATCCTTACTGAATTTGTGGAATTTAACCTGAGAGAACTGGTGCACAATGTATTGATGCAACTAGTTGGATACCCTGTGAATACAGTTGAAATATAATTAACTGTGTCTGAAGCCAGAATATTAGCTGTGGATTTTTTTCTTTGTTTGTCTTTATAACCAAAACATTGTATACATTTGCTTTCAGCAAAAAACATGAATTCTTGTCCCATATCTATGTTTGTGATATGTGAGTATTTACAGTCTGACTTGGCTTTTCCATTCTGTTTAGATCATTCTGCTGAATGTGTAGTGTAACCCCAAGGTTCAGGACTAAAAACTGAAATTTGCCTTCACAATTTGAATTTAAAATTCAAAGTCATGATTTGTACAGCAAAAGCTGGGAACACACAAGGTTGATAACGCAACTGGTGCTTTAAATTTCTGTCTCCTTTTTTAGTTTGACCCAGAATGAGAATGTTTCAGACTCCAAAGCAAATATATGTAATAAATGACTACAGTTCTTTGCAACAAGCACAGGAAAATCAGTATAATATAACAGGAGACCTAATAGATCTCAGCTGTTTTGTATTTGTCAGGCACATGGTTTATTATGTAAAATTAGCAGAATAATGCTTCATTTTTTGGGATGCAAGCCAACTCACACTGGCTGGAGGGGAAGATATTTTCACCTTTTTCTCTTTCCTGATATCTTAGTTTAAAATGACTGACATTTTTATAGATAAATGCCTCAGGAAAAGACAATCAGCTATATTTTACCACCATCTTTCCACCTCAAAAGAACTGAAAAAGTTCTGACTTGCTCTTTAAAAGAACCACTTGGTGATTTCACCCTCTTTGGATGAGGCCATACTTTATCTCAGCCACAGAGTGAACGGAGATCCTTTGAGCGGTGTGGATATGATGGTCATAACGTTATATTTCTACCTGCTAGAAGTTATAATTATTGTCTGCTTTAATGGAGAGAGAGAGGTTAAATTAATGATAACTTAAATTGCAGGTATTTTCTTTCTTTTCCTTTTTCTTCATTCAAGCTAAAAGGTAAAATAAATCTCCTGTACTAGATATAGCTGTGGGAAATAAGCATAGATGCTAAATAAAATTACTTCTATAAGTATAGATATAAAACAAGGCCTTGAAAGAGAAAAATTTTAAAAAGGGTGAAACAAAGGACATAAAAACATCTTGAGAAAGCTTTTTGAAAGAATGTTACTAAGGACAGATATTGATGAATTTAGAACCTTATCAATGTCAGCATCTGAGAAGCAAATTTTAAGGAAAAGAGATTATAAATATAGAAAGAAACATTAAGCAAAAGAATGTTATAAGGTGAAAGTCAAGGAATTTTCGTAAGCACTGCTTCTAAAATGAAATCACACCTATAACTGCTAAGTGAACTGCATCTTAACCAGATTGCCAGAGTTCAGACGGAAACAGTATTTTGCAATATAAGATATATTGCTGCTGGTAAAGAAATTACGTTCAGAGAACCAGGCAGATCCAAAAGCTTACAGAGACTTCACAATAGGTTCATGAGATCAGTGGTACAAACAGTAGTGAGCAGTTTCTCCACAAATTAGAAAAGATCTTTATCAAAAGAAAAATATGACCACTTTTTATGAACTTTAACTTCGGGAACTCAAAAATTGAATTTTAAAAAGATCTTCCTAGAAACAGTCCCATCAATGTCATTGTCTTTGTAAAGTCTAACTTTATTTATTATATCTTTTATCTCTTCCCTTTCTGGAAGCCTACTTTACAGACATTGTCTTAGACTGCCTCCCTTCTGTCTTCCTCCACCTGCTCCAATTACTATTTACTCAGAATGCAAACTGGAGCAATCAAACTGAAAAATGAGTCAAATTTGCTTATTGTGTTGTACTCACATATGTAAAAGAAATTATACTATTTAAGTTCTAATTATGTATTAACGTCAAGGAGTATGATTTTAAATTCTGCTGTTTTTTTTCTTTTCTTTATTCCCCTATGAAAAGGCTTTTTTGATGGTTTGGATTTTTTGTTTTGTTTTCTTGTGTTTTGTACTTTCTTTTTCTTTTTTTTTTTTCTTTTTTTTTCCTGCTACATCTTACAAAATCTTACAAAATGATCTAAACAAATAAAAAGATGATAATTTCTCACCCTGTATCTATTTAGATAAATGATTCTGGCACAATATTTTAGTAATTGTTTTCATCCTTTGGGTAGGAATAATATAAAGCATATGCAGTATTCCAACCATACATCATTGCAAGAACTATCAGGCTTTATTCCAGAATAGAACCATATAGAATAGTGCTGGGAACAAATTATTTATACTCATTTTATTATCACTATTTTATAAATGCTAACATAACTTTTATTGCTGTCTAAATAATTTAGGATCCTAAATCCTACTTTCAAAATCACTTTAAAGTGAGTCCTACAGGGAGATGTAAGAATTGAGCAAGAATTTATCTCAGTGTGTATCTATCAAAATAAATATCATGAAAATAAGATAAATGTATGTTTAACTCTCTTAACTGAGTATTTGAGATATTAACTAAGTTATGGAAAATATAATAGTTATTCAGGTATGAAATCTAAAAGATTATGCAATTTATCTGACTGCTGTATATATCCTGCTTATTTTTTACTTATTTTAGGGACTGTCTTAGTCTGGAGAATGTAGTTTTAATACCTCCCATAATGGTCAGCTGCAATGATTATTAGAATTTTGAACACTCTATAGTCCTACAGTATACAAATCCTGTTCAGACTTCTGCAAAATCACTGAATCACTGGCCACAAGGATTTTGCATGAATATGCATTCAAAAATATTCACAAAAAAAGCATCTGGTTCAAGTTAGGTCGGCAAGCCTTAAGTCAAATCAGAAGATCCTGTGCGCTTGGACTTCCATCCTTGGGGAAGCAGCTGAACAGAGAGGAAAATTTCTAGTGGAGCAAAAAATCAAGCAGAGGTCACCAGATTATCTTCCAGTTAGGATTTCCTCAATGATGTACAGTCTTTTATAACTTGGCTTTTAGGGATGTAAAAAATGTGGCTGGGGGGACAAGATGAGGAGGGAATTCTTCCAAACAAACAGCACTCCATTTCATGACTTTTCTTCAGTATTAACTTCTCATTTACTATGCAGTTAGTTATGTGTTTAATATAAATATTGCTTCAGAATTTCAGAACAGATAAGGCTGGCACTGGAGAACAGTGCAGGAGGGAAGCACAGGTATCCCAGAGACATTTTACTTTGTGAATAATGATGATGATAATTAATAATTATTCTGTGCCATTGGAGAATTCCACTAATTGGTAATCTCCTGCTCTAATAGTCCTAATATTTTATTTCTGCTTATTGCTAACTATGAAGTAGAATGTTAATGGAAATGTGGATGAATTATATTTTAATAATTACAGCTGTAATCACATGAAATCTTATATAGCTAACCTTTAATTACAATACTAGATGATGTAGAAAACTGGTTGCAGTCAAAAACATAAGTTAAAGTGGGAAATCATTTTTCAGTACAAAAATACTTCTTCCAACGTATAAAACAAGTTTCATACAGTGCAAGAATAAAAATCATTGGGATTATGAATTGGTAAATGGTGGGTTAATGCAAGGGGTAAGCTGCATAATGCATGAACATGAACAAAAGAGAAAAAAAATAAATGAATATAGATTTACAGAAGAACACAATACATTAATACAGTACCCAGCAGATTTTATAGGATGATTTAAATAACAACAGTGAAATCAAATGTGTGCATTTGAAAACTTCACACGTGTAATTTGTTAAATCAGTATATACTCAATTTCATTTAGGATCAGAGTTTCAAAAAGATATCTGGAAATACCTTTTTGATCATTTTCCAGTAAAAGACCTGCTCATTCCGTATCTTCTGTCTTAAGTGCTTTAGAACTGGTATGGCTCATTCCAAGTGTCTCAGGAGCTCATCTTTGCAGGGATATAAATATCTTCATCGGCGTATTTAAAGGTAAAATCAAAATCATTTATGTTTAATTTTTTATCCACTTTATTTCTAAAGCAGCTACAGTTTTCTGTTTACAGTTCCTATAAAAGATTTCTTAAAAATTGATATTTTTTTTCTTAGAAAATTGTAATATACATTGAAAGTCTCTGCTATATATATACGCAATAACATTTTGGTGTCTGTATTTACTAAAACTGTCTTGGCAACTTTAAAATACTTGCTAGAAACTGACTGTGTCATGATTCTGAAACAGTTTATTTAGGAAAGTTAGCCAGTCCTTACTGCAACACATGGCTCACTCAGTGTGATGTTGTCTATAGAAGACCACTAGTTAAGTGATGTAATTTAACAGGAAAGAGTGCAAGTCAGGAGAAGACTGAAAAATTAGAAAAAGAAAAGTAGCAGTGACCTCATAATTGAAATTTAGAGTATTAGATAAAACTGAATGGATGGAAATTTTGAAAGCAGTGCCACTTCACGAAGAAGCAATTTATCTAAGCCATTTAAAAACATGTAAGCGTTTTTAATCTTGCTGCTACCCTCACTCACAGTGCTTCATTTGGAGGCAACTCTTTATTTTTATCCTTGAGATCATGCTGAAATAAACTGCCAAACATCCCATACATGCCATGCCATCTAATTATAGCCTGTAACACTCCAGAATGCTGACAGTGCAGAGCTATTGACTCTTGACACTCTCTAAAGCACTTAATTATCTTTTCACACAAGCCCCTTTCAGACCTGTCAACGTCTTCATATTGTTTATGAAAAAAGTTACATATTAAGATTTCAGGACTTAAGCACCTGAAGTCAAACTTGTACGTAGACATGGGCCGCTAAAAGAGAATTTTATAAATGGCAAAAGGAGAGCTAAAATGTTTTTTAAACTAATCAGATAGTAAGGAAGACAAATCTGAATTTTCATGCAGATTCGTAGTATAAACTGAGATAATTTGGGGACTATTATTAATTTTAAGAAAGATTACTTCTTACACTGTGATGTTAGGACTCATACTTTGAACTTGATCTCATTCAGAGGAAGAACACATTTAAACATTTCAGGCAAGAGGAGAAAAGTTTTTTCAAGATAACTTTTGTTGCTTAGAACTCTACCAACCACTACTGAAATCTTCAAAAAAAAAAAAAAAGATTCCTTGTTTGAAGAATGGACTGAAGTGTTTGTGGGCACTATGAATGACTGAAGTGATTTTAAATATTTTGGGAATTTTTCTATCTAAACTTCTGGAGATTACTTGTTATGTGTTACTGGGTAACATAACATCTAAACTCATATGCGACACCAAGTGTTCCCATAAAAAGAACTGCTTTCAAGGGAGATTCAGGTTGGATATCAGGAAATACTTTGTCTCTGAGAAAATTGTCAGGCACTGGAATGGACTGTCCAGGGAAGTGGTTGAGTGACTGTCTCTGGACATGTTCAAGAAACATTTAGATGTTGTACTGAGGGACATGGTTTAGCTGGAAATATTGGTGATGGGGTGGATGGTTGGACCGGTTGACCTTGGAGGTCTTCTCCAACATTGGTGATTCTATGATTCCATGATTCTATGAATAGGTTGAGAGAAGATAGATTTTCTAAAACTTCAAATTATTAAAAAAAAAAAAAAATTAAGACCTACACTCATTCATGTGATCAAAGATGATTATGTGAAACTGACTTAAACTTTGTGTTATCTTGTGTGGTACTGTATCTTGAAGACAGATGCGTATCGCATATATTAAATCATGTACTTACCAAGTTACTGAGTTAAACTAGTACTGACAAATGTTAGTATGAATATCAAATATAACTCTAGAACATTTAATATCTGTTGTTTGTTCTTGTAGCTATTTTGAATACACAGAACACTTGTAAAAATTCAACTAATTTCTTACTGTTTCCCAAATAACAAATTCAAGAATCACAATTTCAGATATTGGGAGCTATTTTGGAATGTGAGCACTAATGGTAAAAACAAACATTTTATCTGGAGTTTTTAAAAAATGCAAACTTATATTTCAGGTGGTCTGTAAGACAAACTAGCATTCTGTTAAGTGTAAATGAACAAGCATTCTATTGCAAATAGGCCTTTGTTTAGAAAATAAGGTTTATCATATCACATGCAGCTTTCCTTTATCACAGTTATTACTAAACATGCTAATTATGTATGTGAAAAATATTGTTTTATGACTGAATATACAACCTTTAAAAGTTGAGAAAACTAACAGTAATAGCAGCTGCATATTTTACATGCAGGAGGTATCTGGGCAAGGTTATCCTGTGGTGGTGAAGTGCCTGTGTGCAGAAAATCAACAGGTCAAGGTCATTAAGATTTTTGCTAAGTGACACCTAAATATGTCCTAAGCAAGAAAAAAGACTAGCTAAAAAGATTTGGTTGCTTTTTAATACAGCCGTAAATTCTATATGTGTCAAGACAGTAATGAAGTGCTTATGGAAAGGAAGCTTCACAAAACTGAACAAAGTTCTTATCGTCCAAGTATAACTCTCAGAAAGCAGAAAACCAATGAAAAAATAAAACCAAATATTTATTAGCAAAATACTTTTCCATATACTCATGCTCCTCACTTTATCTGAATTAAAGATGAGTCAACAAAATAGAGAAGGATATAGGAAAAAATCATTAGAATGCTCTGATTATACAGAATCTAATGCCCACTGCTCCAGAAAATTTATTCCATCTCCTCTTACAATCGCCTCATTCTTGATCCTGAGCTCTCACAGAAGCTTTCTTTTTCTCTAGCCTTTACATTTTCTGAAATCACTTCTTTAACTGCTTTGGTGTCTTGGAAGGCTGCTCCTCTTACTGCTCTAATGATTGCCCTTTTGCAGTGTTTCAGAGCTTTATTCTGCTGCTCCGCTGATCTCTCCCCTTTCATGCTCCTACTGTGCCTTTTCCTTTTCCTCTAACATCAGTGATTGCCTCAAAATGTATAGTAGCTCACTCCTGAACTACAAGATTTGCTTTACCTGATTTATCAAGTAGTGAGTGACATATTGCTAATCAGAAGACCACATTTTCTGGATGATCCAAATTATAACAAGCAGAAACTTACACAGAGCATGAATGTGTGTATTATATGGAATAGTTATGCACGCTTTTTCTTCAAACCTTTATCTCATCCAGCTGAAAACTGCTTGCTTTCTGAAGAAAAACTGGAAATTAAGATGGTCGGAAGGTGTGGCAAAAGCATTAGCCAGCGTAACAAAATGAGAGATTTCATTCTTAAAGTTCATTGTAATGTAATCACATGATACCTGGAGATCCCCAGGATTAAATTTCAAGATGTCTGTTATTTGCATTCAAGCTGGCAAAGAACTAAATTTCTCAAATTTGCTTTATGGTATACCAACCATTCATTGGAGTCCATATATCATAATTCTGTGAAACACAAAATTAAATATCATAAACATATATTTTAGAGGGTTGTACACAATCCGTAAATATTTGCTGTGGATCAGGCTTTTAACACTCTATTTAATGATATTTCTTCAGAATTGCCCCCTAAATTCTTTCTGAATGTGAATGTTGGGGGGAAAAAAAGCAGATTTGTATTCTCTTTCCATGTATTTTGAAAAGACATCTTAGATGTCTTTCCTCCATAGTTAAATTATCTCCTTTTTACTTTTCCTTACTCTGTAAGTCTCTCTAATCCTACTCATAGAATAAGCTGAAAGAGCAGCGTCAATGTTCTTCCTTTTCGAGAGAGAAGTATATTGCATTTAAGGTTATTCTGTTTCTTGGTAGCCCAAATTAGACCTCTATCTTTTCATAAAAGAATTTCACATAAAATTTGTTGATTTTGTTGTAATGGTCATTTCTAAACAAAAAATTAGAATGCAATAAATATTCCCAAAACCTGAAACACTCAGTAGTGTATTGTAGCTATTTTAGCAAGTTTCTTACTACACAGTTAATAAAATGAAGGCAGAGTGCGTAATTTCTCATCAATATTTCTAATGTTAATTCATGAAGAGAAATACAGTCTTAGAGACATAAATCCCATCCCGTGTTGTATGGCAGAAATGAGATAGAGAAAAAAGATAAGGAATCAATACAGTCTGTGCATCTGTGCGAGAACTGCCTAAGTTTAAAGGCAGAATTATACTAGATAACACCGAAATTGGCTTTACTCCATATTTTGCATAAAATTTGAAACACTGTTTCTTATTAATTTCTAAGAATAAGGCAATTTCAATATTACAGAGAGAATAAATGGAAACAAAAAAGGATCACCTTGTCATTACATTCACTGAGATATAACCAAGCCTTCATGAGGAAATGCTAGACTTCCATATGCTTGCCTTCAATGTAGAGCACGCTTACTCTCACTTTCCTGGTTTCTTAACTCTTTCCCCCACAACTGCAACCCATTTGTAGCAGAGTGAGAAACACTGTACTCTTGTATCAATCTTAAAACTTCAATTTTACATGTTTTTTTAGGAGGCATTCAGCTTTTGTGTAGTTTGGACCACACTCACACACTGTCCATTTGTTACTGTTTTCTGTTACCTCTGGTGGCCTGTTGACCTGTTCAAGATTTGAAAAATAAATAAATGAATAAACGAATAAATTTACTTATTGAAGCTGGCAAACAGCTGACAAACTCATGATAAGATTTGAAAGATATGAAGGAAGGAAAAGTTGAATTCAGAATGATCAGTTTGACACAAAAATACTAGAGAAGTTCAATTAATTTAACATCACTACAAATTGAAGACACCCAATTAAGTTCTGATTTTCCTGAGAAAAACTATCTTATTTAAATATATATATATGTGTGTGTATATATATATAGATAGATAGATAGATACAGATATATACAGCTGCAAAGGGAATAAAATGAAGTGAAAACTATAAGCTACTACAGTTAAAAGCATTTTAAAAATGTAGGTAATTAAACTGTATAACATTTTATATTCTTTGTCAGTTGACATCTCTATATTAATTCTTGATTCTTCTAAAAGCCATGCTTTGGTCCAACAGGAAATTACAAACTTGAAACAGATACCACTTGAGAAAATTCTGCTTTTTATCATAGTGGCATTTCTAGTCTTCAAATCTATTACTTTACTTGCCATGTACTTCCCCTAACTATATTGCATTGCTGTATATGGGACAGCTGAATAATGTGTTTTATTAAAAGATGCTATGTATTAGATGTATTACATAATTTTTGATATAACCATGAGGAGAAAGAAAGGAGCTAGAAAAATCTCAATTGATCAAGAACCTCATAAAGCATAAATGTCATGATCTTAGGTATCTGTTACTGGTATACAACTGGATTTCAGTGAGGCCTTTGACAATGATCCTCACTTACACAAACTTGAGGTTTTGCCTAAATACCATGAAGTACTCTTTAGGTTCAGGTGACTGCATATTCTCCAAAATATTGCATATTCTCAAAAACCATCTAGACACGGTCCTGAAGAACCTACCCAAGATATTCCTGCTTGAGTTGGACTAGCTGACTAACAGAGCTGCCTTCCAACCTGTGAACTGTCCTCATGAAGGAAGCATCACGATTCTGTAATCATTATTTGTAAGTGTAGTATGGCTGTGCAGCAGTGAGAAATGTCAGATAGAGATCTGGAGATGTATTTAGACCATCTTATGCTCTGCATGGTTAATATTCAGAAGCTTCTGGTCCAATGTACTTTCTGCAGTACATCTATCACACATACAGGAAACAAATGATGTATGAAAATTTAGGTTTCTTAAACTAAGATTTATTTTGATCATTGACAATGCGGGCCTATTTTTAAATAAATTGAAATCTAGATCATTTAAAATATATCTTCTCTCTCTCTCATTTTTTTTTTAAAGGCTTTAATATCCTTTCATGAACAATCTCTGTGTTTCTCTGTATTGCATTTCTTTTCCTTGCCCAGAATTCTTCCTTTGATTCCTTTATGCACTCGAAACAACCCGAGAAAAACAAATAAAGATGAATTCCAAAAGAAATAAGATGAAGACCAGACTCTAAGCAGGGCCTTGCTTTGTGGTTTAATGTACTTATGTAGAGGATAATTGTCTACTTCTTCTGGAGTCTGTTTCTTTTACATTGTATTTAAATTAATTACATGTGGAAATATTTGTACCCCGAGACACAATTGTGATTTTCCTAGAGTGAAGCTTAATAAAAAACTCAAGCTTTATTAGTGCAGACATGGGGACAAATTATCGCAGCTTTTTCTCATATTTTTACTTCCAATATTGGCCACAGAACATTCAGTGTTGATCATACTATAAATGCCAAGTTTCAAAAACGTAAAGTTCAATCAATCATGTAAACACTGAAACAAACAAAAGTAGAAAGCAAGTATTCAAATTCTTATTTGCTTACGTAAATGAATGGCAGCATTATTTGAAATATTGCACTGCAATTTTTTGCTTTTAACTCCTTAAGAATTTATTTTATCTAAATTTTAAATTAGTACCTACCACATTCATTACCGCAGTTACACTAGGATACGATTTTTTAAAAATAATAATACAAATAAAAAATAACTAAAGCAAATCACTGACAGTGAAAGCAGTAATTATTCATTCTGAGTGTAAAATAAATAAATAAATAAATAAATAACCAGTCAGAACAGTCAGAACACCCAAACATCAACTCCCTTTCCTTTAGTCAGTTACTGGTTTCGGAACAGACTTATTCAAAGTGAGATATCCGAAGAGTTTCTGTTAAATACTTTTGGTGATAGTTTTTTTAAGTCACGGATACATCATATCTCAATGAAAATTTATAAAAGCAGTGAGTATTTAACTTCATAGGGTTATTTTGCTTCTCTTAAAACGAAACATCCTGGAAATAATCCAACAAAGACTACTCTTGGTAGGAATTTCATCTATGTGCAAAAGGCTGTCACTGCACTTAATCTTCCACTTAGCTTTCAGAAGAGACTACATGCATAGCGAAACAGTGTGACCTGCTTTGTGTAAGCATGACAAATATTTGAATATGTGAGTGCACATATGTGACTTTGTAAGATTTAAGTCTCCTGATTTTTAACTAATAAATCACAATTAACAGGAAAGTGAACTCACCATGTTTTCTAGAGATAACAGTCTTTTAATTAGATAATGGCACTGCCTTGATGTGCCCTAGATAGTGATAATAAAGACCAAAGCAGAAATTTTGTTGTTGCTTAAAATAGAATAAGCAAGAATTCCAAGCTTAGAGATATTTGCAAGAAGTCAAGTTATAGGATAGTGTTACATACAATAATTGTTTTCAAGGAGACTTTATGCTCATAGCACGTAAGCAAATGAAGATCATTGCCACCCACTAAGCAGCATCTTTTCTGTCAATATGTATGTCTATGTTTTTTACAGAAAAAGTCCAAGAAAGTAGGCTAGAAAGTGTGTTAATTGTAAAATATGCTAATTATTCTATTATTTCCTTGTATGTTCTGTTGTATATTCTGTTATGCTAATTCTTAACAGCAAACAGATACTTGTCATTTCTTTGTTGCTATTCTGCCTCAAATTTAATGTTTCATTAGGTTCTGTGGTAGTTCATCAAAGTAAAATCTTCAAAGGCTCTAGAGCAATCAAGGTAAGATACTCTCAGAATCCTAACTTTAGTTTAAGATATAAGTTATAAGCTCTCATTTTCCAAAAGAGACCTGAAATTTTCACAGAATCACAGGTTCACCAGGAAGTTCCTCTGGGCAACCTCCTTCTAAACCTTGTTCTATACAGTTGCACAGGAAAGCATCCAAATGGGTCTTCAATACCTCCAGAGGGGAAGACTCCACAACATCTTTGGGTTGCCTGTTCTAGTGCTCAGTCACTCTCACTGTAAATAAGTTCTTCCTCATTGTTATGAAACTTCCTATGCAGTAGTTTTTGCCCATTGTCCTTTGTCCTGTTGCTGCACACTGCTGAAGAGTCTGGACTCATCCATTTGACTGAACAATTTGCATTTTTATAAACTGTGATGAGATTTCCTCTCAGACTTCTCCAAGCTGAAAAACCCCAGCTCTCTCAACCTTTCTTCATAGATCAGATGCTCCAGGCCCTTTATCATCTTTGAAATCCTCTACTGGACTCTCTAGTCTCCTTGTGTCTTTTTTGAACCGAGGAGCTCAGAACTGGACACTGTACTCCAAATGTGGCCCCACCAGCACAAACTAGAGGAGGGAGGTCACCTCCTTCAGTCTGTTGGCTACACTCTTTTTAATGCACCCCAGGGTATCATTGACCTTCTTGGCAACAAAGGCACACTATTGGCTCATGGCCAACCTGTTGTCCACCACAATATCCAGGTCTTCTTCTTCAGAGCTCCTTTCCAGAGGTGAACCCCTAACCTGTACCAGTGCATGTGGTTATTCCTCTCCAGCTGCAGGACCCTACACCCTTGTTGAACCTCACCTCACAACTGAATGTTCAGTCTGTCTCATTGAATGACAGTACAGACTTCTACTGTGTCTGCTCTTCCTCCCAGCTTTGTATCATCAGTACATTTTCTGAGGGTGGATTCTGCCCCATCATTCAGGTCACTGATGAAGTTACTGAGTAATACCAGGCCCCAGGGGGATACAGGCCTCTAACTAAACTCTTTGTCACTGATATTTTGAATATTCTTTACAAAAAGCCCTTGACACAGTAAATAAGTTGGAAGATAGGCTGTTAAGAATGCCACGCGTAGTTACTATTAGTAGCTACAATTCATGTCAATTTTTAATACCTTTGCCCACTAAAATCAAACTAAAATCTCTCCATATAAATAATTTCATAACAAATCTCTGCAAACAGACCAATTTAAAATGACTGAAACCACTTTGATCAATCGTAAACTATTCATTTCCCTTGAATACTGTATTAAGTTCAAACATTTTAGAAATATGTGCCTATAGATTATAAAGCCACTTTGCATGGTCAGTTTCACTAAGTATATTGTGCAATTAAATAGGCATAAAAGGAGTGCAAAATAACTTCTTTTTTTTTTTTTTTTTTTTTTTTTTTTTTTTTTTTTTTTTTTTTTTTAAGGAGTGTTCTTTTAATTGCATTTACTGAAAAATTATTTAATAAGATCCCACAAATAACAGTCTATTCCATGTTTTATTCCAGTTGGATACACTATGCATGAAAATGCATGAAGTTTGTGGGGCTGTTTTAGGACATTAGTGAAAACTGCTACAGCAAACTCATGTTATCATTAAGCAGAAATGTCTTATTTACAGTGCTACTAATTGATTAATCTTCCATAACTTCAAATTACAACATTGATTACAATCACTGTCAGCCAAAATTCCTTTTTGAAATATTTATCTCATAACATTAAGATTGGTTGTCTCAACTGGGTCTTCCACCCAGATATCATCTCATCTCCAGTTCCTATGGCTCTGTTGTGTTTAAAAGACACAAAAAGAGGCACAAACTACAGTTACTACTCTCAACACTCCTTTTGTGGTAACTGGATTCAAACTATTACTCTGAGAAACCTAATGCTTTGCTTCAAAACCCAAGTCCTGTAGTATGAATTAAATAGCTCCTGAAGCTGTTGATCCACAAGTAGAAAATACAACTGGATGACTTTTGATTCAAATATTTTATTCTCTTATTCCTAATTAACTTTTTAAGTCAGTTGTTTTGCCTCTCAGTATTTTATAGTCATTAAAGCTAATGTAAATAATAGATTTTGCATAATATTGTTATATGTAAATTCAAATTTAGAACTCTGAATTTGAATAGCAACATCTGGATTCATATTCATAAATTCCGTTGCTTATGAATTTATTTGACCATGACATTTGGCGGAGGAAACTTACATATTTCAATATCACAGTATGTAACTCAACCAAGCCTCCTTCCTCCCCCTTCAAGTCAAGATTTTAAGACTCGGAATCGATCAATTTTTGCAGGATTAGATATGTCTATTCATATTTCTGTTGTGGGTTTGTTTTTGTTTGTTTGTTGTTGCTGTTGTTGTTGCTTTAAGTACTTTCAGACTTTTTCAGAAGCTTTTTGTACTTTGGAGTACATTCTTTATGTCATCCCAGAATTTTCAGTCCTAACACAGAGAGCTCCATGAGACTTCCATAGGGGAAATATGACACATTTCATTTTTCATCCACCCTTTAAGGTTTTGAATCTCAAAATTACTGCGCTAGAGGCTTAGTATAACACAGTTCAACTACCATCAGAAATCTATGCTGTTTCTTCTGGTACTTTCTTGGGGTTTTTTTGTTTGTTTGTTTGTTTTTGTTGGTGGTGGTGGTAGTGGTGCTTTTTCAATCCCAAACAACAACAGATTTTGTTTTGTTTTGGTTTGTTTTTCTCTGACTTCTGGTTTGTATGTGTCCATGGAAATAATCATCTATACTGCAATGAGAGAGTGCAAACTGTAAATACTTTGAAATCCATTTGTTTGACTGAATTACTTACAGACTGTCTGACAAACAGCAGAAGGACTTCTTTGTATTTATGATCTTATTTCCTAGTATTCTGCACACGAGTCTTAGTGGTTTCATGATTATTGCAGAAAAGGGCCTTGAACAGTTTGTACTGATTGTATTATGTAAGAGAAGCAATTTATTGTAACATGAGTCCTTCAAGTGTTGCTTCAGGTCTTGTTTTATTGATCAGTATGTGAATGAGCATGATTTATATGAGAAGATGTCTTTTTAAGGTTAACTCTCAAAGCTCATTCCATTGCTATCCTAAAGAAGACAAACAAGGACATGTTGGGTACCATGAAATTAGGTTGCAATACAAATACCATTTTGCTATGTGTTTCATTTTATTTGTGGTATTTTAGCTCCCAGTTTTGTAACAGAAGTGGAAGCAGAGAGTATGTTTGTCATTTTTGCAGATGTAGCATTAAGCATTAATATAGCTCAAAGCCTGCATCTCTTTCTCATTTTAAATCAGAACATCATAAAGCGTGACATCAAGAAGTTATTAAAGTATCCATTTATATACCTCTTAGGACTTTTCTGAGGAATGAGCCCTTTTACATTTTTAGAAAGTTGGGAGAATACCAAACGATGGAGCAAATCTCAGGTAAAATAATATTCCATGACTTTGAGAGTTCGTATATGAGTTGGTCTTTTTGAGCCAACATAGGAGATGTTGCACTTCAAGATATTACTTTCAAAAGTTCAAGGGAAAAATATTCTGTTCTCTCTAAACACTACCAACAGGGCTTTGGAAGTGGAGAAATCGTATGTCATCTTACTTTCTACCCTTTGTTTAGAACTAGCAGATCTGCATAATCCACTAAAACTTTAACCAGGCCAAAAATAAATTAAACACTGAGAAGAAAAAATAGAATGTAAGTATCCTATAAAAAATTCTGTTTACCAGAACATTAAATTTCTTTCCAGTATGATGAAGTTACTATCTTGGCCTTCTTTAGAAGGAAAAAAAGTGGTTCACATTACCAGTCAGTAAGTTCCTCCTCCTCTGGGGTTTCAAAGAAATAATAGTATGTAACACAAGTTTTTAAATCTATAAATGAGTAAAATCTCATTTAAAATCACCTTGTCTTCAAACTGTTTAACAAGCTGTGGCACTATCTTATTTAAAAGATGAAAAAAAAAAATTCTCGTGTAACTAGGCTGTAAACTAGTTACAATGATAGTAGAATTGATGCAGTCTTCTAAGATTTATTTAAGCATTTATGTCACATTATCGTTACATACATACTAGATTCTTCACAAAAGAAAAAAGTGTGAGGGATGACTCAAAATTCAAAAGGCCCTTTAAACCAAACTTTTTTTTACAGAGAATGTGCCTGCTTTTCTTAAAGCACATGACCACCTAATAAACGGCATGGACTAAGAAGCTCTCCACAACAGATAGTCCATTGCTGTACACTCAAAGTCTTGTTCCTTTGATCACATTTATACTTTTGATGAAAAGAAAGGTGTGTCTTCAGCAAAAGCAAAAGCCAACTCCATTTCTAGCAGTCTCAAACTGCAGCTATTGTTATGCATTTGAGTGGAAGGTTGTGCATGACAAAGAGATAGATTAGGTTCAGAAGGGCAACATTTTCTAACAATATGTTTCCTAAGGGAAAATAGTTTAAGGAAATGTTAGAACTCTCTTAGTAAGAGCAGAAGTAGAATAGATGTGGTTACACAGAACTGAATTGAGTCAAATTACTGAATGCAATTCCATATAAAACAAAGGATATGTGTACGATAACTTTCAGCTCAATTAATACTTGGCATTTCTTATTCTTTCTGCCCAAAGCTTCATCAACTTTCATATTTATTATCAAACGCTCCAGTTTGAAAATCCATCTAGAAGTAGACATTTGATGTCATGAAGTATTCATTCAATACTGTCGTGTATGAGGAGAAATCAGTTTAGAAGGAACAGTAGGGCAGCATGAATGTTGTATATATGCAAATGTGAATAAAATGTATTTATTAAACTTTGTTAAATGCAGGGATCTAGATTGTGATTTTATAGATGAGAGGATAGAAGAGCATTTTAAAGAAATTATTTAATGAATGATGAGGTTATTCGATCAAAAATTTCATCTTTTAAATGCTGGAGTGTCTCAAAGACAATGGATGAATGCTGGCAATAGGCAGAGTGAAAAAAAATAGTAATAATTAAGTCTTCAGTCAGCTTGATCAGCTTGAAACTATGGAAGCCCAGAGACCTTTTTCCTCATTTAGCATTTTATCATTGTTCAAGTAGATAAACACTGTTATACCGTATGTATATATAATAGAATATACATGATTCACTATAAGAGATTACCAAGTAAGATATCTCCATTTGTCACAGCTTTGTTTACCAGACTTCATACTCTCTTGTTAAATAAGCCAATTAATTTCAGCATAATGTTTGTAAACTTTTCCTGTAAATCTTCAGAAATCTTTTAAAAACAAGAAGAGATGGACATTTCTGTCTTACCTTGGATTCTTTCTTAATAAATCTTCATTAATTTTAAATAATCCAGTCTAAGCCTTTCTTTCAGTACCCATGCGTGGCAGTGGGACTCACAGCCCACTGGAGAGTACTTGCGATGCCTGATCTGGGAGGCTCAATGAACATACAGGCATCCTCACATGTACAGCCAGGCTCACAAGATCTCCCAAGACCACCAAGCAAATTCAGTGTGCAATCCTGTCCTGCCAACCCTCACCACCAAATCCATTATGCATAGATGAGTCTAAAACAGCTCTGTGTCCAGAATAATGCATAATTCACAGACCGTCGTCAAGAAAGTAAATGAAGTTACACTGTGGAGATGGCAAGAAGTAAATGAATTTATCTACTTATGTATATTTTTTAGCTTTTGATGGGTGAATAAATGTTACAACTCCTTTTTGTGAATCCAACTATCATACTGTTTTCATATTTTTGTGTTTCTTGTTAACACCACCAAACAAACAAACACCAAACGTTAAGACATGCCACTTTGTCACGGAAGAAAATTAGCATTTATCATAAATAAAAGGGTCAACGTTTGAATGAAAAATTAATGGCAGAAAAATGTGAAAACACATTCCCTATTGACTACATACAGATGCAAAAATACTCAACCAATTTGTATCAGCTCAAAATTCAAGCTTCAGCTGATGTTTAATGATAGCATTGCCTCTGCAGTTTTATTGATTTTACTATGAAGACTGGCAACAGTAATCCTTATGTGGCTACCACTTAATTTATCTTGGAAGAAGACCCATATGGTCTATTTTTTTCAGACAATTAGCTAAATTACATCAAAATCTGCCACAATGACTACATAAAAATCATAATGAGAGCTTAGAGACAAGACTAGAAGACTGTTTTCTCATAACAAATAAAAAATACTGTCAGAAATATATTTTTTGCAATTTTTTTTACTTAAAACATGAAATTCTAAAACTTAAAAACATAAAGTAAATAAGAATCTACTTGTACTTGTTCCTTAATTCTTTATTGAAAAGTCCAAGAGAATATAAGAAATACTAGCACATGAAACACTAATGAACATAGAAAATACATGTCTTTATTACTTCTGTTAGTTTCTTTCACATTTCTGTACAAAAATCAGATTTTTCAGTGGTGGAGCCACAGAGCTTAAAGTCTGCTTAGAAATTCTTAGAAACTGGGCAAAAAAAATTAGATGCAGAATAAATACATTCACCTAACTGATTTTGGATCAATTAAAGCAAAACTGAAGCAGACTTGGGAGGTAGTAAATTTTGAAGAGTAAGAAAACATGCAGAAGAAAAGCAGTCCTATTCATGCAGAGGATATTAAGCTAGACCCTCCTCTAAACAGACTATATAGAGGAAGAAGTGAGCAACAGGGGACAAATGAGACTTCATTTTCAGGTCAGAACAAAATTCCATTTCAGACAAAAAGTAACATTTCTGTGAGTTGCTCAAGAAGAATTTCACCCTCCTTTAATGATTCTATTAAACATCTATCTCTATTCTGTCAGTGATATGTCTGTACATGGGGAATAGATGAGTGCCCGCCTATGTAAGGAAAGATTATTTCATAGTTTACTAAGAGGGATTTTCGTGTGCCAAATTGCTATTAAACAAGTTTCTATATTTTTGTGAGTTAAAAGCACTGTTCTCAAACCATTACATCTGTTTTAATCCCAGAGTTTGTTTTTTTTACACAATTAAGAATAAAATCCCAAATAATACAGCATCAGTGATGGAAAATAGTAAACCAGAGTTGCTGTAAATGCTTGAACTGTTTCTTCAATGTGAATTAAGAAATTTTCACTAGCTTTCCTCTTCAGGTAGAGTAACATGCCTCTGAGAGTCCTCTGTGAGGTATGTGTGTGTCGCATGTACTTCCATGAGGTATGCATTAAATGGGTCAACATCCTGAGTTGGCTAGATTATTAAGTGTTTAGCTAAATTTAAGCCTCCAAATCCTCCATAATGAGACTTAATACAAACATATGCAATTTATTGATTCAATTTTTAGTTGTGGCTTATTGTTCTGTAGACTAATCATGCATGTGTGTAACTGTCTACTTGATTTTTAATAAATTTCCAGAAAACACACACACTGGCTTTGTCCACAAAACTCTACAATGGATTATGAGCTCTGAAGGCCCCAGTGTACCTGGATATTTGCATTCCTTTCGGCCCTGTGTCCAAATCAATAGAGAAGTGAAATTATAGTTTAAGAACTCAGGGAAAAAGCATCTCCAAGTGAATTGGAAATCCATCACCTCATGCTCCTTCCCTAACAAACAGGAAGAGCTGCTAAATTTTTCAGTTACTCTTATCAGCTCTGAGTAACTTGAGATGACTTCTCAACCTAGGGAAAGAAATGTGAGATGAGATTAACACTTGGAAACTTTAAGTCTGTTCTTACAGTACTGCAATGAATCTTTCCAGGGGCTTGACTGTTGAACTTCATAAGACTGGCATGGTCTTCTAAAAAACAACGAGTACATATTTGCTTTAAAGTTTAGCTCTCTTGGGGAAACACTGTGATTTCAGGCAGGAGGAGAGAGAAGTAGTGACGAGTCCACTCAAATGTTACCTCTCTCAGAACACTGTCTAACTTTGATGCCAGAAAACAGTGAAGGATTTTCAAGTATTTAGAGATATTTAGAGATCCCTATGTCAAACACTACCATACCAGTATCTCCCAGCCTTATGCTTTTCTTACCAAAGCAGCTGCTTCCCAGCTATTTGTGTGTGAAAAGAGCACCAATGCTGAATCCTAACAGCAGCTGCTGCTTTTTCCACGAGCCAGTCTGGGATAACGGGAGCCCCTGCCACTTTTGCAGTGCCAGGCTAGCATCAGTCCTGGTCTCTGGCCAGCACTGCTACAGAGAGGGGTCTTTGATTTTAAATCCTGTCAGCAAATGTCGGCTCTGGCATGTTTTGACTCTGGGCGATTGGATTACAGAGCAAGGCCCAACTCCAACCTTCATTGCCATGCTATTTATTTAAACAGATTGAATGAGAGATAGAAAGCTAGGAAAGAATTTTACAAAATCTCATGTCCTTGGAAACAACTTCTTTATCATTCCTCAAAGATTTGGGAAGATCAACAACAACAACAAAAAAAGTAAGAAAGAAAGAAGAAAAAGAATATTTAAATAAGAACAAATCAATTTCTGTTTTTCAAAGATAAAAAAGAACAGCCAAATTTCTGAGCACTCAGTAAGTTTCGGGACCAGGGTAAAGCATACGATTTGAGCATGATCAAAGGTATTACAGAATTCCTGGCAGTAACTGCAGGTAGTGAAAGCTTTGGCTTTTTCCCTTTGCCATCTGTTCCAGGTCCAGAGGAGGGCTGGCTCCACCTCGGCTATGCCAAGGAGGAAGTCATGTTGCAAAGTGCTGCCTGTGGCATCTTCTGTGAAATGGCAGTCACTTCTGCTAAGCTGAGTCCATCAATATCCTGGCTGATGGTAAATCTGAGGCTGGCAGTGTCAAACATCTTTGTCCACAGAGGAGCTCTGGAAAATTTGTTTTTTGGCTTGAGTTTCTTCTTTTTTTTTTTTTAATATTTCTTAGCCCATTTTGAAAGCAAACTGAAAAACTCTAAATACAGACAAGTCTTCTGTGAGGCACTGAAGGTGTTACTGGACCTGAAAGGCAGATACTCTGCATCTTCATTAGCTAGAGGCATTAGAAGGAACCAAAAAACTGCCAGAATTACAAATAGCAGCAACAGCTGCCTTCTTAGAGGATAAAAGTCTAAGCAGATAGGAAGCTGAATATGGTGATCTAATGACGATAAAAATGTGAAAGTGGACTCCAACCACCTTACAATTGCAACAAACTCAAAATTTCTCAACAAGCTTTCAGGTTGGAAGCATACTGAAGGACTGGGAGGTGACTTCCTAGATTATAAATATTCTCATAGCCTTAGGAATTAAAATGAATTATATTAGGTTTTAACATACTGAAGTAAATAGCAAAGGAACTTCCTTTTTTCCAGATAAGTTTACCTCCTTAAAAGTATCTTATTAAAAATAATTTGTACATTTTCATATATATGTCTTCCTAAATGCATGCTTCTTTAAAAACAAGCATTTAAAAATACTAACAACACTAACAACAGAGTTATTTTTTTCTCTTCTCCCTAAAGTGGATCTCTATCAATTCATTTACTTCCCTCAGAGTACTGGAATAAAGTCTTCATATGAAGTGCCAACAGCGTTGTTCATTTTTTAATTCTAATATTAAATTTCTGTTTTCATGATATGATGCAGCTAAAATGTGACTAAACTAATAAGTTTTCTAGGTATACTATCTTACTATTCTTATCTGTGATATTTGAGGAGAACTATGTGATCTGTATCCTATGATAATGCTGTTTTTAGGTTTGTTCTAAACAGTAGCAATTAATTATTCTTGTCTATTTCTGGATTTCTTTATGTATTTTAATTCTTATGATTATTCTTTGGAAAGTTGTTTCTTGAATGAAAACACTGTATTCAGCTACAACAATCATCACGCTTTCCAGTTCTCATCCTGATGGGAGACTTCAACTACCCAGATGTCTGCCAGGAAAGTAATATGGCAGGCTGCAAGCAATCCAGGAGACTCCTGGAGTACAGTGAGGATAACTTTCTAGTCTAGGTAGTAGACAAGCCAACTGGAGGAGAAGGGTTATTGGACTTGGTGCCCACCATTGAACAGGAGCACATTTAAGAGTTAATACTGACATCTGTCATAGAATCATAGAATCATAGAATCATAGAATCATAGAATCATAGAATCATAGAATCATAGAATCATAGAATAGTAAGATCGTTTAGTCCAGCCATCCTCCCATCACCATTGCTACCACAAGCACTAAACCATACCTCACAGCTCCTCATCCAGACGCCTCTTGAACACTGCCAGGGACGGCGACTCCACCACCTCTCTGGGCAGCCATTCCAGTGCCTGACCACTCTCTGAGAGAAAAAGTTCTTCTTTATGTCTAACCTAAACCTCCTCTGGTACAACTTGAGGCCATTTCCTTGGCTTCTGTGACATGAGGAAATCAAACTCTATAACCTGTAAGGATAAAAAGAAGGTATGTTTTATTGGCAACTGCGCAAAAGCCCTGGTGAAAGGGGACAATTCCTCCAAGCTTGCACACTGTCTGGAAAAATCGTGCTATAGATATAGGCCAAACTAATTCACAATTAACAGTTTTCCTGGAATTCGGATACATATTCATTACACTCCCAAGAGTTTATTAGCACGCAGAGCCTCCCTTCTTGCACGTGCATAGTGGGTCGTGGGATGAAGATTTGTTGTCTTCCTCGTGAAGGCTTCTGACCTTTCTTACTGTAAACTTCTGTCCTTTCAGGGGGACATCCCCCCAGACTGTTTTTTTTCTTGCCCTGTGGACATCTAATCACCTTCCTGCCAAATAACCCTGGGCTGTTCTCAAACCTTGTTGGCATGGCCTTCATCCCCCTCACTATTCCAGACCCAGTGTCTGCCATCCCTTATTTTTCTAGCAAACTCTCCATTCTTGCTTCTATAAACTATCTCTAACTATTCCCCTTCACTCCCTTTATAATCAGTCATTGTGAAGCCTTCTTACGTTTTTACTTTCACTTATGGAGCCCTTCTCACCTTTCAATTCCCCCCTTTTCTTTAATCTAGCAGGATTTCCACCTGCTAGATTACTCCTTCTTTAGCTGTTAATAGATCAATACCATCCTGTTTTGGAGTACCTCTTTGGACAAAGAGGATACCTCCTCCTGGATTGCTCGTAATATGTTTGTTGTGGCATTTTCTACTATTTCTAGAGTTGCACCATAGCTTTTTCTAGCTGAGCTACTCCTAAGATCAGGATAAGGGCTCTCACGAAGCTATGGTATCCTGTGTTATACCTTATCAGTTGGTTATTTATCCTTTCAACCCTCCTTGGATTTTGATACGGGCTCCAAATAGTTCTCACTATGCCTGGTGGGAGTTTGAGCTCTCCCATCTCTGCAGAGCCACCAGAACCTTTACCTAAACAACACTTGCTCATTATATTATTTCCATTATGATATTCATGCTCACTAATAAGAGTGTTATTACTTTCCTTAATAGCAGCCTCTGTTAAGTACAGAAATGTAAGGTTGATCCAAATAGAAGGGAAAAGAGTGACAATCATACATTTAGCAATAACAAATAAATAAATATAACACAAAACATAGTGCTATTGCAACAAAAGTACAAAATGTAACAGCTCATAAAATCAACTTGCCACAGACACCACCTGTGTGCACCGAGATAAAGCAAATTTATAACCAACTTATCTTTTCTTTATAAGTTATAAAGTGCACTTTATAAGTGGACTTTTTTGACAGACCAAGTAGTTCCTCAGTATCTTGGAATAATCTCCTGTAACAATACTTTAGTTAGCCCAAGTGCCTTATTAGTTCTTACCTCTGGCCACTGTAAAAAGGTATCAGTTAGTACTAATATACAGCGATACTCTCTTTTCTTGGGAGTTCTGAGAAACAAATTTGCCATCATTGCTCTCTCTTCTAAATCATGAATTAGATTCCTATCCTCTTTAGAATATTTTACAGGTTCTGACTCAGGTTCAGAGATTTTAAGTTTACTGTCTGGAATTAAAACCTTCTTCAACTACCTGTTCTGCCACCTGACCCATCATCTTATTTCCAGTTTCCCATAGCTTTACCTTTCTGATGTCCTTTACAGTGTGTAATAGCCACAGTCCTTGATAGATTTACATCATGCTGTTTTTCTTGTGTGTGCAATTCTTGCTCTTTTTAGATGGTACTACAAGTGTGTAGCATCCCAAATACATAACTAGCCTCTGTCCATATAATTTAGGCTCTTGTCCAGGCAGTTATTTCAGCCTTCTGAGGGAAAGTCCCCACAGGTAATGGTTATGCTTCGATTACCTTGTCAGTTGCAACTACTGCATATTCTGCCTTATGGTTTCCTTGTATCACAAAACTGCTACTGTTGGTAAACCAGGAATCTTCTACATCTTCTAAGGGTTTGTCCTTCAGGTCCGACTGGCTGGAATATACAGCTTCAGTTGTTTCAAAGCAGTCATGAAATACTGGTTCTCCAGGAGTTCCGCTAAGGAAAGATTCTGGGTTGACAATATCAGTTCCAATTATTTCCACATCATCCTGCTCTACCAGGATGGCCTGGTATTTCAGGAACCTTAGGGGTGAGAGCCAATGCCCCCCTTTTACCTTCAATACGGTAGACACTGTATGAGATATTAAAACTGTTACTGTTTGGCCTAGCATAATTTTACTGGCTTCTTGAATATTGAGTATTAGTGAAGCCACCACCCTCAACCACCCTGGTCATCCCTTACTCTCTTCATCAAGCTGTTTGGAGAAGAGTGCCACTGCTCTTTGATAGGGTCCAAGGCTCTGGGCAAGGACTCCCATGGCTATTCCTTGTTTTTCATGTGAGAACAGCCAGAAGGCATTAGTCAAGTCTGGTAGCCCCAAAGCAAGGGGCCTTCATGAGTTCTTATTTCAGCTGAGGGAATGTCCTCCTTGCCTGCCCATTTATATAATATTTTGGCTTTACAAACAGTCTGTAGCTGTGTATCCATGGTTGGCACCATTCTGGGATTGTCATTCCTGGAATGTACAGAGTTCCTTGGCAGTTTGTGACTCAAGGGTTTGGCAGATGGCTTCTTTCCTGACAGTCCTTAAGGTTCAAAGTCCAGCTGTAATCTCATATCCCAAATACGTCACTTGCTCCCGAGTTATTTGTGCTTTCTGTTGAGAAACTTGACAATCATTTAAACCAAGACATTCAGCAAACTCACAGTCCACTGCACACAATGCTCTTTCGTTTTTGTAACATCCACGTACTGCAGTCTCAGGTTCACGAGTTGACCAGCTCTCAAAAATCATTGAGCTGTTCTCACAACCCTGGCTAACACTGTGCAGGTTAACTGAGTCTTTTTATCCCCATATTAGGGTTTTTCTTTTCAAAGGCAAATAACCTTAGGCTTCCTTTGACCAAACCGGGAAGGAAAGGCATCCTTCAAATCCACAAGGTAAACTCCACTTACTCATTCCTTAACTTGGTTAATAAAGTGTATGGATTTACCACCACTGAGTGTATGCATTCAACTATTCTATTACTTGACCTCAAATCTTGTACCAAACCATAGCACTTACTTTCCAATTTTTCATTGGCAGGTTTGGAGTACTGTATTCATATTCAATTAGTAATCCAAACTCCAAAATTATCTATTATTTCTTTTAACTTTCTACAGTCACGTATCCTCAAAGGGTACTGCTTTACACTGTCTGGGTTAACTCTTGCTTTTAACTTCTATTTAGGGCTGCATTTTTGGCTCTGCCAGGTATCCCAGATACCCACACTCCTAAGCATATCTTATTCAAGATTTCTGTAACTTCTCAGGCTACAACCTTGTTTTTCCCAGTTTGTGTTAAAGCCAGACTTACAATTCTCAATCAGTTAATATTGTTTGATCTTTAGCTTCAGTTTTATTTAATTTCTTGCCAGAGTAACTTGGCGTGTACAAGAATTTATGTATTCCTACTTGTTTTCTCAGCCTATATTTAATTGATCCCCAAAAGCCTTTTCTTATTGGGCATTAGCTCCTACTACTGTTACAAAATCATTTACGGGTGGTAAGAGGCACCCATATCCACAAAAGATAAACCTCTTTATCCTGGCTGGGATTCTCGGTAGGGCAGAGCTATGCCAAGCCCATGGGCTGTGGGTTAGACATGCCTGTAACTATACTGATACCTTTCTGAATGCCTGAAAAAACAACAAAAGGAAAGAGTACTCCAAACAGTTAGCTAGCAGATTGATTCAGCTAGCTTTTCCTTTTCTCATTACTGAAGTTAATGCATATATTTCTCATTTTATAGATATTATTATGTCTGGAAACTTTGCAATAAAAATAAAAAGGAAAATAACACAATTAGAACACAGAAAGAAAAAGATGGGAAAAAAATCTGTTACATACATATTACTTCTGAGTAGTATCTACAGAGACCTTTCAAATTACTAAAATATTAATTGCATAGGCACTGCAGAAAAATTACTTTAATATTCTTTCAAGTGACCATAACAGCTCTTACTAAAACATTTTAGCATATTGGGTCAAGGCTTGTACAGAGAATCTTGAATTTATAGAGCATTGATCTGGCAGACTGTAAGGATTTCAGCGTAGAAGGTCAAAGTCAGTGTATCATGCCTCTTTATATTAACATAGGTATAAAAAACAACAGCCTATGCTCAGGCACAGAAATATTGGCTGTATCTAGCTTCATCTATTCAAGCTATACTTCAAACTGGACTTTTATTTTCTCTTTTCAGAAAGCATTCACCAAAAAGAAGCTTTATAAAAAGAGAAGTCGAATGTGATACTATAATACCATTGTATTAATGCTAATAAAAGATCAGTAATTCACTTATAGAAGCAAAACCGAACAAATGTGTTGTCTTTAAAAGAACAGTTAAAAATTCTACTTATATCATACAGTGAAGTCATCTTGATGACTTCGGTAATTACTGATACAAGTAATAAATATAGTTTGGTCTTACAGGTTAATAATCAAGGAATGCATTTCCCATTCTCCACCACAGATACAATTGGTATTCTCACATACTACATATGAAAAACACTCTTCTTGGATTTTGGCAAGAATTGCTTACATGGGTCCATTGCACTACTGTACCAGAACAATAAGTAAAGTAGTTATCAGCTGTGAGACCTTTACACAGCTTTCTCCTCTCTCTCTCTTTGGATGTCACAAATTACGGAGAGCAAAACATGCTTTCAATATGACTTCTCATCCTCCCTGCCAGTCAGATTTGACTGGCAGAGAATCATCTTTGGAAAGTATAGCCAGTTTTTATCAGGACATTTTTCAGACCCTTGTCAAACATCCTACAAATAAACTGTCCTAGAAAGTGTGCATGCATGGACATTACAGTTTTGTCCTCTAAGCAAAAGTACATATGTAGCCAGGTCTTCTGTAGATCCCAGTGATTTGTACTCAAGAAATAATGGCTTCATTTCCTTCTGATTTCTCTACCTGTGCAAGATCATTCTTCAATACTGTTACATATTTAAAGAAAAAAATTTAAACAGCATCATAAATCATTCAGCAAACACCCAAGCTCTATTCATAGCTATACATATGTTGCCAGTGACAGACAAATATAGCGTCATAGAAATACACACACAGACTTTGAGAAAATATGCCTCTAGACAGAAACATATTGTGCATATGCAAATAACTGTCTGGCACTGAAGCTTTGCCCTTTAGCATTCACTTAGCTGTATCTCTTTTCTACCCCTGCTCCCTTCCATTTTTCCATCTGTTTATTTTTTCAAATCTTCACTTAAGAATACTGTATAATCTCTCAAAAATCAAGAAATACAGTTCTGCAAATATGACTGCCAAGTGTAACATACAATATTTCTTATTGGAGGAGGAAAAAAAGGATATAGAGGAAGCTACATTCAAATTTCCTTACAAAGGTTACAGGAAATGGTTTTATTCATTTCATATGAATGATGTTCATTCCTGGTTAGATTTTGAGTCTGGTTGCTATACTTAAAAAAAAAAAAAAAAATTGTATAATTCAGGCCTTGCCATCAGCTTTCTTAATTTATTTCCCTGAAATGACAGGCCTGGCAAAGGCAGGCTGGCCTCTCAGATGTCTGGATTACACTGTAGCTATGGAAACAGGTGTTAAAGTGCTATGAATTTCAAGTTACACTGATATTCTGCACATCACGTCTATACTGATGACAGGTTATTTTACATGCTGACCAATACAGGAGCATCAATCTTGTTGATTTACAGGAGGCCATCAGGTAAGAGGGCCCCTGTGATTGACATGAGGGGCCTTCCTGTGTCCTGTGCTCCCTCCATATCCTCACATGTATGGGCTAAAGCTTGTAGAAACCAGTAGGTACTTGCACATAGGTACCTGCTGTCACCAAGCAATGAACGGTGAGTGCCTGAAGTCAATTAGCAAAGACATTTCCAGCTCAGTCATTATTTTATTGTTTTCCTTCTTAAAGGGAGCCAGTTTGTATTTCACCCCCACAGAGGTGTTGAGGCTTTCCAGTCCTCTCCTTGAGCTTGCAGGAGGCAGGGTAAATAGTGTCAGAAAATGTGAATGGTTGGAGTGAGGCATGGAAGACCAGGTTGAAACAAATGTCTGTGGTGAGACAGAAAATCACCTTTGCAACCAGCGATCACCTCACTGCCTGTCTACATGCCTGCCGCAGTAGCAGCAAAATGAGAGAATAGGCTGAGAGTGACTGCAGTTCTTGTAGCCCTGGAAGGAATTCAGGTCACAATAGCAGTTCATTGTATTACCACTTTCCCTAAGCACAAACCATGAAGTCAAAATTATAGCTTCTGTGATTCAAGCCAAATACCTGCTGAAGTCACAAGTTTTCTAAGAAAAACGCACCGCCTCCCCCAGTCCTGATCTCTCTGCTGTTGTTTCAACAGACTGCATGTTGTTACTTACCTTTTCAATAGTCATGTTTTATGGGAGAGATTCTTACTCTTTGTCTGTGTGGACATTCCACAATTAGCTCAACACCTGTTTCCTCCTCTGTACTATAGTCAGTGCAATCCCCTCTGAACCTGCCTCCTCTAAAGGGCCTTCTCTTCTTGGTGTCTCTTATTCATAACAACGCAAATGGTGACAAAGTCAGATTTGGTGTCAGATTGTATCCTTCCTTCTCAAGGATTTGTATATTGAAAAGTTTTTTCTCTTAGAAGAACTGTAAAACCTCTTTAAAACAAAGATTATTTTCTAAATTACAATCAAAAAATGATCACCCTGGAAGGCTTAAGAAATTTGTCAATTTTGCTACATAATTATTACGTTCTGCTTGTACCAAAATATGTAAACTATATTACCAGTGATTATTGAGCTGCATATTGAATTCCCCTAGGCAGAGAAACAAACAAAACATAATTGCCTGATGAGCTGTACGACATTTTATATTGTCCAAAATTTCATATTACTTTTCAGGAAGCTGTATCTGGAACAGTTCAGCAGTGTATTTTTCATAAACAAAAATATAAATAATGTAGACGTAGTTTTTTGCAAGTTGGTTGTCTCTTCACCAGAACTTAGCATAGTTTAACTATTATCTGAAAATTCTTCCAACTGTTAGTGATCTTGAATTGATTTCAGGGTAGTAAGATCACACCAGTAAAAAATTCAGGTGTCATTTAGTCCTTTGAATAAAATGTTTTATTAACGAAAATCAGAAATATATGCATCTATGATTTTGAAATACATGTGCAGAGAAGTTGAGGTGAAGATGTTTTTAAACAGAGCATCCACTTTAGTATAACAGAAATAGTATGCAGGATTTGATTGCTGCATTAGCTAAAAATGAGCTACCAAAGCGCAAGTTTTGAGTAGTCACAGCATTGTCTGGTGACATCTGTGAACTCACTAAGCTAATGATAGTGTTTTTTTTCTGAGCTATTCGGATTTTATAAAGCACTATGCACATGACACAGTGGGGTCTGTTTCGACTGATCACAGCAGGAACAAGTATTTAAAGGCCAGCTCAGTTCCAAGACTCTTTTCCCTATCCAAGGTTTTAAGAGCTGATGTTTCAAAAGATTTCTCTATATAGACAAAAGATCTTAGATCCACTGCCTCTATGGCAACTGAAGTCTTAAAAAGCACCTCATTTTTTCTAAACATAATCTATCTAAATGGCACTTTTTGCATTATTATATCAAATCAGGCCCTTCCCTGAAGAAAAACTGATTCTGTGCCATCCGGTCAAAATAACTGTACCACATGACACAAGGTTTGCTCCAATAATTCCCCATTAATAAGCCTGCATTGGTTTTAGGCACAGGTCCCAGAGGCTAATGAATGGATCATTAAATCTACTGTGCAATCAATCCCCAGAGTATGCTCGTTCTTTGCCACATCACTTGTTTGAGGAAGCATTCTGCTTAATAGCAAAGGCAGAAATGATAAGCTCAGGAACAGATGATCTAAACAAATAATTTCCCTTTTAAAAATCCTTTCTGCAAAGATTTGCCAATAAGATGAGGAGAGTGAGGAAAAAAAAAAAAAAAAAAAAAAAAAAAAAAAAAAAAAAAGAAGAAATATTATTAAAAGGTTTAAGTTTTTTTTTTTTTGAAAAGCAGCTATTTGATCTCCCTCAAACACTCACACTCATTCTCTGAAGGAAACTAGAGAGGCCCGTCTGGGTTGTGAGACATCTAATACACACATGAAGTGTTAAGTATCACTGGCTTCTGCACAGAAAATGTCATCGTTCCCACCTCCCAGTTGGCATCTTTAAATAGCTCACTTTATTTATGGTGTACATAGTGTTAATGTCCTTCAGTTGCTCTATTTTCAAGGATGGAAAAGCAGTTGCTAAGCATTTCTAAATGACAGCCCCAGGGTTCATTAAAAATATGGCAAACATTTGCTAAGCTCATTAAGTGCAATTTTTGTGTGTGTGTGTATCAGATTCCTCCTCTGCATGCTATGCGTGACCAAACATCTATTAACCCTAATCCCATTGATGAGTCTGATACATTCAAACCAGCAATTAGACAAAACAAAAGGGATATTTATTGAGAGACTCACAAATGGGCTTTCATATTGGTCTAAGCTGTTGCAAAATGACAGTTTAATTCCCTTCTGTTAATCCCCACGTACTAGAGTACAGCCTTTGTTTGATTATAGGTTGTCAGATTTAGGCATTCTGATTGAATCAAAATTTGAAATAAACTAGAAATACATAATAATTACACTGGCAAGGCACTGCAGCCTATTATATAAGCAGAGTAAATGCAACACACATTTAAAAAAAAAATGAAAGAGAAAGGATTTCAGAAATCAAATACTTTAAAGTATGTATTTTCTCCATTTAAATAAAGAAAATCTCTTCTGTTTTCCTGTGATACACCTTTTGATACCATTACCTATAACCACTTTTGATGGAGTCACAGTTTTCTCTACAGCCACAGAGAAAAGGCTTTCATTTCATTCCCTTTTCCCAAAGGGAATGGCCTTTTTAGCTCAGAACCATGCCCTTCTCATACAACTTTTCAGCCACTGAAGCATAGACATTAGCATAAGTTCTGCAAGATTTTTAGTATAAACTGCCAAGAAGATATTCTTGAGTATGTTGTATGAAAAAAAAACCTCAAATACATTTGCTGAGAAAACAGCTGCCTGTTTAATTAACGGTGCTTGTAATAGCATTGAAAGTCTGTAACATTTAAGAACTTTAGAACTGGTGCTGATCTGTAAAGCATGAGCTGGGATGAGTCAAAAAGGAAGGAACATTATTTATTCTCCAATACACAAAAGTTATGTTAAATCTTTGTTAATGAAATGTTGAGTAATCACAGCAATGCAAGTGAAAAAAACCTGCACATTAAATAGTGGAACGTAAATGTGTAGGTCACTCTAAAAGTAATGTCTCCTATTTATTTTCATGAAGACCACAACAGATACACAGAGCACAATAACAATGTCTTATAGAACAAGTTCTCAGCTACAAAATTGTTTTTTCAACATATTCAGCACCACTAGCTGTTCATTCTCACCAGACAAGACCTTGCACCAGCTGAAGTAATCCACAGTTGCTGCTGGTGAAACATACCACCCACTACCTTGTTTCTCGTATCCACTGCTGGTCTCCATAAACATCCAGTGAACATTAATGAAATTCAAGGGGTGCCATTTTTTCTTCATGGAGGAATTCAGTGACACACTTTTGTGTGTCAGTAAATTAGTATTTGTCAGAGGTCATTGTGTGAGGCTGCCCTTCTGTTGCCATCTGTCACACAGCAGCAAAATGTAATGGAATACTGGTGGGATTATTCAACACCTACTGCCATGTGCCATGCCACCAACATCTGCCTCTGATACTGTGGGCCAACATAAAATAGGAGGCATTACTTTCGGATCAACCTTCATTGTGCTTGTCTGTGCGGAAGAAAGCAAGAAAGATTTAATTCTGTAGTTTTTTCTTCACTTCCATCAAGAAGGGGCTTTGCTTTCTACTGAGGGGATTTTCTTTGGCAGTAAAAATATTGTGTCTGAATGCTATACCTGCGTAAAGATCATTGGCAACATGAAGTCATTCTAAATAGTTTCAGTTTCACTAGGAATCCCACTTCTTACTAAGCAAAGGATTCAGAAACCGATTACAGACAACTTTCAGAGGGAAATTCACACATTCAGTTAAGATTTTTAATGAGTTATTCTAAGCTTTATTCATCAAGGAGAGAAGCTGCTTCTCAGCTCAGAACAGTAATAATTATCTACAAGGAAAAATATTTGTGTACGTACGTGAATAAACACAGAAAGGATCAATCCTGTATTTTCAATTGGGTTTTAAAATAACTTACTTTCCTTCTAATCTTATATAAGAAGGAACATAATTTACTTTCCTCTGGAAATGCTGTTTCTACAGGATTTAACGCTATTAAGTAATCCTTTCAATCTACTAGTATACACTACTGACCCTAAACCTTGTATCTGTTTAATTACATAAAAGATATCTAACAAAAAAACACTACCTGGTGTTTCCATTATCCGCTCTACACTGTTAAACTCATAGCTTTATACATTCTCCAGCACTGATATGTCTGTTATCCCAAAAATCTCACAAAAAGAAACACCTTTCACGTAAGTGAAACAGTATTTCACCAGTTCATTGGTGTATATTCAGTGAATGTGATACAAAACCAAGACAGTGGAAAGATCCACAGTGCAAAGGAATTCCTTGCTGCTGAGCTGTATGTATGCTTGAATATACTTCAGCTTATTTCTTAAAACATTTTAGACTCATATTGCCCTACTTCATAACTCAAAAGGAAGAAAAACAAAATATCGTGGATTTTTTAATAACCTAAAATCAATAAAATGCAGTGAACGTTAATGTCTTAATGTTTGCTGTGTGAAGTGGTTGTTCTCGTGACAGAAGAAAACACGTGTTTAGAGTCTTATGAGGAGATAGTGATAAGTAAATGGCTCATGAAAAACAAATCTTTATCTCTCAGGATTTTTAAAACTCAGAATTGCATTTTTCATTAAATTTGAATTAAGAAATTTTATCAATAACTTGAGCTTTTCAGGGCTGGTTAATAAAACTAAAGACATTTGGGACTGAAGATTAAAAAAAAAAAAAAAAAAAAAATTGATGCAGTTTACTACTATTGCAAAGGTAAATTCTAGTGCCTCATACCCACATGGAAAAATGCGACTTTGCTATACCTTCCAGCATAGAATAAAAGACTCCCATCGCTCTTAAGGAGAAGGGTTAATAAAGCTGATCAAGGTCTTAAGGACCATGAATGTTGTAATTTTGTCACGTACTTTCAGCATTATCCTTTTAGAGTTTTAAAATCAAACTGGAACCAAATGCTACCAAATAAATATTCTGTACCATTCCCACATGCTGAATTTTATTTTAAATAGAAGTTTCAAAACAATGTATGTTATTTACTAACTGCACTATTGCAAAGTAACAAAGACAAGTATAAGTAAAGCCATGTCAGTACTAATGAAAACAGGAAGAATGATTGCTCTTGAGAGTTCACATTAAAATTTGAATGTCTTTAATTTGGTAACTCAAATCGTCTTATCCACATCTCTAACTTTTTAAATAATATTTATTCATTTTTAACAAACTGAACTATTTGGGGACCAATTGAAAAAAAAACCTCAGGCTAAATGACTAGTATGCAAAGTTCAAATGATATAATGACATCTACATTTGTTTAAGCAAAATACTCTTCAGCTTAACTAGCTGTACAGTAAAACATTTGGCTTAACAGGCATCAGTGGCAAGAAAATCTTTAAAGTGCTACCCACTTAGGTAGACAGAAAAGGGGTGATATTTTAAAAAGAGAAATGAAATCACAGATGATATTTCTATACCTTTTTTTCAACTTCCTCCTTAGCCACGGGCAAAGTGTTTCAGTAAGGAAAATGAAAAGCAGATTCTCTGTCCATTCTTACCTTCAAAATCTTACAAACTCAGTTGCCTGTTTTAGTAAAAGCATACAAAACAGAGAACAGCACAGAGTAAATGTAGTAATAAAACCAATTTTCTTCATGTGGTAAATGATGAATTGACTTAATTTAGAGTGATATTCTTTCACAAGAAGGTGACATATATGATCACATACAACAGAAAAAAATGTATAAGCTGCTTTCCTTAATTTTCTCTTACTGCTCCTAATCATATTAAAAATAAATTTGTAATGATGTGGAAAGATTGGACCATGAAAACTTTGGATCATAAGTTTGTTATCTCCTAGACTTCAGGAAATGATTTACAACACATATGTCAGGAAAAATTCATTAAAGACAAAGTTTCTCTCAGGTATATTAACATTTAGAAAAAAGTTTTTTCTTTTTTTTTTTTTTTTAAGTTTCTAAGTGTTAATGTTGGGTTTTTTTGAAGACTCTCATATTGCACAGTTGGTCTTTTTTTTTCTTTGTATTTCTTTGCTTTGCTGCACCTCTTGAGCTACAAGTATGAGTCACAGTACTATCACATTAGATATTTCCTTTGCACTGAATTTGTCCTTATATTTTTATACAAGCATCGACATGTACCTTTCCAGCATTGTTAAAATCTAAATAATTGAAGTAAATCATTGCTGATTGCTTTTTCTCAAATATTTGAAAATATCTGCAGCAATGTAGTGGATTTCCTTCTGAGGACTTCATTTATTTTCAAAAACTTTGTGAATTTACTTTGAGATATTTTTAAGTATTTGAGGGACTTTCTACAGTATTCTAAAAGAAATAATATAAATGAAAAGAAAGAGAAAAAAAAAAATAGGGCAAATGGTGTTCACACATACAGAAGTATAAGAATCATCCCTGAAAATAAACAAGAATTATTCCTAAATTCTGCAACTCTTTTGACTACATTTTTTGTGCCTTTTTTTGTCTTTGTGCAAAGAGAATAGTGTTCAGTAGAGCTTGCTTTCTTAAGAAAATTTTCATGTAATGTTGTGTTTGATCCTTTAGCTCAGTTGCAGTTCAGTTGATTGAAACTTTTGAACATGACTTTTTCTAACCCAAAAGAGAGTTGTGATACCGAGAAGAACTTCTGTATTGAAGTCAGATGTATCTCTCCTGTTCAACAAGGAGTGAATTTTGAACACTCGTGACTGTTGTTCTCCATTCTCCATTTCCCTTATTCCAAGATATATCTAAACTCATATTTCAAAGTAAGGTTTTTCCTATTTTGATGAAAGAATGTCTCATATAAAGTGGTGAAATTGGAAGATTTATATACATTGGAATTACATGTGCTACAATCTGAAGTCTAGTTACTTAGAATTTTTTATTTTTTTATTTTTTTATATATTTTTTTTTTTGGTCAGTGGATATAGTTCTGTTTTCTTGCAGAGAAAAGAAAAACAACAACAAACAGTTAAAGAGTTGTTGCTTTCTTACAAAACAAAGTTATATTACTTGTAAAGAGCAAAATATTACATAACCCATATTTGTATTCATTTATTAAAATAATGAAGCTGTTTTACATGAAAATTTTCTAAGAATTGTTTCTGTAAATGTTCCCCAATTAGCTAGTTTCTACAGAGACTTTTGAAATTCTCATTGACATTAATGCAATATAAACCGCTCTTCCTCAGCATCTCAGTAATTGTTACTTTTCCTGAAATACTCCTGAAAAGAACCTCAGAGAAAAAAAATCCATTTCACCCGTTTGCTAAGATTCATGAAATATTCTGAACATGTCAAACATTAGTTACCTGAGGGAGTTAAGAGATTAACTTCTTTTTCTCCTTTCCAAAAAAACTTTATACATTTTAGAGAGGAAATATGAAAAATAAACAAAAATAATAACAAAAGGGTAGCAGGAAAAGGGAAGCTTCTTTTAAGAATGCAGGTATACGCAGTGAATTCAAAAATAAAACTAGTAGCATTTCAAGAGCTAAGCTACAAATGGAAATTCACCTATATGTATGGTAAAACTAAAACATTGAGACAGGTGTCATCCAAGAAATGCTAAGCTTTAAAGCCAAACATTGAAAACAGCATCTTTCTGAAATCATAAGTATGGAAATAATACGTTAGAAAAGAAGGAAAAGTAATAGGATTTATTTGCAATGCTTTAACACTAGAGGTGTGGCAGAAACAAAATATCTACATTAAAAGAAATGGTGATCTCTGCCACCAGTGCATCCAACCTCTAAGCTCTTCAGGCCCAGATGGTTGGACAGGGCTTTCATATTTTCCACAGGCTTACTGAAAATGGTGTTAAAGTATCTTTCAGCTCACAGAGCGCTAATTTAAATGCATATCAAATTACAGTGGAACACTGGCTTTCTAGATCTCAAAATGCTGATATTTGCTCCAAAATACAACAGAACAAAATGGTCCACAAAGGTCTCACTCATGTTAAAGTGGCTTCTGCTCAAACCACAAGAGTCTTTTTACTTAATGAGCAACACAGAGGGACCCATACAAGCAACAAACTTACACTACACCAGTGTGTTGGCATTATATATGCAAATATTAATCTGAATGTTCTAGAAGCTTTGGCTAATCCAGTCAAAGTTTGGAGTTGAATAGACTAGTGCAAAATAGAGTGGAGTAGAGTAGAGTAGAGTAGAGTAGATAGAGTAGAGTAGAGTAGAGTAGAGTAGAGTAGTGTAAAATATGATATGATAGGGTAGGATAGGCTAGAATGGGATGGGATGGGATGCTAAAATGAGATAAAATATCAGAAATAATTGTGAACATAGTTACTGTCCAGGAACAGATAAAACATATGCGCCTTCTAGAACTGATGTCTCAGGTTGAATTTTTTTCTCTAAAGTGTGCAATGGAAGAGTCACTCATTAACATCCAGTCCCTCTTACTGCTAATAGGATTTGTGCACCCTGCTTTGAAAATGTAGTCCTTTAGGCTGCAATACAGTTAGCATACTGAGTAGCTTCTACAAACGACCAGGAAGACTGAATATGCAGCTAAATAGTAGTGTTTTCTGAATCAGTAAGAATTGCTTGAAAAATAAACACTTGAGCTTAATGTATTATGGTCATGCAAAAGTGGCCCTCTTCCTAAGTGTCATTATGAAAGCCGCCCTGACCTCTTATCTCTGTGTGGATAAGTGTCTTTCAAATAAGGGAAAATCTGCTAACTATCCTCTAGAGCAGAACAATAACAAAAATTGCATCATTTGACTAAATTCAGGTCTGTATTATTAAGCATATTGAAGCCATATGCGGACTTCAATTAACCAAGATCCACAGTACTGCTTCAAAAGGAACAGAATATTCTGTCTATAAGCTCACTGGGAAAAAAAAAAAAAAAAAAAAAAAGCCCACTGTCTGAAATTTGTATAGTCATTGGACTGTTAATATAACATTCAGATCTATCCGAGAGAGCCAACTGACATGCAAGAAATAGTAAAATAAATCACTTAACAAAGGTGGTTAAAACAAGACCAAAAATAGGTAGCTAGAGAGAAAAACTAGATTCAATTCAGTAGACAATAGTTTCCTTATGAAATTGATAAGTGAGTAGTTTTCTGCTCTAAACTAACCAACCAGAGCACACCCTAGATAAGCATGAATTCTTTGAGGGAGAAATGAGAGTGGGGAATCAAACATTTTATTTCCTCAAGAGTTACTCAAAACATTCTAACCGTACAGTGTGACCAAGCAGCTTTCTTCGATTTGTAGACAGAGAAAAAGAGAGGAGATGATCAGGCATTAAATTTTATCTGTTTCACATGCAGGTCGGCATCCAGGAAAAATTTCTTTAGCAGAAACTTTTATTGAAGAGAAACATTATCCTCACTTGACTAAAAATTTAGTCAAATGGAGTCACACAATTACAGAATCACAGAAGGGTTAAGATTGGACGGGACCTCTGGTCAAGACATTTCTAAAGAAGGGACAACCAAAGCAGGGGGCACAGGCACCTATCCACCTCTCTGGCCAGTCTCTCGGCAAGTTGTGCTGATGTGCATCAGCACAGCAAAGAAGTGTTTCCTATTATTTAGACAAACCTTTCTACATTTCAGTTTTTGCTCATTATATCTTGTCACCATACTGGACATCATTAAAAAGAAACAGGCTTGTTGCCAAATCGCATCCCTTCAGATACTTACACACTTGGATGCAATCTCCCTGAGCCTCTTCTCCTCTAGGCTGAACAGCCCCCTTCTCTGAGCCTCCCCTCATGGGAGAAGTGATCTGCCCTTTCACCATCTTGACAGCCTCCCCTGGATACTTTTCAAGACATCTAGTCCTGTACTGGGAGCCTACAACTGGATACAGTACTCCAACAGATTCACCAATGCTGAGCAGAGAGGAATGATCACCTCCTGATGTGCTAGCAGTATTCTACCTAATGTGATCTTGAATAAAATTAGTCTTCTTAGCAGCAAGCGCACATTGCTTGCTCGTATTCATCTTGGTGTACAGCATGACCCCTTGATCTTTTTCTGCAGAGACCCAACGAAATAAGGAGTCACAGCAGATGAAGACATCTTTGGAATAGCTCTAAGATCCACAAGTAAGATCAGTTATTATTTGGAATTATTGCAGTTTCCTGTAGGAATGAAGAAAGCACGTCTTTTTCTTTTTTACTGGCATAAAATTTACGGTACACATAACCCTGAGAAGGACTGGGTTTTCAGCCAGTAGCTGATGATACCAAGATCTGACCAAGTCTTTGTGATGGCTGAGAAGACAAAGTATTTCACCTCATATAAAGGTTTTTTCTCCGTGTTCTTACAAATCAGCCACAACAGGGAAGATTACTGACTAGGCTCGGCAGCACTCAACTACCCGAAGCATCCACGAGCCAAAAGATTTATGTGCTGGAGTGTACCTTGCATGAAGCTTTCCTTTCAGATCAGTGGGATTTCACAGGCACTGTAATATATTTACTGAACTGAAGCCATAAAGTTAATTATAGTAAAATTTATACCAAAAATGCTGTCTTCTTTTTCTGAGTAATAGTGAAAAAATAGGTTCATTATGATTTTTTCTATTATTTTTTAATTTATTTTATTTTATATTTTTATGAAAGAATTCCAGAATCTAAAGCCTTTCTTGATTTAGGTGCCAAAAGCTTAGGATTTCACTGCTTGAGCTTTAGTAGCACAGATTTCCATCCTTATTTATACTTTTCAGAAAAGAGATCCCACAGAGAGTCATTCATGCTTGATTTATTTTTTAGAACAAAAAAAAGAATTCTTGCTCATTCAATACAATCCTTCTGCTTAAACAGAAACAAAAGGTTTGCTGGTCTCAAACCTTCCTCCAATACCAAATTTTAAATTATTGGAAGAATCTGCAATAGGCTTTAGTGATTTCTTTTTCCTTTTTTGTTTTTCACATCTGCTACTGGGTGAGATACTCCAAGGCAGAGTAGTAATCTATTATCTTTATTGTGCTTACACTTTTTGAAAAGACTGTCCAGCCATAATATCTTCAATACTTCTTTAACTTCATAAACACATATTTATAAAAGGAGTTTTGGAAAATGTAATAAATATTTATTAACAGGAATACACTGATAGTATAACATCTGGCTTTGGTTGAATGTCTAAAAACATAAGAATAATGAATACTAGTATGGGTGAGAAGTAGCTATTTTTGTGGTTTTGTGAGATTTTTATACATTTGTATAAATTATGTAGGCAGTCAATAATGTTATGACAATGCAGTTTTCTACATTTACAGTATGAAAACAACTTATTTTTTTCAAAATTATCAAAGAGATACCAAGAAAGAAAGAAAAAAAGTAGTTTAAGAAAGAAAGTAAACTTAAATCTAGACTCACTCAATTTAATTTATTTCTTCAACTCTGACGTTGGGACACACTGCTCAGCAATGCAAATGCTGCGGGTAAAAGCCCCTGGAACATAAAACTCACCTTCCTGGAGAAAAACTTTCCTTCCCTTACTGCTTGCTTTTAAATATTGCAAAATACTTTATATTGTGTTTTAAGATACATGCGTAAGTATCAACTTTTATCATATAAGTATCAAGCTAGAGTACAATTTCTTCTTAAACGTTCCTAACAATTCCTTCAGAGCTAGCAAATCCTTACACTTCTCCTCAACAAACTCCTGCAGTCTTCATTCAGAGCTTCTGTAGTCCTTATTAAGAGAAACTCCCATTGAAAGCAATTTCCATTTTGTATGTAAAAGATGTTGTATTGGAGTTAAGACAGAAAGGAAGCAGCTTGGACCTCCACTCTGAGGCTACTAGACAGGAACTTCACCCTTAGTTATTCTCCTGCTCTGGTCTGCATGATACTGGAAAGAGGTTGTGGAAGGAGTTTCTGTGCCAGAACTCCACATGGTGTCTCAGACTAACTGGAATCTTGAGGTTCAAGAATTTGTGTCTGTATTCTTTTTTTTAGTGCTCAAGTTTGTTTTGCAATTTTTTAAAGCCCAATTAAATTTGAAGTATTCCAAGATCAGATGTAATTTATTACTGCACAGATGACAGGCTAGTCTGAAAGAAGAATTATTTGTTAATTAATAGAAATTGCACAGGAGAAGTATTTTAAATACTGTGCAGAATTGTGAGGAAACATCTACATCCTGACTCATATATGTGTGATTGAAGAGTGGAAAAGAGCATAATCAGACCAGAACTTCTGTAGTGCAAATCCCATTAAGACAAATGATAGAACTTTCCATAAGGGACGTTTGGGCTGGCTAGTTTTTGCCAAGTGAGAGAAGGCTTCAGAAATACTCCTGAAGGAGCACAGGAGCAAAGTCCCAATATCTGGGACTCAATGATTTTGTGAAAAGTGATTTTGGTGGCTCCTGTAAAATGTTATATTTCACAATTAGCCGTGCTGTGTTCCTGGCTGGCATTATTCTTGCCAAATGCTCTTTTCCTCTTCCAAAAAAAAAAAAAAAGTATTTTTTTGGGTTACTTTTATAGCTTAGTTCCCGTAAAGGAACCCATAAAGGACTTCTTCATGCCTGCTTCCACTTTGTTACATGACTGGAAACTATGATTCACATACACATGGACAGATGTGATATGCATGGGTAATCCTTTAGCAAACAGCATACCCAGTAATATTAATAATTACAGTATTTACAGTGTTTGAAATATGTATTTTTAAAACAGAGAATTACTCAGAGAAATCAGTTTTCAAGGAGTAAGAAAATTCCCAGTGAAAAAGAAACAGATGGAAAAATCACACATATAAAAATGGATTTTCAGTAGCAACAAATGACAAAATACAGTAGTATGTCAATTTTTTTTCTGTGGATCAAAATTTAATGATTATTTAATTTGAAGCATTTTAATCAATTCTGGTGAGGAAAATATGCATTGAGTGTTAAAATGGTTTCCCATAAAATGTAGATGTTGGTATCATCCTTTTCAATACAAAATTTTAGAATCATAGTTTTCAATAACAGCAATATACTGAGAAGAAATTCTCTAACTCTACAAAGGTAGTAAACATGCATATTCCATCTCTCTGACAAATTATCACCATGAGTCAGTATAGATACAAATTACAATCACATCTAATGATGGCAACTTTTCACCTTGTCTGTAAGCATCACTGACCCTGTTGTATGTGATACTGTCTGTTTCTCACAAATTTTGAGATTTTGAGGATTTTCAATTTTGAGGAATTCATTCCTTAAGTTATAAAGAAAGCACATAAATGTGATTTCAGGCAGGTCTAAAACTTGTTATGTCTAATAGCCAAAAATTTGAAACATGGAATAGATAAGTACAGGTTTGTCATCATGTCTTAGGTTGTTTGTTTTTACAGTGGAAAATGTTATACATAATTATTTACTTGAGGTTACACTGAATTAACCAACTGCATTTTAAGTAAACAAATAAATATTGCAATTTCTATTCATCATGGTTTAATGATTCCTGTTATTGGCATTCCTCATCATTACACCATATAGTGCACTGGGCGTAAAAGAGTTAATACTCCAGTTCTGTGGACTGTCACTATTTCTGGGTACCTGGTCCTCAGAAGAGAAGAAAAGCTACATATCCCAGAAGACTTTCACTGATTCATTTCCATTTTCCATCTATAAGGAAAGACAAAACTCCTCGGGACTCACAAGACTGTCCCATCTTTTACTGCTCATCTCTGTGGTGTGTGCCCCCCTAGCCATCTCAACTTCAGCATTAGAATAAGACCTTCAGACTTGGACACTCTCTCTATTATTTAATTTACTAGCTTCAATTCCAATTACATTGTATTATATTATGTTATTTCTTGTTCTGCTATCATATTTAGTAAACTAATTTTCCCCCTTAGCTAACTGCTGCTGTTTTGTTTTTAGGCCCATCTCCCTACCTTTTTCAGTTGCCCTCTTCCCCCACTCCCAGGGCTTGGGTCCGTGAGGCCCCGCACCCCGTTAGTCATGGAACCTGACCAAAAACCATGACACTTCTATAAATCTAACTTTTAGTACTGGGGGTTTCCCTTATCTTCTTACAGTGGACATTTTTCACAGAAATCACAAGACTTCTCTGCTGGCTGTTGTCCTATTTGCTTAGTTACCACAAATCTTCCTAGAGCCTTTCTGCTCCGGAGAGCCCACTTGGGAAGCATGGCCTCAGGGCGTGTGCTCTAGATGTTTTACTCCTGTAAAAGATGGAAGTTCTGTCACCTTCAAATTAACAACCTTCTGACAACATCATCAAAATAAAGGTAATCATTTTGTTTCAACAGGATTTTTCTAGTGGCAATGCATGGGCTTTCATGAACAATAAAGACATGAAGTCAAAGTGAAGTTCACTCAGCTTACAAGAATAAAGTATCTTACAGTTTAACAATGGTTTTCTTATTTTTAGATGCCTGCAAGCTCTACTTTCTGCAAAGCTGCACTTGGTGATATCTCCCATGTGCAGGGAAGACAGAACTGTGACCACAAAAAGGGTTACAGCAGGAAAAGCTGTAAAAACATCTCTTGAGATGGTTCCTTCTAGAAGGGCACCTCTTGACCAGAGCTTAAAGTCCAGTCTCCAGGACTTCACAGCAACAAGGGTTCTTATTCATCCCCATGGAAATTCTGACTGATAGAAGAGTGGCAGAGAGATCAAGGTTCAGAGCAGTTAAAAATCTGCTCTCTCACACATTTTTTACCTTTTTTCTTACAAATATTCAAATATTCTTGATTCCATTCAGCTTGTTTTTTGTTTTTTTGGTTTTTTTCCCTCTAACAAATATCCAGGCATATGCATTCAACAACAACAACGACAACAAAAAAAAAAAAAAAAAAAAAAAAAAAAAGAAGTGAGGAACATATGTGTTTAGATTGAAATGAGATGAGAATAAAGCAGAAATATGTAAAGTAGCAGTTACTGTAAGATCTACTTCATTATGTTTGCCAACTTCTGAAGTCTGGGAGAGATTCCCATTTCTGTGCTCACTGGATATTCTCCAAATAAGCAATTTCAGCACATATTTATTAGAGAGGAGCAAGTCATCCAACAAATGGAAGGATGGTACTAAGTCAGAGCATTGTATGTATGATAATTCTACAAAAAATAATGTTTCTCCAGTCTCCATGTTTCCAAGTATGTCCTGCACTTCAAGTCATTTGTTACCCTCCAAACGGGAGAGATGTTTGCACGTTAAGAAAGGGAGAGTAAGGGGTGGAAATTGAGGAAAATCAATTGTAAAAGCTATTTCTATGAACCAGGTATTCTTTCTCTTTGCTTCTCTCTCCTGATGCCATTGAGGAGTTTGTCTGTGGGTCTGTGCACAGGGAGGAGAGCAGCTGCAGCCATGGAGTGGGAGCAACTGGGGACATTTTCGGGGGCAAAACACCTGGGTGCAAAACACCTGCTCCCATAATGTATGTGGCAGCTGTCAATTGTTAGGGAATGAGACAGATCATGTATCAAGAGATAAGGAGCACCTATACCAATCTGAGAGGGCTACACCTTCCAAGGAAGCAAGCAAGTGCAATGTCTGCATCTTCTCAGTGATCCTGGAGTGAAGGGAGGCAAAACTGACATTCTGGGAGCCCTCCAATTTTCTTCTGGGTCATATTATGTACACCAGTTCTATTGGACGCACCTCCTTCTTGTGTCCATTTATCCTTTTCTGAATATGAAGATTTAGCTAGAATTTAAATGGATTAAGAAAAATTGAATTTTTACTGAATTTTGCTCTAAGCTCAAGTGACTTCTGCAAGGAAAAAACAAGGAGAGAGAGGAGAGAGGAAAACTGTGTTACATCACTGTTATTACGTTTTGTAAGCAAAACAGTTCAATTCTTTAAGTATGAAAACAGATTTCAAAGTTAGATTAGACTTATTTTTAAGAGGTGTTATAAATCCAGAAAAACAATGACATGTTTTATTTCAGATTAAACAAAATATTTCCATCCAGTGATTGAATTTGTCTTTGGGCTCATTTGTTTAGTTTCAGTTCAGTCTACCTCCCAAATAAGTAAGTAACTGAATTTGCATAGAACTTGAATTCACCATGACCATTCGGGTTAAGAAAATAGTGCTTGGCAACTTTCTTGAAGAGCACTTCTGTTGAATTCACACAAATTCACAGGAAAGGCTTGTACATGATTTAGATAAGAAAAAATATATCATTTTAAATGATAATAAAAGAGTTTGTCATTGCCATAATGGTTTAAACAGAAAGATGTGAAATGCTTTACAGTGTTGGTAACAGAAGAGTGGGTACAGCTCTCTTTCCTGCTGGCTCCATGGTCCCATCTCAAGGACCACAACATATTGAGTAGCCCTCTGAGTCCTCACTGGGTTCAGGATCCAGGATGATTCACGTGAGTGAGAAACAGAAGGCTGCCCATGTTTATGTCCCCCCAGGCTCTAACACTGAGCCCATCACACTTTGGGGTTGGGAGTCCTTGGTACTAGGAGCCCCCTACCACAATCCTCTCAGTGCAATTTTATGTTCAGGAATAAATCTCATCTTTATTAATGGGAAAATTAACATGAGAGACAATCTAATTTCAGACCTAATAAAAACAAAACTAGGTGTGTTAAACAAGGTGTATAAATGCTATGGGAAACTTTTTTTTTTTGTCAGCAGTCATGACTGCACTCAAAATAATCCAATTTGCTTGTGAAAAACTGCATCCCACAAATTTCCCATTTCAGAAGGTAACCTGCTCTTCTAAGCCTCACCTTAATTTCTGTTGCATTAGTTTTACAACAGTGCAAGTGGCCTTTGAAAGAGTTGCTTCTCTCATAGACTCATTTTAATAACAGGATCTGATTAAGTAGATGCAATCAGACAAATACAGTTCTTTTCTCATTGGCTCAGATAGAAGTTCATGGTGTAAAGTAATCCAAGAAAAATCAGACTCACCACCTCTGCTTGCATTGTGGCGCAAAGCATGTCTGATTATGCTGAAAGAGCTTGTAGATTTTGTGGGAAATGCTAGATCGCAAACAGAATATTATTTATAAGCATGACATGTAATTTATTGCACTTTCCCTTATTTCACCTACATCTATTGTCAGCTTTTTTCTCCCTTTTCGTCCTGGTTGCAATAAGGAATAAAGATGTGATAAAAGTCAAAAGGTTGAATTTTAAAGTTACAGTCTTATGCAGATGTGCTCATTTGTTAAATCTTAGCATTTAACCATGGGCCATGACTGGAATTTATTAACTCACTAAAAATGATAGTATTAGGTCCTCAGCCATTGTGTAGTGACTCCTTGCTTAATTATCCGTGTCTAAAGAGTTAAATGGTGGCTTTTGCTGATTTGTGATTCTTCCAGCTTTCTGCTACTGTGCAGTGTACTATGTATTAACAACACAGGTCATTGAGTACCCACTGAAAGCTCACTCTGAAAATACCTGAAGGACACACTGAACTCTTCAGAAATCTGTGTCACAATACTTCATGTGTTAACAGAATATGTGGTACAGTAAAGCATAGCAAAGGATCAGCCCAGGGTGGACATCAAAGTGCATTGTCTTGCCAGTGAATGCTAGAGTGAAGCACTGTAATTTTATTCCAATTATGCTCTTAGTGCCATGATGTCACAGCATAAATTTGTACTTTTGCATGCAGCTCATGCTGGTGTGATGACAGCTCTTAAAATATTGAGTGATTGTGGGCCCGTCAGCATAAAATTATTCTAAGATGGTGCCTTTATTAGTGCTTCAATAAATGCCATTCTTCTTGTGTTCCAAGGTGGCATTTGCAAATGAGCTAATTTCTCAGCAGTAAAATAATTGTGTTGCATTTATTTTGCAAGGTGGGGGTGGAGGGGGGCAGAAGAAAAATGCTGTTATATAAAAAGGGTTCTTTTGCCATCAAAACTGCGCTCTCTGCAAGTTTAAAAAAGAACACATTAACTAAATGACTGTACAATTATTTAAATAAGCTCAGTGCTCTATAAAGCCATAGAGGGATATAAACACTTTTTCAAGCCATATAACAAAAGGTGTGACAGCCATCTCACAAGAAACATTTCCTGAAAGTCAAGCACAAACTATGTTTGTTGATTGATGGCAGATATTTTGGGGTTAAAGTGTATCTCTTTCAACAAACTAAATCCAAACCAGATGTCTGTTCATAGGGCTGCTTCATAGGACCAAACAAATGAGAAGGCAAGTGGAGAAACAGGTTCTAACTGCACCTGTTGACTTTTACTGATTGCAATCTTGAAAATAGACTGAAGGATTCAGAGAAAATGATAAGTAAATTGAATGGTGAAATTGAAATGGTTCTGACTTAAAAGGATAGACCCATACTGACTGTTTCCTTGATGTGTACACGGAACAACTCATTTGAGAATATTTTCTGACAAAATACACTTCTTATTGCATGGTTAGGTACTTAGTCTTAAAAAATGATTATTTCCCACATTCAATTCTCAGTGCTCACAAATCTGAAATTAGTGCCAACACTAAAAATATGTAATTTTTTAAATAACAGTTTTTATAAAGATCTTACCAATTATGGTTTAAAATTAAGTATTCTGTGGGCTAAGCTGATGTCAAAACCTTAAGTCCTTTTCCTTCCTCCATCCCAAGATGGCAAAAAAGAGTAATTAAACTTAGAATTTGTTCAGGCAACAAAATATTCTTTTAAATAAAAGTTAAAAGGATCTGAAAATCCTTCATTATAAATTCTGTTATTAGCATGTAAAAAAATAAGTATTTAACATTATTTGCTTAGTTTTACATTAGGTCTCAGTGCTTTTTAATCTGGAAATACTCAGAACACATCTGCAGTAAAATCACAATGCATGCAAATTCTACTAAATACATCTAAAAGAAAGAACATAATATAATCACTTTAAAGAAGAAAATGGAAGTTCAGCAAGAGAAAAAAAAAAAATCTCTGACAATGCTTAAGACGTGGTTTTTACCTATGATATCAAATCCTGAATGAGGTTTGATTGAATCAAAGCCTGCAACGATGTTTTTTGCTATGTGAGAGCAGGTTATGCTTAAACACAGCCAATCATAAACTTAACAAGAGAAAATGAAAGCAAGTTGACAAAGTATACCTATTACATAACTCCAAAACTGCTGGAGGCATGTGTGGCAAACTATAGAAGTCTGCTAGTGTTTTTAAGTTCATTTCTGATAGCTATTTGCCTACTATATCTACAGCTAAACACCAGAATGAGTTATATCCAATTAATGTCTGGATAGTGTAAGTATAAAAGCAAACAGATCAGGAACTCATGTTACTGTTTGATTAAGCTGTGAGGCTTTGCTGTTAAACCCACAGTAACAGAACATGTTAATGACAACTATATAAAAAATTTCACTTTAAAATGAATGTTTCATAAGTAGCTGAAATATTCCTGCTCCTGGTAACAGTAATTCAAATGCCTACCTAGGATGCGATGATTGGCCATGAAGCAGTTTCCAGAAACTGTTGATTTGTGACTGACAGGTAAGTCTTGGCACTTAGTCTTGAAAGCCTTTCAGAATCTCAGCTACCAGCACCAAAATTATCAATAGAGACTGGTCTTTTCCATCAAATAATGAGTAAAAATACATATGTAACCATCAGTCATTCCAAGTAAATCCATCACTATTGCAATAACATTGATAATATTTCCTATACAGAAAGGGAAAATGTTGATTACAGTGTAAGTAACCACACTAGTAAAAATACAAAGCCACTCAGGAAATTTCTTCTGACAATCTGATGAAATAACAGGCAGGCTTGCCTCCAAATTTTTGATTTAGAGGCATCCTTGATTATTTTTGCTGTTTTGCCTCTACATTTAGTAAAATTTTACAGCTGGGCTTGTGTATGGGTGTTTTAGCATCTACACTGATTAAATATCTGGAAATATTGCAAAGTAAATTGTTTTCTTATTATACAGTGAAAAGATCACTGTAATTATTATTCCCTTAACTAGCTAAGGAGGACCTAGAAATATGGGGACTTGGGAGATAGGAAGGAGCAAAGGAGAGACAGAACAGTTCTCAGGGGCACTACAGTTATTTTAGAGACATTTCTGATCTTGTTATTCATATCCTTTCCTCAGAAAACTGCTTAAAAACAGTCAAGGGAGCTTTAAGGTCATCAAAGAAACATAGGGAGGGAGAGTTTCAATCAGTGGTTTATTGCAAATAGGGAGCAAGGGACAAAGAGAAAACAAATACGTGCACGACTGGCAGGACAGAAGTCTGGATTTACAAAATGACATATTTTGTCAAGGCCATAATCCAAAAGTTCAGTGTAATGCAAACAATTTCATGTAAAGAAGTGATTAATAAATATTGATTGTTGTTTTAATTTTTTGTTTGTTAAAAATGAAAATTTTTCTTGAAGCTTGAAAGAAAATATGAAAAGATATTATTCAGGTAAAATGTAATATATAATCAATCCTAAAAGGAAAGTTATATTTAACCTTCCTCATTCAAACATTTTATTCACAATTAATTTCTTCTCAAATATAATTTTGAAAAACGTTCTATAAACGATAAGTGAAATCTCTTGACCTTTTCAAAAGAAGATCAAAGCAATTAAAACTATTTGTATCAATTAATATACCTGTGTGAACCTATTTTTGTTCGAGTTGAATCCAAGGTTTTGGTAAAGTAATTTGTTCTCCTGAAATTTTACCCAGCTTTGATTCATAGAAAAATAAGTTTTGGTGGAACAAACACAAGGAGGTGCACCCCCATGCTATCAGATTTAGATAATCATGATTATCAGAAAATACTTCTGTTTCACTCACAAATAACGCACACATTTATGACTTTGAAATATTAAGATTCAAGTACAAGGCTTTCTGAAACTTGAGCTTAAGTGAATTTAGTCCAGTTTTGAAGGTATTCTGAAGTAGCTAGGGGCAACTATGGAATAGCATTCCTGATATAGCCACTTGCTATGACAGAAATCATGTTTTGAAAATTTGTTTTGGTTTGAAAATCTGAATTCTCTTGCTACCCAAGAGGAAGAGATGCTCTCATGTGAGAGAACTAAAATGACCATGAAAGGCCACAGTGTTGAAATGGTGGTCCTTTGAGGACAGGACAGGCTATTTGGAAGCTTTCCTGAAGGAAAAGATTCTCTCTGATCTGTGATCTGAAGACTTCATAGACCAGACATGCTGTCTTACTCCTTAACAACCCACTGGATTTCTCAATGGACTGATACTGCAAAAGGGCAGGGTATGGCCCTGGTAGTAGGATTCTGAGAAGGCAGAGATGCTGAATGCTTTCTTTGCTTCTATCTTTTCTAAGAAGATTGCCAGTTGGGAATCCTAGACCGTGGAGGGAAGAGACAGTCTGGGGAACGGAAGGCTTCCCCTTGGTCAAGCAGGATATAATTAGAGACCATTTAAACAAAATTAATTTGCACAAATTTATGGGTCTTTATGGGATCCGCCCACTTGTACTGAGGGAGCTGATAGAGGTGATTTCGAACTACTCTCTATCATCTTTGAGAGACCATGGAGAATGAGAGAATTGACTGAAGACTGGAGCAAAGACAATTCTGGTCATCAAAAAGGGCAAAAAGACAATCCAGGAAACCACTGGCCAGTCAGGCTCACCTCCATCCCTTAAAAGGTGACGGAACAACTTGTTCTGAATGCCATATCTAAACAATTGCAAATGAAGAAGGTTATCAAGAGTAGTCAACATGGATTCACCAAGGAGGAGTCATGCTTGACCAACCTGGTAGCATTTTATGATGTCATCACTGGCTAGGTAGAAGGGGGAAAGAAGTAGATATTCTGTATCTTGACACAGAGGATTTGACACCATCTCCTACAGCATCCTTGTAATGAAGCTTAAAAAGTGCAGGATAAATGAGTGGACAGTGAAGTGGTTTGAGAAATGGCTAACTGGCAAAGCTTTGAAAGTTTACAATCGGCGGCATACAGTCTGATTGGAGGCCTGTAACTAGCAGTTCCCCAGGTGTTGGTGCCAGGTTCAGTCTTGTTCGACAACTTTAATGACCTGGATGATGGGATAGAGTCCACCCTCATCAAGGTTACTCATGATACGAAGCTGGGAGAAATAGCTGACACACTAGCCTGTGTCAAAGCTGTACTGCCCACTTGACAGGACCTGGACAGGCCGGAGAGTTGGGCAGAGAGGAACCTGACAAGGTTCAACAAAAACAAATATGGGGTCCTCCACCTGGAGAGGAAGAACCACATGCATCAGTAGAGTTTAGAGGATGAGCTGCTGGAAAGGAGCTTTGCAGAAAAGAACCCAGATGTCCTAGTGGACAACCATGAGACAGCAGTATCCTTTTGTGGCATAAAAGGCCTATGGTATTCAGGGGTGCACTAAAAAGAGCATGGCCAGCAGGTCAAGCGAGGTGATCTTCCTCCTCAACTCTGCCCTACTGAGTCCACATTTAGAATACTGTGCCCAGCTCAAAAAAGACCAGGATGTACTAGAAGGAGTCCAGAGGAGGGCAACAAGGATAAAGGGCCTGGAGCATATCCCTTATGGGGAAAGCCTGAGTAACTTGGGTCTGTTCAGCCTAGAGAAGTGAAGACCAGAAGGAGATATGATTAATCTTCATAAATACTTAAAGAAGCAATCAGATGAGGCCGGACTCTTTTCAGTGATGTATGGTGACAGTACACAGAGAAGTGGCCAAAAACTGGGACATAGGAAGTTCCACAAAAGTATGCAGATTAACTTCTTTACAGTGACAGTGACAGAGCACTAGAACAAGATACCCAAGAGAAATTGTGGACTCACTTTCCTTGGAGATATTCAAGAGCCTTTTGGACATCTGTGTGACTTACTGTAGGGAACCTGCTTTATCAGGGGGTTGATTTTGATGATTTCTAAAAGTCCCTTGCAAACATGCGATTATGCAATTCTGTGATTCTCAGTCTACCATCACAGCAAAATTTAAGGACCATGACTCTCAAAATCAAAACCACAAATGATCACTGAGAAAAAAAAAAGGGCCAAAAAGCCACTGAGATTAAAATATAGTTCAAATATGATTTCTCATATCCAGACTAAATACTTTTGCCACCTGACTTATCATCTTAGTCATACAAGGTAAAGATGTTCTTCTGGCAAACAGAGTTAAACTAAAAATAATAATGACTTCCATAATAGACCATGCTATCTCTTTATAGCTTGTTTTTTAAAATGAATAATAATAAATAATTTGCAGCATAAGGTGATCCCTGTCAATTCAGTTTTTCAGTTCAGGCACTAAAATAGACAAAATGCAGACAACAACATGCAGAAGTGTAGTTGAAGAAGTGAGAATCAGCAGCAGACAGAGACAAACCTGGCTACAGATTCACCAGTGGGAGGGAGCCTTTGATCTGCTATCTCCAAATCCATTCCAGTCCAGTGTATGAAGCACTTTTCCTTTTCTAGCTATTAAATGCCCTTTCTCTTACTTTTCAAATTCCTCCTAGCACATACCGCTTTGTGCAGTTTTTGCTCCTTAATTCAAATCATGGATAATAATCCTTACACACTACCTTTTCTGAACTGTTGTCCTGTGTTTTGCTGTGAATTTCTCATATCTCATTTTGACCATAAGCTTTTCAGATAAAGCATTCATCTTGTAAATTTATGGTGCTGCATGTGTGTTTAATGCTAATAATGTGCAGTGACAGGGCAGGGCAGATTCATAAGCAGTGCCCTGAAAAAGAGGCAGCTATTGAATTCATAATCTGGCACTTCATATTCACAAGAGAGGAAAAAGCTGTCATCTCAGAGTGGGGAAATCTGCTATAAAAGGAACAGTTTTTTCACTAACGGTTATCAAGAATTCATACACTCCACTTCATTATCTCTTCCACATAGTAGTGACTTTTTCCTAATGTTACTCACACCATAAAGCTTTAACTCTGTTTGATAAAGCTTAAGTCTGTTTGATCACCTCTATTTGTTAAAAGAAAAGTTTTCCAAATAAAAAGGAAATTAGACTGCCTGCATTTGAACATAACAACCCACATATTCCTGCCCATCAAAATTCATAGTACAGGGACCAAAACAAGTTGGAATGTAAAGTGAGGTAGACAAGTACCTCTATGACACTTAAGAAAGAGCATCCGAGTCACAAAAGAAGGGAAAAAGGAAACAGAGTTATGAGTAAGCTGAATGAAAATGCTTAGGAGCAGTAGTGTTGAAAGCAAAATGGAAGACAGAGGAAAGGATCTTGTAGAAAAACTAATATGTTTACAGAATTGTTGAGGACCAAAATACAATTTTAGTTTAAGCTTCAGCCTTACAGTAAGCTGAGCACTTCTCCAAGATAATTTTACTAATTTTTCAGAGGGAACAGAGTTCCAGGTTGCTTTATCTTCCATGGGAAATCCAAGAATTTACTTATAGTTAAAGGCGAACCTCACTGACTGTGCTCAGATGCTTCTTAAAAGCATTAGCTAGAGGTAGCATTAAAAATAATCTTTATAATTAATTTTCTGTTAGAAGAAAAAAAGTAGAAAAAAAATGGATAGAATTTACAGGGGAGAACTGTGGCAGAGAGCATGAAAACTGGCCTGAAAATATACCCCCAGTTAATCAGGGTTTCTTGCTCCTGTACAAGCACTTCCAGGCTTGCTTACTGACTTCCAGAGGAAGCAGGTATGGCAGTATTCACATCTACAACTTCCTCCAGTCCCCCCTTACTATGGCAGAATGCCATCCTCGTGGTGCTCCAGAGGTAGACTGTGTGGGACACCTTCTTCAGCTGCATTTCCTTCAGCACAGATCTCTAATTGCAGCATAGCAGGAATCTCAGGATGAAGTTTGCTGATGTACTAGCCTGTGGTAGTTGCATTGCCCACTGTCTGTGATACTATCTAGGATTATTTTTTAATTGATTTTCATTCCTTTACACTCTGCTAGTAGACTGTTTTCTCGAGTAATCGAGTTACAACCAAAATTTCCATGCTATAGCAGTTCTGTCCAACCCACATCCTGGAGGCTTCATGCAGCCCAGCAATCTCACCCTGCAGCCACAGCCTACACCACACCATCAAGCTAACAACAACAGCAACAACAACAAAAAATGAATTATAAAAAGAAATAAGATACAGTAGCAAAATTAAACTAAAACAGAGGATTGCTGAGATAAAGGAAATAAATTTTATATCACTCCCAAGATTTTCAAGTTCTGTAACATATCCCTTCAGCTTTATAAATTGTATTCTTCCTTTACATAATCACAGAATCATAGGGGTTGGAAGGGACCTCCAGAGATCATCGGGTCCAACCCCCAAGTTAATAATAATAATAAAAGTTTAAAACATAACTTATTTACTATTACCTTCCTGAAAGGTTGGTTAAAGTAGATTTCATTCTTGTCTCTGGCTTGGATGTCACAGTAATATACACTGAATATGTGTGTTAGGTCTCCATCTCTTAGAATATATTCTATATGCAATGTATAAAGTACATTGCTGCCCCAGTGGTGTAACAGAATGTGAGAAGAATTTGGTTTCAGTGTATGTTTTTTGAAAATTACATGTATTTCAAAAGGCAGGCATCACAATTAAACTTTAAAGGAAGCAGTCATCCCACCTTATGAGTCAAATTCAGCATGATGTTACATGTCCCCCAAAGCATCTTTTTATATCCCATGAAAACGTATTAGTAAAATTGAATCATAGAATCACAGAGTATTTAGGGTTGGATAAAATCTTAAAGATCAACCAGGTTCAACCCCCTTGCCATGGACAGCACTGCTAACCACTAGTTCAAGTTGCCCAGGGCCGCATCCAATCTTGCCTTAAACATTGCCTGATAAACAGTCCTTTTCCAGCCTTCTATTAGACTCCTTTGGGTACTGAAGGGCCAAAGTGAGGTTTTCCCGGAGTCTTCACCAGGCTAAATAAGACCAGTTCCCTCAACTTGTCTTTGTAGCAGAAATGTTACAGCTCTCTGATCAGCCTTGTAGACCTTCTCTGGACCCACTCTATTAGGTCCATGTCCATCTTTTGTTGGATGTCCAAGACCTGAACTACGGAAATTCTCATCAACCAACAGCCCAAATCTTTCTCCTCTGCAGAGTTGTTCTCAGTTCATTCTTTGCCCACCCTGTATCTGTGCTTGAGATTGCCTGACCCAGATGCAGGACCTTGCAGAGAGTGACTTGTCTGAAGATATCTGCAGATGTTAGGGCTGAGGACACATAAGCTTTGGCTTCGAAAATCTAATTCTAACACAGACAAAACTGTACAAAGTACTATCTTGGGTTCTGCACTGTGCTAGTAACAAGTTTGCTCTTCTAGTTAGTATAACCCAAATGTATCACATGAAACATTTAGCTGTGCAGAATAAAAATAGCTAAAGAGCGAGGTAAGAAAGAAGGAATCTGTTCAGTAGAACAGAAGTAATAAAAGACACTTATTTCAAAAGAAGCCATCAATCTTTCCAAGGTTGAGAGCTTAGAGGGCCAATGAAATGCTTTGTGAGCAGGAAAAATACAGCAGGTAGTAGAGAGGCCATTGGACAAATCCCTATTTGTAAGACGAGTCTCTGTAAAAGATGGAAAGCTTAAAGGCATGTTTTCAGCATGTTTAGGAGCTGCACTGGAATAAGTCTGCAGCACTGGCCAAGAGACGCTTGTGGCCTGAAGTGTAAATCAAGTAAAAGGCTTTTGACATTCTAACTCTCTTCATTTGAAGAATAAATGGAGATAAAAGGGCTGAGGTTTAGTATATGTGACAAGGATAGGCATTTTTACTGCTGAAAATTCCATATGAAACTTTTATGACCCTATTCACACTAAAGGACTTTTTTCAAGGCTGTGGGCAAGAAATTAAGCACAGTGTTTCAGTTAACATCAGCAGCAACTGAGCAGCTGCTAGTAATTTCCAATTAGTTTTCAGTAAAAGCTCCTTCCACTGTAGCTGCTTCCATCTGCAGGAAACCAGAGAGCAAAACTGTTCTTTTTAAACTGCAGTAGAGAAGGAAATTCTGTCTTGTTTTTCACTTTTCATGGAAGATACTCCTCTCAGAACATTAATAAAGGAGAAAAGGCTTCTTAGCTGTTTATTTTTCTGCTTAGATAAAGATTGTTACATAGTCTAGAAAATGCTGTTTCTGAAAGGCTTTCAAAGATAAACCATCCCACTGTAGACGCAGTGAGATAGTCCTCTTAATAACATAAACTCAGGATGGAGGATGGGGCCACTCAGGTGAGGATGGGGTTCTCTGCTGCAGCTCACCACTAGACACAGTTTGTACCACTCCTTCCTTCTGACACTTCCACCCTCCGTAACTCTGCAGTTCCTAAGCATTTTACCTTAGGGAATAGCTTCTCCAGTCTCTTCTCTTTATGAAAAGGAGCCTTTAACCATGACATACCTTTTTTCCTCCGCTTCAACCTCTTCCTCATGGAAATGTTTTCTGGCATTTTGTTTTAAATGCCATAATTGTGTAGATAGAAAAACATGATTGATCAGATGCCCTATGACTGAAATGACCAAGTAATAGCAAAAGATCAATAATTTTGGACACCCAAATATTAAAAATCAAGATCTTCCTTGCAACAAAAATAGATAGCAGTTACTAATATTGTTCTGCCACTGAGAAACCCCTTATACATGTTGGAGGAATCCATCATACCCTTTCAAGCAAGTACAGATGTACAAGGCCATCTCTACCATTAGAAAATGAACACATACGTAAACAGACTTTTTGTTGGAATCGTAGAATCATGGAACCATAGATTCACAGAATCTCTTGGATTGGAATGGCTGGGGTTGGAAGGAACCTTGAAGACTATTTAGTTCCAACCCTTCTGTCATGGGCATTATTGTCACCCACTAGATCAGGCTGCCAGTGGCCCCATCCAACCTGGTCTTGAGCGCCTCTAGGGATGAGGCATCCATAGCTGCCCTGGGTAACATATTCTAGTATCATACCACCTTCATTAATAAGAACTTTCTTCTTATACCCAATCTAATTCTCCCTTCTTTTAGGTTAAAATCATTGCCCCTTGTCCTACCACTCTTTCTCTGCGTAAGAAGTTGGTTTCCTTCCTGCCTATAAGCTCCCTTTACATACTGGAAGGCTAGAAGAAGGTCTTGCCAGAACCTTCTGTTCTGCACACTGAGCAAGTCCAGCTCCTCAACCTTTCTTTATAGGAGAGGTTCTCCAGTCCTTAGATCAGCCTTGTAGACCTACTATGGACTTGTGAATTATTCTCTTATAAACAATCTGTGGTTGATGGGAACTTAGTTAAAATATTTTAGCTGCAATTTTTGTACAATATTGTTTTATCCAGGCCATTTGTTTTCTCTTTGTTTGAGTATTTTAGATATTGTTTATTTGTTGTTGTTGTTGTTGTTAGTTTGTGAGTTTTGTTTTGTTTTATAGCTTTTTGTCTGAAAGAATCAGTTCAGAAACCAAACTGTAAAATTAAAATGTCTTAGAGGTCTTCTCAGTTCTCTTCTCTAGAAAAGACAAAAATAGTCTCCAGTGCTACATGGAGTAATGCCTTTAGTTAGCAATTGACCCAGTCAGATTTTTCTAGGCAAAATGAAAATGCGTAATTATGGATATAATTTGCAAAATACTAAGAAGCAGTTAAATACTTTTTCTTTAAAAAAAATTGTAATTCTAATTTCATCAACATAATATCAGCAAATTTGCTGTATACAATTTTATCCGATCTTATCCAACCTCAACCTCTCTAATGCTCCCCTCTGCATTATTGAGCACCAGATCCAGTAAGGTTTCACCTCAGGTTGATCCATCTAACACATAGACTAGAAAGTTATCCTCAACAGACTCCAGGAATCTCCTCGATTGTCTGCCACTTGCTTTGCCTCTGTCCCACCAGATATTTGGGTGGTTGATATCCCCCAGCTGGACAAGAGTCCATGAGTGCAACACTTGCTGGAAAAGAAAATTTGTGATGTTTTAAAATAAGCCATTTTACTTTTCATCCTCAGTAGACAAAGGCACATATACTCAGCCAGGTAGCAGGTAACAGTATAGAAGTAACTTCCCAAAAGTAAGAAGACCAAGAAATCTCTTAACATATACTTTGTTGTTTATAATTGTGTGGATGTTTGTGCCCTCATAGAAGAAAAAAAAAAAGGGAGGGGTAAATATGCATAGAGTAGGATCTGATATCATGTATGTATAAATTTCCCTCTGATAATTTTTAATATTTGTTGTCTCATCTCCACATTTCTACCAGTATATATATTTAGCATAAGATACACATCCATGAGCTAATCATCAGAATAAGATTGTACCATTGTAAGTCTCTAGGAATCAAGATGACTTACAAAACTCATACTAACAGCTATTTGAAAGTAATGTTGAACTGAGCACTAAAATTTTCCCTGAAGCCCTGCCTGAATAATTCCTGTGTATCCCATAGGAAATGGCATCATATTTCTCATCTCATTAACAAGATGCCATGGGAATCTTTCCAACAGCAAAATGCTGGTTTACTAATCTTACAGAGGAAGTAGACAGTATGATAAAGAGTATAATACTATACCAGTTTAAACTACTGCCATTTATCAGATACTGTCAACTTTTGCTTGAAGGCAAGGTTGCCATTCACAAGTGGTCTGCTGTTAGTGAACTTGCCCCAGTAAAAGTCTGCTGATGCAGCATATCAAAGATCTAGCCATGGACTCAAAAAGAAGGCTTCAGGTCTTCCCCACTGATCACAATGTCTTTCTGCTTCACCATGTGAAAGGGTCCTGCCTACCTGCACAGTCTGCTCATCCGAAGTATTTGAACATCAGATTCAAACTATCCAGAAATTAAGTTTTCAGTGTGGCAGACTGGATTGCACCTGGAATTGTACTTATTTTTGAACTGAAACAGTGGAAGTCAAGCCTTGATGAAGCAAAGATCCTGTCCTGTAATTTCCAACCCACACCTATTTTATCCTGTTTGAGTGGAGGAGTTACTATTGAACTGTGTCATTTTCCACTAATATCAGCTTGTCACTGGAGTATTTCGCTAAACCTTCTTAATTGCTAAAATCTCACATTTTGATTCTTCATAAATACCAACAAAAATCAATTCATTATCAGGCAACAGCTGCAACATTCACTACTACTGCTTCCCAGAAAAAAATATTTAATTCTGAAAAGTGTTATTAACTTCAGCCTTCAATTGGAATATTAATAATAAAAATTTTAATACACTTCCCTTTTTTTCCTAGAAAACTTTAAGACAGGTTAACCTGTCAAGAGCAGTATCTCCACTGATCCAGCTGAGGCAGAGAAAGAAGTTGTATATTCTCATTAATACCATAATTGGCATCTGGAATCTGTTCAGAAATTCTGATTTACTTTGTAACAGAGGATTAGAGCTGAATTTGGAGTTCTTTGTGGTCTGCAGAGGCCTGTGAAATTCAAATATAAAAACTGTCAGTTATTCATTTCACAAAACGTCCTACCTTATATTAATCCAAGGAAACATGAACAAGTGCTTGAGGGGATGAAAATTCACAATATGTTTTGGTAGCTAGCCACTTACATTATCATTCTTGGTCAGAGTCTCTCCCTGAGCTTCTAGAGTAAACTGGGAGGTATCAGGACTCAGTTCTTATCAGACTTTCAGCACCTAGAAAAAATTGTCACCCAGAAACCTCTAATATTTATGAATTATTAATGCTTGCATCCTTTATTTTTTCCTTTTTCCTTAGTTTTGCTTTTGTGTGTGTGTTCACCTGAGTAATTAAATAGAATGATAAAGAAAGGAGTAGATATGCTAACCAGAACCGAGGCTAACCTCTAAAGTTTGTTAAAGCTGTCACTTTCAGTGAAATACTTTCATTTTTATTTTTCAGAACTGGCATACAAACCTTATTTGTACAACTGATGCCAGCAAGGCTGCCCCAGGAATTAGTTTTAAGATTTTTTTATGCAGAAAACAGGTTCAGGAAAAGTGTCAGTTTTACAATCCTCTTTTACAGTCCCTATCTCAGGAACATGTTCATATTCCTGTGCCAGTAGCTTTTCTGAGTTCTCATTACAGTCATTGTCATCCAAAAAGGAGTATAGGGTTTAGAATATCTCACACTGTCTCTCTGAAATGGCAGAACCCGAGGGAGGAGAAGGAGAGGGAGAGGGGTTGGGGAGGAGCTCGAGACTTGAGGTGCAGCACCAGCTCGTGTGTTGGAAGTGGAAGGAACATTTCCACAACTTAAACAGCAGACAAAAAATTAAAAGAGCTGCTCCAAAAGTAATGCCTCCTATTTTATGATGTTGATCCATGGCTGATATTGGTGACATGGCAGTAGAAACTGAACCTTCCCACCAGTATCCCTTTACATTTTGTTGTCATGTTACAGATGGCAGCAGAGGAGCAGTCTGACACAATGATGTCTAACATGGAAGTGAGTATGAAGCACAGGTGTGTCACTGAACTCCTCTGTGAGGAAAAAAATGGCGCTTACCAACATTTATTGATGCTTATTTCCAAAATAGTAGATCATGATCTATTCTGACATGACGATTTATTTTGTGGCAACTAAACAAGGATAGCATCATCTAGGATTTCTAGAGATACTTAGTTGTTACATTAATCTTGTTTCATATTTATGCTGAAGAAATATATATATATATACTTTATATATATAATTTCAATAACTCCCCCTAAAGAGTACTGTTTTTATAATAATTTTCTAAGCATTTCATTCTTGAGTCCAATTTTGTCTCTGAACTGTATTACTAATATTAAAAAAAATAATAATGGTAACTTGTGTTATGGTCTTTAACCCAAATTACTACGCTAGGCTGAAAAAAAATACGTAACTCTGAAATATATGAGAATCTCCTACAGATTCTAAACTACCCAGAATATCCAGAAAAAATCCTTCATGCCCCTGGTAGGCAAGAAGATGAGTATGGAACCGGGGAGAAAGACTAAAAATTATCACAGTACAACTTAGATTTGCTCACTGGTAGTGCAGTTAAAAATGAGTGCCATCATTTTTTTTATCCTTATCAGTTCATAACAACAGAAGAAACAGATAACAATTCATAGTGTGGGAAAGTTGAGTAAAGACAGAAAGGTCACTTGACTAAGACTACATACTGGCCAGTTGCAAAGTCAGAAACATAGTAAAAAACTTGATATGAAACTTTCCCACTGCAATTAAGTTGAACGATTGGTCCAAACAGTTGGACAAGAAACATTTTTAAATATGTCCATCGGCCCTTTCCAGGGAAAAAATGTGAAAGCTATGCATTTACTTTATGAAAATATAAATGTAAAATCTTGAGAAATGATTAAGATCTAAAATTAGAAACCACAATTTGCTACTTTTCTAAGTTAAGCAAGATATAATACTGCATCATAATTCTATTCATAAGTAAGTCTCTACTGGATGGCTTTTACTACGAATTTCTATCAGTGACAGGAACTTTGCAAAGAACTGATATCTCATGTGTCTGTGTTTCATCCATGTGCAAATCTTAAGCTTTTAAAAATAACCATTACACATGTTCGCATTTTATTTTGAAGAACTTACAGTCAAACGTCTAAGATTTCTGCTGATTCTATAACACAACTTGAAGTCTTAATCCATCAGAGACCATCCAAAACTGTAAGAGTCAAGAACTAAGAAGCAGTGAAACTACTAGGAGCCATGAAAACATGGCTCATGAAAGTCACTGCTTTTGTGTAGAGTTACGAATTGAAATAGGTATATGTAAGGCTCGGTATTATATTTCCTGTCCTGCCACATCCCTATAAGTCTGTAGTGAATTATGATCAACAAAGAGAAAAATTTAATGGAACTTAAATTCCAGCCTAGCATGGAATAATTTCCTCTGTTCTAGAGAACTTACACAAGAGACTATCTCAGTGAGGAAAAAGTTGAGAATGTGTTTGTCGGGAGTGCATAATCCCTTCTTACTTTCCTTTTCTCTGTCCTTGTATGTGTGCTTGTCTGAGAGAGTACACTAGATTTTGGTTTCTGATCTCCAAGGAAGCACTGAACCTTGGGAGTTGTCCTCCTGCTAGGATCTTATTGAATGAAAATTAAAGAGTTCGTCTCAGTCATTCGTGACCAGGAACTTATGTTCACTCCGAATATTTTGAAATAGAAATTGCTAGTTGACTATGCATAGTTATGAGCAATAATTTTCGGACTTCATAGTAATCTTCTCATACCAGTTCCAGATGGGCACACAATATTGGAACATCATGGCTGTAATATCGAATTTGCTAGGTTTGTAAATCATCATAAAACTCTACACATACTTTATTAGAGGAGAGGTAATGTAAAAATAAATGCATTACACCTGAACTCCATCATAGTTCTGAGACTTCACAGAGTAGATCACAGGAATGAGAGAAAATGTTTGAAATGAGAGAAAATGTTTGATTGCTAGTATGTTGCTAGCATTCAATTTATACAAGAAATTGCTTATTCACTCATCTTTAGCATTAACTCTGACATTTCATATTTTAATTTAAAATCAGATTGCATTATTTTGATCATGCAGATATAAACATTGCTATTAAAAAGAAATCAGTTTATCAATATCACAGTATTAAAGTCTCTAATTACACATGCTTTGTTCTCCTGTATGTGTTATCCAGCATGATTTGTTAACATTCATATCACAGCTATATTTCCAACTATCATGGATATGGATGCTGTAGACAAAACAGATGAGGTCCAAGAATGAAAATAACTCCAGTAACAGGAACAGAACAAAATCTGAACCAGATTTTTTTTCCACGCCCCAAATCTACAACTCCATAATCTTTTTTTTAATGAAATCTTCTACTGCCTGTAGTGAAAATTCATGGAAAAGGAGGAACAAGACTACAAATTAAGAAAACTCATGGATAATATTTTTAAAGAGATTGCATTGCAAGAGGAGAAGAAGTTGGTTCTTAAATGAAGAACATAAAGAAAGTCCCAGAATCAGAGAATCACAGAGCAGCGTGGGTCGGAAGAGCCCTTTCATCTAGTTTAAGGACCTTTGCTTTAAGCAGGGTTGCCAACCATTTAATCAGCAGATATCCTGTCAACCAGAATTCAATCTAACCTAGTCTTGAACACCTCCAAGTCTGGGGCATCCACAGCTTAGCTCAACAACTTGTTCCACTGCCTTATCAGCATATTTTTAGTCTGACCATTTTCAATTTCATTTTCTGCCTCCCTCCTGGTTACCATCTCTTTTAAGAATTGGTGTTCTACAATGAGGTCTCCCTGGGTCCTTCTCTTCTCCATGCTGATCAAGCCCAGCTCAGCCTCAGCCTATAATCATAGAAAAAGGTGTTCCAGCCCTCTGAACATCTTCATGGATGTCTTCTGGGCCATACTTCCTGGGGGCATTTGTTCAGCACTCAGCTGAACATGAGCTAGCATTGTGACCAGGTGACCAAGAAGGCCAATAGCATCCTGGCTTGTATCAGAAATAGTGTCAGAAATAGTGTTGCTGGCAGGAGCAGGAAAGTGATCTTCACCCTGTACTCAGCTCTCGTGCTCTGTTCACTTTTGGACACCTCAGTACAAGAAACACTGGGGCTCTGGAGTGTGTCCAGAGAAGGGCAACAAAACTGGTGAGGGCTATGGAGCACAGGCCTTATGAAGAGCAGGGAACTGGAGTTGATTAGTTTGTTGAAAAGGAGGCTCAAAGGAGACCTTTTCACTCTGTACAACTGTCTGAAAGGAGGTGATGGCAAGATGGGAGTAGGCCTCTTCTCCTGAGTAACTAGTGATAGGACGAGATGGGATGGCCTCAAGTTGTAACGGGAGATTCAGGTTGGATATTAGGAAAAATGTCTTTAAAAAGATGATCAGGTGCTGGAATGGGCTTTTCAGGCAGCTAGTTGAGTCACTGTTCCTGGAGGTGTTCCAGAAACATTTAGATGTTATTCTAAGGGAAGTGGTTTAGTGGAGGAATATTGGTGGTAGATGGACAGCTGGACTGGATGATCTTGGAAGTCTGTTCCAAACTTGATGATTCTATGATTCTATGATTCTCTTGCTCTGCCGGACTACTTCTCTTCTGAAGCAACCCAGGATACTGGGTCATGTACAACTTTCATCCATTAGGACCCCCAAGTCCTCAGCAGCACTAGTGTCAATGAAGTCTTCTCCCAGTGTGTACACATATCTGGGATTGCCCTGATCCAAGAGTAACATCTTGCACTAGACTTTCTTGAACTTCAATAGGATTTCACAGGCCCACTTTCAGGCTTTGTATGACATTCTTTCTTTCCACTGTATCAAATGAGCTACTCAACTTCTTGTCATCTTCAAACTTGCTGAGAGTGCACTCAATCCCACTGTCTATGTCATTGATAAAAATGTTGAAGAGCTCCAGTCCCAAGATGAACACCTGAGTGACACCACTCATAATTGGCCTGCACCTGGACATAGAGCCAGTGACCTCAACAATCCAGTTGTGACCATTTAGCTAATTCCTTCTCTGTTGAATGGTCCAGCTTTCAAATGTAGAGATAAGGTTTCAGTGCAGTACCTTATTAAAGACCTTGCAAAAATCTAGGTAGATCTTATCAATTGACTTCCTTATGTCTGCTAATGCCTTATCTCCGTCAGTAAAGACCACCAGATTGGTCAGGCACAGTTTGACTTTGGTGAAGCCATGTTGGGTGTCTCAGATTACCTCCTCATCTTGTATGTGCCTTAAGATAGATTTCAGGAGGATCTTCTCAGGCAGACATGAAGCTCACTGGCCTGTAGATCTCTGTTTTTTTTTTCTCCCTTTCTTAAAAATGAGAGAGACGTTTCCCTTTTTTCAGTCACCAGAAAATTATCCTACCATCCTGTCACAGAGTTAACTAGATTAATCTATGCCCGTGACAAGGAGGCAGGAAGCCCTGTGTTGTCTGGGTGCATAGCCTTGTACAAATTCAGTTTCATGATGTAGTCTTGAACTTTCTCCTCCAATTCCCACCCAAAGTTTCAGGGCCATGAGAAATGTGGGAATCCTGACTGTCACTGAAGACTGAGGCAAACAACTTGCTAAGTATCTCAGCCTTCTCTATGTCATTTGTTCTCAGTTCTCCCATTTCATTTATTAGATGGAATAACCTTTTTTTGACCACTCTCTTTTGACTAACGAGCCTGCAGAACTTCCTTCTATTTTTTATACCCTTTGCCAAATGCACTTCCGTCTGTCCTTGGATTTCCCCATCCCATCCTTGAATGTCCTGAAAGCATCCATGTATTCTTCTCAGACAGTACATTCTTGCTTCCTCTGGCTGCATATTTCCTTCTTATTCTGCAGTTTGGCAGACAGTTGCTCAGACATTCCTCATCTGCTTACTTTACTATGCTGCCGAATGAAGAGCTGTCGTGCTCTCAAAAAAGCATCCTTAAAGAGCTGCCAGCTCTACTCCACTCATTTATCCCTAAAGACAGTGCTCTAGGGGATCTCGTTCAATAATTTCTTATACAGTCAGAATTGCAGTCTCTTGAATTTCAGGGTTCTGAATCTGCCAGGCCATATACCTTGAGATCACAAACTCAAACACAACATAGTTGCTACAGCCCAGACTGACTTCAAAATTAACCTCATTAATAAACTCCTCTGCCTTGGTGAGCACCAGGTCCAGTAACACTTCTCCTTTGATTGATCTGTCTAATATCTGGACCAGGCAGTTTTTCTATTTGCACTCCAGAATTCTCTTGGATTGCTTGCAACTCACTGTGTTGCTTTTCCAGCAGACGTCTGAGTGGTCAAAATCCTCCATAAGGATGAGACCCTGGTTCTGCCTTGGGAGGTGTGTGTAGAAGGGCAGAATTTAGAAAAAAAACAACATTAAACAAGTACAATCTCACTGAATGAAAACCATTTTCACAATTAAAATCCCAGCTGAGAATTTTCATTGAAAGGGGCAACATTTGCTAGTCAAGCTAAGAGAGATGTCTCCATGAAGAGAACTGTAGAAGTTGGGCTAATGTCTCTATCTGATATCAACAGAGCGCTGTTTTGGTCTTTTTTTTCATCCCCTGGTGATGTTTACATTAGAAGGCAGACAAATTTCAGTTCGAATAATTAATTTAAGACTTCTGTACTTCTAATCTTGAGTGTGACAGTCATCTTCCTACTCTACTAGGAGTACACTGTCCGTGTATGCCGGTGAATATCTTGCCTGTTCCACCCAAGTGATGAGATCTGCTTTACTCACCAGTAAAACAAGTTGCAGAATATTCTAACACTTAACTTGGATTGTAAATCACCAAATTTCTAGGAATCCAAAGACCTAAAAAATATACTGCTCCAATACACAATAACACATAAGTGTACAGGGTACATAAAACTAAAATAAAAAGGAATTTATAACAGTACAGACCCCTTTGCATATGAATATACTATTATACACTATACACATTAATGCATATTATCCCATTCTTAGACCTAGCAATGTAAGGGAAAAATTGCACAACCTAATAAATGAAAATTACACAGATCCTAATGATTTATCTGTAGAAACCCTCTAGTAAACTAGTAAATTGGAACAAAACACTGCCTACGAGGATGGAATAATTCATATATATTTCAGTCCTTATATTATCCTTTTGATGTTTCTTTTACATAAGACAACTAGAAACTGAATGTACAGAGATTAATTTAGGTAACAATTACGACAATTCAAAATTGCACTAGCATCTATTAAACTTCATTGTTCTGTAGAAATTTTAATGATACATTCCTGAGTGAATAAAAGCAGAAGATGATTAGAAATAAAATTGTTTCTATGTATGCTGTCAGTACTGCTGAGAGTAATTATACATTTCTAGGGCGACCTGTTTGGAGTTTACTCCATAATTTTATGTAAATTTAGAATAACTTCATTTTTTCAGGTTAAATGCTAATATGTTATTTCAACATGCAGCTGAGCTGTGTGAGTACTAATGAACACATACTGCAATTGATGGAACTAGTATCAGATAAAAGACTAGAGAATTTCAAAATGACCAGCTATTACTTCATTGTTTTCTTCTTCTGCGTTCTTGTTCCTGATCTGCCAACAAATTCAGTAAGTTACTGGCTATTAACTATATTATCTGTAGTCAGAACAAAAATCTATTACAAGGAAAACATCCTTTAGGGGTTTGGTTTGGTTTTTAGTTTTTCCCCTTTACCTCGTTTACTCACTGCATGATGCAGGCTTAAATCAGCTTATGCAGCTTCATGTAATACACTTGAATTAAGCTATACAACACAAAAAAGCAAGCATAAGAAAGAACATAGAATCAAATACACTGAAGATGAATTTGTGGAATGAGAGCTGTGCAAAATCTGCCTGTTAGATTTTCCCATTCAGCTTACAAAGAACCATACAACAGAAATGCTGGGAGAACTGTTTGATTGCATTTTACGCTCAATCTGGAAGACAAAATTGAAGCAAATTTCAAGAACCTTTCAAATTATGAGTATGAACAAAATAGAGAAGGAAAGTCAACAAAGAAATGGAGAAGAAACAAAGCAAATAACAATAAAACCAAACTGCACTTCATAGCTATTTTCTCCAATTCATTTTAAAATCCAAGGATTTTCATCATGATTTTAATTTGAACTCGTCCATAGTTAGCTAAAATCTGCTTTAACTAAGCATATTGCCACTATCTAAAACTTGGCATTAAGATCAAACCCTCAACTCTTATAAGAGATGCGTATATTTTTTTCTGTATTGAGTATTATTGCTATGTCCTCATGTCCTCTTCATTTTTTTCAGCTTGCACAACTGCTTACAGAGGTCAAGACTTGGATTTCTCCATTAATATTTGATATTAAAATGTCACAGACCAGGTGAAACAATATTTGTCAGATCTCTAAGATGAAATCTGGATTGGACTTTTTGAATTAACAAACAAGCCTTTCAGCAGTATAAGCATTTGTGCTGCTATGAACTAAAAAAATAGGGAATTGAGTTCTACATTATCAAAAGCTGCCATCAGGGAAATAAAGTTTAAAAAAACTGTAGGACTTTAAAAAAACCTGTAAAATAAGAGACTGCAAAAGGAAACTCTGTGAACTTTCCCAATTGAGGATGGAGAGGAAAGATCAATTACCAGTTCTTTAAATCTTACCGAAGAAATGTTTGATCAAAGTTACTGGACAAGAAGGTTGTAGAGAAGTAGTCTTGTGCTGAAGCTCTGTGATTCTTTTACAAAATTTATTCTCAAAAGCTTTAGGCTTCTGACATCTTCCAATTATATGCTTGTCTTTCTTTGCCCTTTGCTACACATGAATCCAAGAATCTTATCTCTTCCAGTAGAAAACAAAAAAATATTGATTTTTAAAGAATTTTTTCTTTTACTGCAAGGGAGGTAAAGTGAAATTAGCTTGATAAATTATAAGTGTAAATTAAGAAATGTAAATAAAATAATGTCTACCACAGAAAGTCAATTTCCTCTCACAAAACAAAACAAAACAAACAAAGAAACAAACAAAAAACCCAGTAGTCTAGTCATCAATGGCTGCAACTGCTCAATAAACGAGGAAGTGGTTTTGCTTTCATATGTCTTCCGTCATAGGGTGGATGTTCAGCTGAAGTTCAAAGTTAAAATCTGTCTTGATCCAGCAGACAATTTCAACTCGTCTGCCACTTGCATGATACCAAAGTTCATCATTGCTGCCAGGATTGCTTAATATGATTATGAGACATCATCTGAAAAAAGGAAGAGAAATGAAGAATAAAATATTCTTTGTTTACTACAACATTTGTTCAAGTAATTTTTCTTTGAATAAAAAGGTATTAGGCACAGGAGAATATTGGTAATATGTGAAGCTGGGTTCAAAGGAATTTATTTCTCTTCAATTACTAAATTTAAGATTATTTCTGGTCCTAAACATTGTATTTAATAATATCACAACATCTCTTCACAGTAATTTCTGGCAAAAGTTCCTAATTCTACACCTTACTGGTATCCACATATCTCTTTTTTTAATTCCACTTCCAGTGTACCCCACTATTTACTTCATTCTAAATATCAGAGCATATTTATATCTCTGAGCTTTTTGTAGATAATTTTATTTTATGTTTTGTCTCTAATAAAACTGCTTCATAGCTATGACTGCTAACATAGGCTGTATAAATAAATTAAAATTTTGTGAAATTGTTGGTGAAATTATTCTAATTTAAAACAAAAGATTCTTTGTAGACCAGTAGGTAGATGACTGATTGGTTTGAATAGAAGCATGAGGAAACATATCAGAAGATAAAAGCCATGAATTATGATTTGAATTATCTCAAAAGCACTCCATTACAGTAATAAAAAGGAAAAAAAAAAAAAATTCTACTACAAAAGCTGAAATTGTTCATTACAAGTCTGCTAAGCAGGAACTATTATTTCTTTTTAGTGTCAATTCCACCTGAAAGTATATTCAGTGAAATTTATGTCAATAATTTATTTTCTGTATGATATCATTATCTTCTTTTTTTTGACATTTCTTTCTCATTCCTGAACCCTTATGACAATATAAATTGAAATTAATTTCATGGCTCCATTTTGATTTCATAAACTATTTGACTGTATTTGCATCTTTGACTATTCTCTCATTGCATCTTGTTTGGCCTTCAGATCATGAAACAATCCTTGTATGGAGTCACCAAGGATTTTCTATAGCCCATTCACCTGTGCCAGGTGCTAGGTCCAGCTATACCAGCGTCATCCCTGAGAGACATTTTGCAAACTGTTTAGTAATATTCAGAGCAATTTCATAGCCTCTTTATTAAAGTACATAGGTTATTTATCCCAAAATCCTGAGTGAATCTTACTTGCTTTAATGTTAGTGTTCTGCTTCCTACTCTGTTCTTCATAGGCACAGATTATTCAGATTACATAGAACAGATTATTCAGTCTCAGAAATAAGACTACATTTTTTCTCTGCATTCTCTTTTGTGTACCACACAGGCAATCTGGGCAACATATTCTAGCATTTACTGTTCACATAGTAAAGGAATTTGCAGTGCAATTCCTTGAATTCAGCACATAATATTTGCTTCATGTCTTGCCACCAGGCACTGCAATGAAGGGCCTGGCTTCATCTGGTTTACAGCTTTTGCAGATATTTACATTCTCTGATGAGATCCCACTGACCTTGCTGTTCTCCAGACCCATTTCTCTTGTCCTCTGCTCATACATCATATTCTCCAAGCCCTTCAACTTCATAACCCTTTGCTGGACTCACTGAATGATGTCTATGTCTCTTGTGGATGGAAGAGCCTAGATATGAACACAGCACACAGATGTATCTGACCAGCAAGGGAGGAAATACTTCCCCCCTCAACCTGCAGGGAGCATTCTTCTTAGTGGGCCCCAGAAGGCTGTTGGCCTTTTTTGACTCAAGGATGCATTCTCAGTTTATCTGCTTGTTTTTCACCATGACCCCAAAATATTACTCTGAGAATTCCTTTCCAGTCACTTGGTTCCCACCCTGTAGAGGTTAATGGAGCTATTTCTCCATGAGGATAGCAAACTTTGCTTTTTCCCCTGTTAAATTCCTTGAGTTTCTTGTCAGCCCATTGCTGTAGCCTCCTGAGATCCCTCTGACCAGCAGCACAACAATCAGTGATGTATCAGCTGCTCCTCCTAATTTTGCATCATCTACAAACTTCCTGAGGGTGCATTCTGTCTCAGCATTCAGTTCATTGATGAAAATCAACAGTTATGGATCTGTATATACATCTGGGGCATTTTACTAGAGACTGACCTCCACCTGGACTTCATGTCACCATTGACAAAGCTTTAAACTCCATAGTTCAGCCATTTATTTTTTTCTGTTCACTTTCCATTTATCTAGTTCATACTTCATCAGTTTGTCTAAGAAATTGCTGTGGGAGATAGCACTGAATGCTTTCTTTTCTAGCTGTGATCTGTCATAACCCCTAACCATTTAAAGTCGCCAGCTTTCCCCATCTTGTACTTTTTTCAGTTGAGTATTCCTGCCCACTGATTTGCACATTTTACTTTCTGGCTGTCTTTCCACATCAGCAGAGATGTATTCACCCCAGTTCATGTATTCCCATCAAGGTTTGCATATACTTTCACTAACATGATCTAGGCCTTTTGTACTAAGCTTGCTTTGAAAAGTGATGTAATATGTATGTAGTGTGTCTGAAGTCTTACCTTCTTATTTCCTGGAATTGAACACACTGTTGAAGGTTTGATTGTCATCTCTTTTCTGGTAGACAGAATCAAAGGCTAGCAGTTCTTTTTCTCTGTAAGATGAACTAAAAACTGTTTCAAAATCTTTTTGGTAACAGTTAAACTACACTTTTAAAGATGGACAAAAAGTATGTCAGAGAATGGCAAAGTGGATACAATACTACACTGCAGAAGTGAGTACTAATTATGGGATGACAAATGTGTGGCTTTTTTTTTCATAGAGAAACAATTGTGTGGGTACTTAGAAATTGTTTTCATTTCATGAAGCTTGATCTCATATACATTTCTTATGTGATTTGATGGGATGACATGTTGGGGAAAAAATCACAGGACAATTTCAGTCTTCAGCTGCAATATTGACAAAATATTCAACAACCCTTCAAAATATTCAGTTGTACTATAATAAAGCCACTAAGTGCTGTAAATCAAACAAGTACAGCTATACAAACTGTCATTGCTGTTTTTCTGGGCTTGTCAGCATTCCTGCTTTCTCTGCACAATTTAGATGTGCTGCATCCCCAGAGCTGAAATGTGGCTCACAGATTACCAGCCGGGACACTATTTTCTTCAAAAAGGTCTGTGGATTTGTAATAGCAGATTTAACTAGAGAAGAATCCTGTTCACAGTGCAGTACAATGAAAAAGTAGAAATGTTCTCATTTGCAGCTGCACATGAGTATAAAACTGCAATCAGGTAAAACTCTGAGAAGGAAAAAAGGGTACAGCACTTCAGTGACGGGAGGTTGCATGTAGAAACTTCATGTCTCCTGTGAGCACCGATCTTTGTTCCATTTTTGTCTGTGCTGTGTGCAACACATTGTGCCAGACACAGGTTGAAGCAGTGTCAGAGAGGCTGAGGTCATTTGGGTTCAGCTGCTGTGTACAAAAAGTTATCGGAGTTACAAATCAGGTTAACTTCAATACTTGCCAGCAAATAAGAGAGGAAAGCTTCTCTCAAGTATATTTTTTCAGTTTCTTGACAGAAAATAAAAGCCTTGATCCTATTGTTTCAGGCAGTGTGATGCCTTGAGGAAAGAAATAAGTGCAATATATTTTCTGTAATGTGTCTGAAGTCTTACCTTCTTATTTCCTGTGCAAAATTGAGCATACCACTGAAGGTCTGATTGTCTTCTCTTTTCAGATAGAATCAAAGACTATTGATATTCTGTAATATCAATACATCCCTGAACACAGATTCTTGAAAAGGACTGCAGGCTTTTTTGTGGTCATTCTTCTAGAGGAAGAATGTTCTAACTTCAGTGGATTCAGATCTAGATAGCTGCAACAGATTTTTGATGTAAAACTATGAAAATTTTATGAGAACTGAACCTCCAGGGTTTGAAGGCACTGTCTAAATGGAGTGCATAATTCCGTAGGAACTTGTTGGCAGATCTGTGCTGTGGAGACAGACACTTGTGTCTTGCTAAAGAGACTTACAATATCCTTGCTCTGTGACTTTTTTTTTCACACTACCTCTGGACCAAAACTGCTGTTTCTGACAAATAATACTTCACAAGCAGGTTACAAAGGTAAAGGTTACAAAGTAAACACTGTCTAGTATTGCAGTACATATTCAAATATCCAATTCATCTGAAATTCTACTATATATAGAAACTGATGTTTGCAAAATACACAGCATATAAGTCTGAGAGGATATGCAGAAATAACGAGCAGAGGAGAGCACAGCTGATCAATCTATCTGCTATCATCTTGGCTTGTATTAAAAGATGCCTCCAGTCATTATGGAGAGAAGACCCTTCAAACAATAAACACAAGCCTCTCAGGGTTGCCTGCCTCTCATTTTAAAGATGACGAAATAGTAACTCTTGACATAAGCTATCACATTCATTTTACCAAGTCTTCATACTGATATAATCACCATAGATATTCTAAGTGCTAACTTCTCAGCTGTTCAGAGCATAATGGTGAAATGGGGAATTTTGTATTTCCACTTGTGGAAAAGCTGCAACAACTAAGATTGCAGAAGAGTGGGGAGGTAGTAACTGCTGACTAGAACCTTCATAATGATCAGTAGACTAGTGGAGTGTAAAGAAAAAGTAGCCTTGTTGAGCTTGAAGGGAGCAGGATTAAGCTTTCAAAAATTGGGAAGCACAGAGAATATTTATGAGCAAACTCTCACTCCTGAGGGAGGATAATACATGCATACAATCAAAAGGCATGGCAGGGTGACATGACATAGAACACACAGCCTCAGAGCTATTTCTTCCTGGTATTCAAGGCAAAAATTCATGGAAGTGTATTTCCATGAGTTCCTTTGTGGGAACTGATTCATTTCCTGGTTCTTGAAGCAGAATGACTAATGCAGTTTAAAGAAAGCTTCAAATACACAATGTTTAAGCTTTGAGGGACCAAGGTATCTTGGAGTGTGTAGGACATCAGCTTAATTGTTTTCTTGTAGCACCAATCTGTGGTGGGTGCTGGAAGGAAATGATGGCAGTTGTGCTTCAGTCTCTTTTACAGTCCCTGGCAGCTGAGTCCAAGAAGCATGATGGCCAAGAAAGCATTATAGCTCAACCCTGGTGCTCAGGGTGCATAACCTGAAGAATAGAAGGACTAAATAAGACTACAATCAGCCAAGATATCAGCCTCTACCTCCTACTTTTACACAGGAGAAATAAGTGAAATGTCTTTCATCATGTTAAAATGTCCACAACCCTGATGTGACTCCACAGCTTTCACAGCTCACTAGCAGTCCGTTCCTCAAGACTGGACAATACAAAAAGGCATAAAAAAAATATAAAAAGGCAAAAAGAAAAAATAAAATAAAATAAAATAAAATAAAATAAAATAAAATAAAATAAAATAAAAGCAAGCACAATTCCTCTTCAGTAACATTTACCAGTGCACTTGTGCACCTCAGCCTTGACAGTGAATCAGGGAAGTGGATAGAAGACTGGGAGCAACACAGAGGATGTTGGAGCAGGCAGCATATTGTACAAGCTGCGAGTTGGCAGAAGCAGCTGATCACTCCTCCAGAGGTGGAAAGAGAGAGAACGTGACGTAACAGAATTCCTTCTTCAAACTCATCAATAAACAGACATGCCTTTGTGTTGTCAACCAGCAGTAAAAATCAATTATCATTGCTTCATAAGCGGTCTCATTATGTTGAAATAATTTAAGGAAACGATTTGAGGTTTTTGCTTTTTTGTTTGTTTGTTTGTTTTGTTCTGTTTTGGATAATAATAATAATAAACAAGAGTAATGCAAAAGTAGGAAAGGGAAGCCTTGCTGCGGGCACCCTGAGCAGAGCAAAACATAGTGAGAATACCAGCAAGGCCTCTCTGTCCTATTTGGTTACAGACAAGTTTTTGGAATTTAGTTTGGTGAAAATGTGAAGTGTTTCAAGATCCATGCATCTCAAACAGTTATCTCTTACCTCTATAAGGAAAATGCTACTCTAATCTTAAATTTATACAGATGAAAAGAAGCAAATTAGTCATCTTTATACAGGTTTTGTGTGTACATGTGCATGTTTTCAAGGGGAAATTTTGTTGAGCTGATATTCAGAACTCACTGGTAAAAATAAATACATAATCAAAATCAATAAAAATTGATATGGGTCTTTTATCTTGGAGAGTTATTTCACAAAGACAGAAAATAAACTGTAATCTATGGAGACGAAGAGGGCCAAGAAAAGCAGAAATTGAAATAGTTTTTAGATTTCATCAGTTGCTCTGTAGTTGCTAATTTTCCCTAGACTTATATTAAGGTCTCATATTTTATGATAACCCCTGTATTATGTTGATCTTGGCATTTTTCATACACCCAGACACACACTGCTGCAGGTGACTGCAACTTTGCAAAGCTTTACTCACTGGGAATAATCTAAGGATAATCGAACATCTACAGCTATATCTAATCTGTATCTATATCAATATCCTCACCCCAAGTAAATAATAATGTTTATTTCATCAGTGACAGTAGAAGAGCATTTGAGTCCCCGTGAACACACCAATAAATATCCACTTATGAAGTATATATGTAGGAGTTAATTTATTGATCTGAGAAAATGCAGGATTAGAAGGTAATCTATTTTAACCTGGATTGAATGTTATTACCTGGCAGATGTCTTGTAGGAAGCAATTTCTGGCTTGTCAAGAATTCAGCGCCAATACAGTCAAACAGTTAAGTAGTGTAGTGCTTGTGATTTTTGATGCGATTTTCTGTGATTTCAGGGCTACTTAGAAATTAATGCCTCCTGTTTTATGATTTTGTCTTACAATGACAGAAGTAGATGGTGGTATGGTAGTAGAGGCTGAACCTTTCCCCCAGTATTCTGTTATATTTTGTTGCTGTCTGACATGGAAGTGCATACAAAGCAAAGATGTGTCACTGAATTTCTCCACACAGAAAAAAAAATGCACCCATTTATGTTCTTCAACACTTGCTGAACATTTATGGAGACTAAACAGTGAGTAAAGTGAGGCTGTGGATGGTGCATTTCAACAGTGATGATGGTGGGACACCTCCGTTTGTGTATATTGTTACAAGCGCAGCATGCAGGCTCCTGTCCATTGCTGGTGAAATTGCATGGCTAGTGGTGGTGATGATGCTGAAAAATAGTGTTTTGTTGCTCAGAATTTGCTATATCAGAAAGTGGTATTTTGCTTTGTGTATCTGTTGTAGTTTCCATGGAAATAAATAGTAGGCATTCATTACAGAGTGAATTACATTGATTTGATGGGTATTCATGCCATGGGCATCTCTGTGAGAAAGATGACTGGATTTGAGTTAACTGCAAGGTCTGCTTTACATCTGACATAGCAGCATGGAGAGGAGCTCCACTGAAAGAGAAGAACTTACGCATTCTAATTAATGAGTATTAAAACAATTTGAAAGATATTATTTAGAATCTACAACAAAGCTTCACAGGGTAAGGGTCAGGGACTGGCTCCAAGGGTGGAGTACTCAGTGATAATTAACCTTTCAGATTCCTCTTAGGTTTTAGAGTAACTTGTAATCCTAATTGAAATTAAATTGAGGGAGGCGAGGAGCAACAGCTCTTGCCAAACTATAAATGGCAGTAAAATGCAGCAGCTTTAGCTGTGTACACTAAATATTTCTCATGGAGCACTCGGGGTGCTGATACTAACACTAAATCAAATCCACAGTTTTTTCTGACTAGCTGAGGCCTTGGCACTCCAGTCAAGAAGCAAAACAGATGCAGATCCCTCTGCTAGTAGCATACATTTCCTGTGGATAAAGGGAGTAATTTTCTATTCCCTCAGGTGCTGCTCTGCACTGGCACTCAGTGAGCCTACAAAAAATCCATCTGCTCTCACCTCAGAGGAAGAAAACACAAACGGCTTTAAACAATCTAACATTTCCTAGAGCTCTTAATGTGGAAAAGTCAGTGTTTTTTTTTTTTTTTTTTTTTGCCTCCTCCCCTTTTTTACATAATAAAAACCTACAGGTTCCTGTCGTCCCCAATATGTTGGAAGCCTGCAAGTGTAAATGCAGCCATTCGTGTAATTTGAATGATAATCGAAAATAAGCGGAAAAGGAAGATAAATTTATCAAACTTGTGAGAATATTCTAGGAAAAAAGGAATTTCCTCAGGTAACTGTCCTTGACCTGGCTCTTTAATCGAGTGAAATTTCATCACTTTATCTAATATCATGCTTCATGCTTCAGGCTCCCAGCAATTCTATTTTAGTGTGGTCTAATGGGCAGCTGACACATCCACTCAGCACCAGACTGCATAATATGTGCTGACACACTGTGTGGTGAGCACCCTATTGAGAGCTGTTTATTTGTGCCTGGCAAGGAAAAATTTCATCCAGTAAAGTCTCTTCATAACAATTTCAGTCTCAGTTTTCAGGTCCTCTGCAGACTCCACATTTTGAGTGGTTCAGAAGCACCTGCAGGGAAATTCAGTCACTTATTTGGGTTGCTGTACATTATCTGACTTTAGGTGAGAGGTTGTGAAAGCACCGGTTATGGTTGTCTGAAACCTGAATCTAGATAGTGTAATGAAGAGTGTCATTCTAACTGCTTTGCAGCCAGCTCTTCTCAGAACCCTTGATTCAGTTTGATATTCTGAGGTTAACGCACTGCATTGGGACTGAAAACAGGAATGCACACAAAAAGCTTTTATATTTATTCAGTTCAGTAAGCATGGCAAACTCATCAACAGCTATTTGTGCGCTGTAGCCATAGTGGGACTTCCTTTGATGTTCTGATTCATGCTTGCTATTTTTCCTACAGTATTACTTGAGAGTAGAAACAGACTCAAAAGAAAAGAAAGGAAAAAAATATATATGTGGCTCTCAACATAATAGCAAAGGACATTATCATAAGCAAAACTACATGAGAAAATAAAGGAATGACACAGTCACAGAGATTTTGGTCTCTCAACCTTAGGTCATGATTTAATTCACTAAGTAGAGACCAGAGAATGTACATCAAGAGGCCTTCCTCTTGCTTATTGGTAATGGAGAAATAGGCAGTATGTAAAGCAAGTTTTACATGCATGCAGATAGTAAAAGAATAAGTGCACACAAGCAGAATTGCTTAAAATTTGTGTCTCATCAGGCCATCCACACCAGAAAGTATAACTACATTATATGTAAACACACAATTACTGATCACCTTAATATTTAAAGTGGAAATAAAATTTGTTTTGGGAACACTGTGGAAAAAATATTTCTCATCCTTTACTTAACCTGTGTGTATTCCACAGCAGATTTGTTTTCTAAAAGGAAATGACAAGAACACATACAGATTGCATGTGCAGTATTCACACCTATGACTTTCAGGAAACGTGCTTTGAACTTCACTGTTACAAATGTAACCTGAACTTTTCAATCTTCTGCTCCAGAATATTCAAAGTCGGAAGTTTAAATTTTTATCTATTTGGGAGGAAATCACTGGAATATGTTGCAAAGAGGAAAAAGTCAATCCCACAGACATAATAACCATATTGACTTTGGTTATATTCGCCACTGATGGATATACATTTCTAGGATTAGAATTAGAGGGTTTTAAGGCCTAGGTGCGTCCATTAAAGTTTGCAAACACTATGATTTGCTCTCATACAGACTTGGAACTTTGTAACAGTAGGGGTACCTTTGAGGCTTTTGAATCTGAAAGTGCAGAATATAGATCTGTATTTAATGTTGTCTCAAGAATTACAGTGAAAAATCTGTGTACAACACTAAAACCTTTGAATCTCAGTTAATAAGGAACCAAGTGTAGAAAGACTGGAGTTTTTTCTTTTTTCTTTTTCCTTTTTCCATTTTTTTTCCTTTTTCCTTTTTCCCTTTTTTCTTTCTCCTTTTTCCTTTTTCCTTTTTTTCTTTTGTTCCCTTTCTTCTTTTTTTTTTTTTTTCCTCTTTCTTTTTCTCTTTTTTTTTCATAACTGAATACTTTCTTGAAAGCATTTACTTTAAAAACTCACATTTCCTTAATTAGAAAGCAGAAGAGAACACTTTTTGCAACAACATAGTTTGTCACAAATTTCTCTATCACTTTCAATGTTACTGATTTTTAAGAACAGGAGATCACATAAATAAACACTGAATTTTCCTTTAAAAGAAATGTGTGTATAAATTTTTATCAGTTTATTACATATGTGCACTCAGTAAATTTGAATGCCCCACTCACAAATGCTAGCATGTTTATTCATCTACCTATATGTATATAAATTAGTAAATATATGCAAATAATACGAAAATCTCCACAATGGACAAGTAGAATGTTTATATTAAAAAAAAAATAATAATAATAAGACAAGAAATGCAACAGCTTTAGACTCTTCAATAACATTAACTTTGCCATCTTATATAGACTAGGAGCAAGATTGTTAGTGCACATAACAATTTCTAGCCTTTATCACAAAATGGGGTTTACTATAAACCGAATGATTACATTAGTAAGAAGTCATGTTTCTTAATTTCTAGACATTCTCTTTTGTGTTCACGTCTAAAGTTCCTTGAAAATTAATATAGTTTCATTTCAACAGTTTCATCTCCAGTTTCAGAAAAATAATTTCAAGGAGTCTGATGGAAGGAAGGAAGCTTTGACTTTTAAAGAAGAATGAGACCCTCTGGTCTGCAGCAGTTTTTCTGAACATGTTTCAGAGATAAGCTGCATCTCCCACCACAGTCCTTGGTCTCACCTTTGCCTCTTAGTTGTCATGCACAAGCTAGCTCAGCATCAGGATGGAAATCAGTTTATGGTTGAGATAGTAGGATGAAGGAGGGGAAAAAAAAGACAAAATTATCACCCAGAAGAGGATTTGGGGTGTTTCTGAGAACTCTATCTACTTCTCCTTATCTGTAAGAAAAGGAGATGGTTCAGCGCGGCCTCAGGGGTCAAACCATCCTTTCAGGTTAAGGACAGAGCTGTCCTAGCTCATCAGCTTCAGGACTGCAATTTTCTCACTCTCATGCAGCAGTGTCACTTCCCAGAGTCCATTTACAAACAGTGGAATAAATCTCAGGGGAATGAAGAGAGAATAAAAGTGACAGTGTATGCTGCAGCTCAGTACAGGACTACTGCATACAAAGCCCAGTATCAGACAAGGAGCCTGTCCTTGATCTCACCAAGTGGATCTGCATGTAACAATGGAATAGCAGAATCTGTTTTAGAACATAGAATGGCTTGGGTTGTAACTGGCCTTAAAGATCACCAAGTTCTAATCTCCTGCTGTGAGTAGGGACGACTCCTACTAGATTAGCTGAGCGTGGTCTCCAGCTCTTAAAAAGAGAAGAAATAAGAGAAAATACTTCTCATGTGCAATTTGAACTCCACAAGATAGCCACCAGTAATGACAAGCTGGCATCTCATCAGTTGTTATTCCAGCACCATGTGTCCAGAAGCAGCCTTCTGGACTGTATCCATTAGGACTTGGAGTATCAAGATACATGCAAACTACTTTTCTCTCAAAAGTGATCGGACTTGCACCAACCAATTGAGCAAATCCCACCCAAAGAAGATACACGCAGAAGCATTCGGAAGATTCCTTAATACCTTTTTACTAGAAGAAAGGGATACATCTTTCAAAGTTCTTCATCTGTAAAGGTCATAGCATGCTTCAGCCTCCAGCCAGATAATATATTGATCTTTGCTTCTCAGCCAGAGTAAGTATTTTGCAGTAAATTTCATTTTTCAAGGGAGAACACAGTAATTATGTACGCAATTTAGAGGACAAGGTAATGCAAAAAGGTCCTTTAATGAGTTTGAAGAGGGAGGAAACAGCTCAAAGAAAAAAAAAGAAGCTATATATTTCAGCAGTAAGCTCTATTCCTGCACTGCATTCTAATGAAATCAACATGCTATTTATCCAAATGTGTAACAAAGAAACATGAAAGCAATGGAAAGAGAAATGTCAAATGAACAAACACTTTCTAGCCTTGTATATATATCTCTCCTGAAGTCAGAATTCAGAAAAAAAAAGAAAAAGAAAAAAGAAAAAAAGAAAGAACACAGAAAATTCTATCAGTGATTTCATATGAGATTGTACAAGAGAAAACGTGGAAATGCCACTTAGGACAACTGAAGAACTTGCTTAAAAATTATTTTGATGTGTATGTATGCATATGTGCATCATTTAAACATATGTAAGTATGCATGCATTTCATTCAATTATAAGAAGTTTTTCTAGCAGTGAATTTTAGCTAAATCCAGTAATTTGAAATGAATAAAGCAATTTGGAATGTCTGCCTAACCTTGAAGTTATAGCATTTCTCCTGCCCTTGCTATGAAATGTATAACTAGCATAGAGTTTGGAGGCCATAGCTGAATTCCAGTCATAAACAGACACTTGGATTATTTACAAAGCTATATCCATTTCCTTCAAGAACAATTAATAAGGAAAAAAATCTTGAATAATGTAACTAGAACCTTCCTAAAGGAGCATATGACAACAAAATCTGGTGAAAAATTCATTCATTTGGCACTGAAAGCATGTTTCATAGCAACACACATATTACATTGCTTCAGCTTTTTGGCTGATTCCATAAATAATGAATTTAAATTACACAATTAATTAAGGAGGCCTAGGGTTCAATGTGGAATCAATAACAATCTTTTCTCTGTAATGCTTTAGGTTAAGATTCCCAAATAAACATTTAATTTAGAATTTCATAAGGGAGTTACTGTGTGTATATACCAAATGATTATTAAATGCTTTTACAGAACAAGAGATTAACTGTATAATAGATGGAACATCTGTTAAACAGATTTTCATTTCAATATTCATTTCTCTTAATTTTTAATCCTACTATCCATTTCAAGGTACTAAACTTATCTTACAGGATCTGTATAAATATGTTTTGCTCAGTACAAAACTGTAGCATATTTAATAGTAGCCTTATATGAATAAGGCTGTATGAATGGATGTGAAGGCAGTACAGAAAAAAAAAGCATGTACAGGAGTACCAGGCTCTTACATAGAACCGGAGGATGATGTACAGATTTATGCTCTGCTCCACATGGGACAGGATGGTGACAAGCCTATTGATGCTCATCAGATTTATCCCCTAGGGATTTTGCCATAGGGTTGCACAAAAAGAAAGCAGAGCCAGGTTATGGCAGAGCACGAATACTGTTGCCTCAAAAGTGGCTTCCTCAGCTCAGTGTCAGTAGCTCTGAATAACTGGATGGTATTCTTTTCACAAAAGCAAGAGAAATGAGACAGAAATACAGTCATTCTTTTCTCCAGATGATCCATGAGAGCTGTAATTTGGTAAATGCCTCATTTGTCCTTTAAGACATACCACCACTTCTGCCCCTGTCTTACAAGAAGAGTATCCCTTTAAAGCCTTGAACATCACTGGTAGATGATGAAATGATGGTGAAACAAGGAAGATATTACATATTTAACAACTGAAGAAGCTGTGCTTTTTTTTTAATAGAGAAAGGAACAACAGATCATCTTTCAGTCTCTTAATCAGACATTTTCAACAACATGAGAATCAAGATGAAGATCTCCAGGGTACATTTAACTTAGTCTTCTGTTAAATTGATTACTAAAAATGTGGAAGTACTTTGTTAAGTGAAAGCATTTGGATATGTATCATGAATCTGTCTGACCTTGCCAAAATGTTTACTTTGTAATTGTTCACTGTGGGATTTCTTGCACTTTCATGGAAGCATCTGGTACTAGCCATGCTCCATTGTAGAGAACAGGGTTGGATGGAACCAGTATTCTTTTATGTATATCTTTCTGTACTAATTGGAATTCTCTTTAAATCAAAACTATTCTCAATCCTTTACCTAAGCTTACACCTAGTTTCCACTCAGCTTTTCTGAAAATTTCATCATGGTCAACAGTCTGAGTGCTAGAGCTAGAAATTTCTGTAACATTTTAGATAAACAAAAACGTCGTAAGCATGAAAATTTCCAGCAATATATGGGTGTATCTGAGTATGTTTGATAAAGACGAGTAATTCCTCTCTTAAAGTATGTGTATATCCAAGACATGAAATCTTTACCTAGCTGAATGCAAGACTTTCATCACTTAGCTTCAGCAACTTCAGAGTTTACCCAGGAAAAACAAATGACTTTTTGAAGGCATGAGAATGAGTCCGTGACCAAGTGGTGTTTGGTTACATGAAGTTCCATTGTAAATTCCGAATGACAAAGATATATTTCCTAGTGCAGCTGCTCCCTGCCTATGGGTGAAAATCTGGCACTCTAATTTATCTGCTCCTACACTAGCTTAGTAAAATGCACCTATCTTTCAAAAGCTTCACTGACTTTGTTAATGACCATTTGTAGAACACCTCACGAACATTTAAGGAAAGATACTAGAGAAGTCTAAGGGACAAGTCTCAAGTGCCTTGCAAATGAACAAAAATGCTTTTGTGAAAACTGACATTTTCACATGCATATAGCTACAAAAATCACAGCTTCACTATATTATTATTCCCTCCCTCCTGCCCCTGCCCCAAGGAATTCAATATACGTGTGCAAATGTCAGCTTCCAGAAAAGCATATCCATTTACTTTTGGCAAGTATTAACAGTATTACAAGAGACAGTGGAAAGGATCAAATTCTAAGAAAGGAATCTTTTCTCTAAGATGTACTTTGAGAGTTACAGCATTCTTACACCAAAAGGGAATCCTTCTTCAGTTAATTTCGTCTGTAAGCCATGTACTGATAATGTTTTGTGAAAAAATACATCTAAGTTTAGCAACGTAAGTCCTGTGTAAATAAGGAGGACTCACCTATGTTTAACTACAATCCTGTTCATGTTCATTTGCCAGTGTAACAGTGGCATAAAGCTGCATAATTTGGCCACACAGTTACCACAGAAGAGGCATATTCTCTGAAGATCACTCTGTGTGAGAGATTCTGCATTTACAGTGTTGTGGGTAGTCAACCTTCTTTTTTCAACTAAAGAAATTCTGAATAACATAGCCTATAATCTAGGAAGAGACAGAAATGAAGGAGTAAGGGCTACTGGATTTCCTCTGGGATTTTTATTTTTTTTCTTTTTGTTTTGTTTTCTAGCATACTTATACTATGATCCACAGCATAAGCTTTCTTTCTTGTATTGCTACAAAGATCACACTGAAAGTAATGCCTCCTGTTTATTTCCATGGAAATGACAGCAGATACAGACAGCACAATAACACTGTTTTATAGAGCAAATTCTCAGCTACAGAACACTATTTTTCAACATGATCACCACCACTAGCTGTGTGTTCTCACCAGCAATGAAGAAGAGACTGCATGACACACATAAAATTCCACACTATTGGACATGAACCATTGTCACCACTGCTGAAATGCACCACCCACCACCTCACTGAGTTCACATCCATTGTTTGGTATCCATCCAACATTCAGCAAGTGTCAATGGATATCAATGGGTGCCATTTTTTCCATATGGAGAAATTCAGTGACACCTTTTCTTTATGTGCTCTTCCATGTCAAACACCATTTTGCCCCTCTGCTGCCATCACATGGCAATAAAATATAATGAAATGTTGGTGAAAATGTTCAAACTAATGCTATACCATCACCTGCTCTGAAGCTGTGGGCCAATATAATAAAATAGAGGGCATTACTTTTGGAGCATCTCATGTATTCACATCTTCACTTGCCTGAAGCAAGTTTCTAAGAATGACCACACGCATGCACCATTCTTTACATCCATATAAAGCAGGAGAAATAATTTTAGGTTATCATTCACTGTTGACTATATTCTTACTAATTACAACCAGTACACAACACAAATTATAGACAATCACAAATTTTAAATTGCAGAATGAGAAATTCTTTCTCCTTAGGGAGCAACTCATTTTAAATTGACTTCAACTGTATTTTACGATGATCTTAATTTGGAAATATATCAATGAAACTACCTAAGGTATGTGCCAAAATATTCAAATATCTTTTGCAAAATAGGTAGGAGGTAAAAAATTCAAGTTCAAATTCTTTTCCAGCTCAGATGATTCAAATCTCTCTCTTCCAAAAAACTTCCTAACTAACATATGTTGAAAAGAAAGCGGGGTTTTCAAATTCTACTGATGGTACAGTTCTTTTTGTGTCACCTACAAGAGTTATCAGGGAAGTAGAAACTTCTGTGACTCAGTAGCTGGTTGATAGATACAGACACCCTGTCTCAGTTTTCATGAATATATCACATTTTATATGAAAGTGAGTAAGTCTAAGTAGGCAGTGGGCAAATAAGCAGGCCAACAAATAAGAAATTTGAGTTAGGATAAAGTCCTGGGGAAAAACAGTAATGCAAATTATCTCAATCAGAAGGCAGCTTAGCCTGCATGTCCTGTTATCCTCTAGAGATGTTAACTCTTTTTCTTACATTCTTATCTAGACAGCCAACTTCATCCACTTTTCACAGCTCAACTACCTTCATTTTTCTTTTTAGTAAACAAGACCAAAAGAAAATATATGAAGCAAAACCAACTAAACAAACAAAACCAAAAACAATTCAAAAACTTAACCTCTGAAGCAAAAAACAAAAAAAAAAAAAAAAGAAAAGAAACTGAAAATCGATTATGAAACTATTTAAGAAATCAGAACAATCAGGACATATAGATTAAAAAGTTAGAAATCAAATCTGGGTCACCCCAGATTTTCAACCTGAGCCTATTCTTTCTCATGCAAGAAAAAATAACGGCTTGTCTTATTCTGTGGTCTCCCCACAGTGCTGCCTAAGTTGTCCCTGTTGTCTTGCTGCCAAAGCTGAAACATATTGAGGAAGTAGAGCTAGCTGAAATGATCTGACAGACACAGACAACATACAGAAATGTTGGTGGGCCAAGAGAAGAGGAAAACCAGATCTAACATTCAGTTTCTATGATTCTGTGTGCTGCAGTCAGGAAAATCTTTGCTGAGGACCTTGACATCTTGTCTGTAATAAGTAAGATACACCACCTTATTTTTAAAACTGAAGAAATTACATTACATTTAGATTTTTTAACCTAGGAACTTTGGAAATCTCCTTTCAGAAATGACGACGCTACTTGGAGTGGGGCAAGGTTAGCAGGCCAAGTATGTTTATGCTTGTGTGCTTGGAGAGCAGTAACTTGGCCTGTGCAGTCAAGAAAATGTGGGATGCTTTATAAAGGATACATACACTGTACAGAAGACAAAGAAGAAAGTTTGTGCCAATAAAGAAATACCAGTGTTCTAAAAAATCCTAATATGTAGATGGTTTAAAATGAAGAATAATGCATATATTAATTATTCATCCAGGTGAGAATGAGAAGATACATAAAACAATGTGCAGTATTTTCTCATATTCTCAGCTTTGTTATAAACATCTTGGATTGAAACGCTCAGCATATCTGATCATAAGAGATGATTTCATTACTTCATGAGAAGTTTAGTTTTCTATTGTATTTTAAACCTCTGGATTCATCATGGCTAGGAATATGAAATCCTTAATCCAAAAATGTTCCAGAGCCACTAAAGAGAGCTATAATCTCCAACAAGGATGAGTAAAGCAAAAGTAAGGATCTTTGCTCTACTAAACAGGTGTAGAGGGATTAGGATTTGATAGATGCACTGTATCCCTGTTATATCCTTTTCTCTCATCAAAACATTTCAGTGCTCATCGTGGGTCTTTTCATGCTAAAATAATAACAATAAACACAAAATATGATCAGCTACAGTAGCATTTCACACTACCCGTCAGTTACAGAGCCTGAAACAGGAAGCACCAGTTTCCAATTTGAAAATGTTTGAATGGGCTGTCAAAAAGCCTCTCAGTAAATGTGTTCCATTCAACAGAAACAAACCCTGTGCAAACAAATCAAGTGGTGCAGAAATCCTTTGCACAAGATGATAGGCAAGGCCTCCATGCTGACACAGTATGCAAGCCAAGTTTTTATGTACTGTGATGGCTGACCTCCAACTCCTGACATATTCATTACATTTCAGCATGTTGGGCGCAGATTGCATTGAAGTGATGACAGCTACAAGACAGCCAACGAGGAATATGGGCATTCTGGCAACAGGTGGCCTTTCACTTGTACAGGGAAAGTTAATCTAGTTTATCATCAAAGTATATTATGCTCAAGGAGTGTCATGTTTTGAGAAGTCTAGTGACAGAGCAAACAGAAGATGAGTTCTTCCATAGACTGACATTTTTTGTAGACCAAATCTTTCAAACATCTCTATTGTTTATGCTTGATTTCGGTCAGTTAAAAAGTTACTCCACTGTCTCCGAGTTCATATTATTGGCTCAAAATTACAGTTTCTGTCCTTCATCAAAAGGTGATGGAGGCACACCATTAAAACATGCAGCCCTGGGACAACCATCAGCCGCCTTATTACCTAGCAAAATACAATATTTCTCAAGGAAATATAACAGCTAGAAATACTTCCAAGAATGTACCTCTTTGGTGCTGACAACCACATTAGCTGAAAATCCAGTCTTGAAAACCTTGTCTCCCTGTTCACTCTACTTACCTTGCTTCAACAGACTGATGAAAACAATGTAGAATTGAAATCATGTCAAAGTATCCTAATTCAAGTTGTAGATGTGAACTCTTTAATTTCTGTTCTGCTATTGAAAATAGGTCAAACTACGTTGTAGTTAAAGTAAACCATTGATTTTACAAATGAAAATATAGCCACAGAGCTGACAACAATTTTTCTCCCGAAACTCTTTTGGAGCATTAGAATACTTTCCAATATAGTTTAGTTGGATTATCAATAAAGTATATTTACTTTCCACACAAATTAAAAAGAAAATAAGCTAATAAAATATGAATGACAAGGCAAGTTCGCAACCCCAAAATAATTAAACAGAGAATGAAATCCAGAAAACCTGGTGTAGCCTCCCAGATATCGAAGTGTTTATGTCCTGAAATCACTTTTTATATCTACTGACCACTTTCTGGGAAACAGACATAGCTGAGGAAGCAAAATTAGGAAGCAAAACGTGGTTGTAAAACTAGGCAGATCAAAAGAAATGTGATCTAACCAGGGAAACTAAGCCACCTACAGAACTGGCAGACTGTCAAAGCTCAAACTACAGCTCCTGTAGAGTACTACAGACATGTTTTCAAATCAAAATTTCAGGCCCTCAGTTGAAATATATTTCTTTCTGAATTACTATCAGAATGGAAAATGTAGACAACTAGCTTCATTACATTAAAAAACTGCCAAGAGAGGAGGAAATAATCGTTAACATTTGTTGCTAACAATGTAGTTAAACAAAATATTCCTGAATAAAAATTCAAATGTAGTTCAGCAGATGGGCAGTCTCAAAAATCCATTTATATATGTAATAAAGAAAACTGCTATTTTTGTAAAGATTAGTGTTAATAAGGAATCTCACAAAATGTTCTTAGTTATGTGTTGGGCACTGTTATGTCATAGATGATATATGATGATATGATATAGATACAACACATAACTTAGTTATGTGTTGTAGATGGTTTACAGGTTGGTTTGGCCCGGTTCCATGAGTAGTATGGCAAAGGAATCTGCGGATCCATGCTTCCAGAAACAAGGAACCCCAAATAATTAAAAACAGTAGCAATAATCTGAGGAGAAACAAACTAATTTACTAAATATGGTATTGGAATTCAAGATAACACACTATAGTACAGTATAAGTAGAATTGAGACTAATAAATAAAATGTAATGAGAGAAAGAAAGTCCAAAAAAGCTGAAGACTTTGCACTAGTGGCATGCAGTCGGGACAAACAGAAGCAAGAGAGCCTGATGATCGAAAAGAGGGACATCGGTTGATCTACCAAGGCCTTTTATGTGTTCCTCCTGAGCAGGAATGATAACAGAACAGCGAACAGTCTTCTGGGGTATGTAGTTCTTCTCTTCCAGGCAGGTGTCCAGAGCATTAACTCTTCGACTCAGCGCACTGCATGACATTATGATGTGGAATACCCATAACCAAAAATCATAAAACCATAATATCACAATATCTGCCAGATTTGAATTAATATAGGTGTCATTTTTTGAAGTTTTATCTAGGTGAAGAGTGTGTTCCTTGAAGTCTACCCCATTGCACTTTGGATTCTATCATGGAGCACATGAACTAAATTTTTTGGAGTGTAATTTTAAGAGAGAGCATATTCCAGACTACAGCACATCAACCACCTCTTTCACTCTTTGAAACCAGATTAAAAATAATCCAAATATATTTTTAATGAAGTAAATGATTCATTGGTATATATTTTTAACTGAAAGATACAGAGTGTCTAATTCCTCAGATAACATTCTCTTCAACACATTTCATTTGCCCTCTTGATAATCTCCTGAAAGTGTAGTGTAAATATTCAACATATTTGACGTGACTAATAAAGACAACCTTCTGACAACGTTTTCATACATACAAACATATACAACCATAAAATATTTTGAAGTGATTCCTGAGAAAACATCGTCTTGAAAAGTAAAGCCAACTGAGGAAAACAAACAAACAAACAAACAAAACTACAGGAAATAAGTTACAAAATTTTGTGGAGTGTGACAAATGAAATTAAGCTTAGGCCATTCCATCTAATAAGGAAAAGCAAAGCGAAACACCAAGTATGCTGCATTTCATAGATGAACACACCCAGATCTCTACCTATCATGATTACAATAAGCATGCACACTCTCTACTTGACAGCTGCAAATATCTGCACTCCTGTAAGTTTCTTTCTCTGTATGTAAGATTGGCTCCTCATTCATCAATTGCTTGTCCCAGCTGGTCTAGTGAATTTATAGCTTCTGATTACCGTTATCTTTATACTGTTGAGCATTTAATTAAGACGTATCTTCATTCTAATCTTTCTATAACTGAAAGCAGAATCATGCCCATAGGCTCTAATGTCTTTCACATTATAACAAAAGCCATTTTCATCATTTTTGACTAGAGATGCTTGTTTTACCCTTATGTTCTATTCCTTTTGATCACATTGGTCTAAACTCCTTACAACTGATTTTACAAATAGATTTTAATTAAAACAGATACTATGTAGCTCTTTGTGTTGCTGTCTTATCTTTCCCCAGTGATCCCAACTGTCAGAGACAGAATGTTTTTCAATTTTAATTTAGTTTAATTGCAGTGTTTTTCCCATTTTTTCTCCTTATTCCATGTATCCAGTCACCGGGTAACTGAGAGCCCAAAGTACCACGGCATTTGACTAATCAACTTCACAAATATTCTGCATCATGAAACACGTGGCGGGAGTATGCCATACACTATTGACTAAAACAGAAGTTAAATAATGACTATTTGAATTTCTTTTTCCCGATGGTTTGTTGAAAGAGGCTTCCTGTTCTCAGCTCTTACAATGTTGGAATTTAGCATACCAAAGCAAATCTATGGAAAATAAGTTTTATTACAGTCTCCTGCCACCTGAAAAAAAGAAAAGAAAAAAAACAAAAGGTAGGCTCACATATAAAGTTTTATACTCTTAATCACTCAATCTAGAGATGGATGTCCTACTTTGGGAAAAAAAGCAGTTATAAACTTAATTTGATTTACGTGCCTCCCTCAGCTGAAAAGGAAGATTGTATCTTAATCCACAAAATTTTAGGAAGTTTAATGACAAATTTTTATTCCTCTTCACAGTCATTATTCCCCTGAACATCTGGATGTCTAGTGAAAGGTGAGAGGAGACAGAAAACAAGAACTTTTACAGTCTTACAAAACAACAGAACTGCATGTTTTTCAATGATGTACATGCACAAATTGGCTTCCTGAACATCCCTAGGTTCTCTAGACCTTAGTTACTCTTGCAGGTTGTTCTGTCAGCAAAAATAAGAATGAGAAAAGGAAGTTTTCCTGTTCATATTGTACTATTTTATGACTTGCAATGTGTTTATATATATAAACTAGCAGAATGGAGTTTGAGTCACAAAGGAGGCTTGTTGACACCACCTTAATAAAATCAACAGGCAGAAAGAGTGACAGATAGAAGTTAACTAAAATTGTGGATGAACAAAACAATCATAACAATTTTGCAGGACAAAATTACTTATAGAGTTTCAGTTGTCAATATAGTTGTTGTTTTTTCTGTCACATTTGTGTGAAAATTGTCACAATTTTTGCCTTAGTTTAATTCATCAATAATTTTGTCCTAAATTATAGTTTTTAAGGATACTGACTGAACTTGAAATAGGTCAGAACTACTCACTGAAGAACTTGGAGATTCACATGCCCTTGCTAACAGGGTAGATATCATAGCTTTCAATTATGGGTAGTAACACTCAGCCACAAGTCTCTAATAAAAAACTCAGGATGAAGAATTATACTTCTGAGTGTTACTTAACACTTGAAGTGTTTGCTTAAACATGAGCTCTGCAGCAAACATTTTAACAAGGAAATTCCCCTGTGAGTGATCTGTAAAGATTAACACTAAGGCTTATAGTGGACTAATTCAAATCTGTTGCATTTTGTAGCTAGGTAACAAAGAAGTGTGATCTCACTCAAAAATCTTCACACTAGACAAAGAAAGTTCTTTGTTTACTGTGTGGTACATTGATAGGGTCACATCTGTACTCTGCCTGCATGGTTCATCTCATCTCATTTTCACTGTGCTCTGTTTATATCACATTCTGAGTACTAGTCAGTTAATGCATGGTAGTTACATGCCTGTAAATCGCTTCTGTGCCATGTAAAGCAACAGCTGAAAAGGAACTCTTGTGATTCATTTCACCAGCCTTCCACAAGAGCCAAAACTGTGTGTTAGACAATCATACTTTTCTGTCTCATCTTTCTGTTCCTCTACAGGTGATGTCAACAAGAACACATCTGCTATGGCAATGGCACTAAGAAAAAGCAAGCTTCTCTGACTCCATCACAGGGACAGAATCCAAAATGTTTGCTTTCCACAGTCACCTGTGTAGGCAACAGCAATGTGAATTATTGAGGGAAAAAAAAAAAAAAAATAGTTTCCTTGCAAAAATTTGGTTTTAGATGTGTTTTTCATTGACAGTCATACTTACGCCGCTACACTGCCTGTCTTGCATTTGGCATAGGGTAGATATTCATTCCCTAAATGGTATTTCAGATATTTACCCTACCATAACACATATTCCTAAAGCCTGTATTGCAGTATTCTGTTGATGCAGTCATGTACCAAGAGGTTAAAACACTAAAGAAAGACTAACAAATGAAGTATCACAAAACTCAAATGCATCGTAAAATATGGTCTTATTCTAGAATAGTTCAGAAAAAGAGAAGTAATAAGTTTCTCCTCTTAAAGAACATAAAAATCTTGTTTATAAAGATGCACTGCAGGTATCTAAATATGTGTCAAATCTCTACAGTAATTTCATGACATGAACTTCCAATAGCTCTATGACATTGCTACTGGTTTTTCTTAATTTCGTTTCTTAATAAGAAAAATTACTTCTACATATTATCATGTGAATTTCTGGAGGTACGCACTAAGGAGCTAGTGTACAGTAATTCAAATTAGATGCAGCATGTCTCTGCTTAATTTACTTCATGCTGTTAATTACCCATCTAGAGAGATTTTAATGATGCCACATTTAATAATCTAGACCTATCTGTGTATAAACACACATTTAAGCTGAGTGGAATTGATTCTACTTTGGTACATGACTGGTTAGAGTAACCTGGGAATTTCATGTAATAGGATGTTGAAGAGGCTGTTTTTTACCAGTCTTCTTGTCAGTAGCAGATTGATAGTGCAGAAGGCTTCCCTTGGAGCCATTTCGTCCTGTCAAGACTCTTGTGGCAAATCACTTAATTCCTTGGTTCCTTTTATTTTGCAGTCCAGAACAAAGGGCTCAGCCATGGGTCATTATACACCTGATACATACTCTACAAAGAGCTATGCTTCAGAGGCAGTTCTTATACTTCTCACAGAGCCCATCCTCTGCTGCGCTTCCCTAACTTTTGCTAAAAAATATTATGCTTTGAACAGAATAAAAAAATCTCTCAGCAAAGGCATATTAGCAAATTTCAAAGTCTTGCTATGGTAAGACTCCTCCACTTAGACACAAAAACTGAAAGAGGGTAGGCATAAACATCTTCAGCTAGGTCTCAATGTGATTCTTAAATCAGCATGGAACTCCTGTTAGACTCTTCCATGTTTAAAGTGAAATACACATACTGGAACTTGCTGAATTAGAACCAGGAATATTATCTTTCAGATTATCTTTATCTTTTCTTTTTAATTTATCTTTCAGATATTTTATTTACACCTGGCCTTCTACTACCAATGCAGTGGATGCAGTGATATCTTCTTATTCTCTGTTTTCCACACCTGAGTTCTATTTCACAGAACATATTTCTTCAGCTAGTTGATCATGTTCAACCCGACCTACTATCCTCTATACGAGTATTGCACTACAGGGAAACTCAGTTGAGTAATAATTGGCAGTACTTTCCATCAAATTGCAAGACTTCAGCCTATAGAAACATGTTCAGAAGATAAAATCATGCATTTGTAAACACAGATAAACTTAACTGATCTGTGCCTTTAGGAACCTAGACTGATCAGGGAAGGAAAACTTTTGATTTTCTTTACAGTACATTCCATCATCAATCATGAAGACGAAACCTATACAGAGAGAAACATTTTATGGTTTGCATGAGGAAACGTGCTCAATGTTTTATTTAAACACAAATAAGTAAGCAGTAGGAAAGTTTGGAATTGATTTTATAAATTTCACAAATAACTGCTGTAGTCTTAATCTGTCCTGGCTCCCTCTCATCATGCCCATTATATTAAAGTTCTATTTAATGTTTTGAAAACTATAGGAATAGCAAAGTGTTTGAGCAAAAGAAAATAAAAGGAACATGAGAGTTCTGTAAGAAGAATCCACTGTTATCTCTTTATCCAGAGAAACAACATTGCAGACATCTTGCAGTACAACTTGTGCACATTTTAAAAAGAACGTGAATGACTCATTGAAACTCTTCCAAACTCACATTAACAGTAATGAACTGACCAAAGAAGTTCACTGTGAAAAGAAAAAGTTTAAATATCAGACAAAAAAATATTTCTAAGCTCTTGAAAAATCATAATATGGTCTTTGAAATTTTACAGCTTATTAGACTTAGCCGATCCCTTATCTGTGTATTAGCATAGACTGAAGAATTCTTTAGATCGGATTTAATGGCAGAGCAAGTAGTTGCTTCTTGACTGTACTTCTAAGGTGACAATTTGCCTTATACCAGTTTCAAGATAAATAACTCTTCCCTTTACGTGAATTGCAACACACTCCTTTTAGTTCCTCTACAATTATATGTTTTTTGGTCTCTAGAGGACATAAATAGAATTTTTATTCACATAGTTCCTTTTCTGAAAGAATAAGCCTCTTCATAATAAACAGGGCAATTTTACATGTCAGAGTAGTCCACAGTATTTTTGATCTTACCAGGTGAAATGTCCCTTGAAAGTTCAAATGATATTTCACTAATCACAGAATCACAGAATTGCTCAGGTTGGAAGAGACCTGAGTTGGAGGAGTGCACTACTTGACATCATTCTTACTAACAAGAAAGGGATGGTCAGGGATGTGAAGGTCGGATGCAGCTTGGGATGAAGCAGTCATAAGATGATGGAGTTCAAGATCTTCTGTGGAAGAAGCATAAGTAGGATTGTTACTGTGGGCTTCAGGAGAACTACTGGTTGACATTTGAACACCTTCTTCCAAGCTCAATATCAGCTCATACCTATGAGTAAGAAATTAGGGAAAGACGGCAGAAGGCCTGTGTGGATGAGAAAGGAGCACATGGGTAAACCAAAAGGAAAGAAGAAGGTTCATGCAATGTGGGGAAAGGGCCTGTCTACTTCAGAAAAAATTTAGGAATGTTGTCAGAACTTGTAGGGATGCAATGAGGAAGGCTAAGGCTCTCTTGGAATTAAGTCTTGCAAATAAGGTAGAAGATAACAAGAAGATGATTTTTTTTTAAGTATGTCACCAGTAAAAGGAAGACTAGGGAAACTGTGAATCCCCTACAAAATGAGTTAAGTTTCCTGGTAACAGGTGATGTTGAAAAGATGGAGATACTCAATGCTTTCTTTGCTTCAGTCTTAACTGGAAAGACTGCTCCTCAGGAATCCCAGACCATGTAAGTAAGAGAAAGAGAATATGGGGAATGGGAGATTTCTCTAGGGTTGGTGAGGAGGTGGTCTGAGAGCATCTAGCCACATTCGAAGAACACAAATCCATGGGTTCCAATGGGATGCACCCACATGCACTGAGAAAACTGCCACAGTCCTGAACCTCTCTCTATCATCTTCGAAAGGTCTGGAGGATAGTCAGTGTTACTCCAGTCTTCAAAAAGGGCAAGAAGAAGGATCCAGGAAACTACAGGCCAGCCAGGCTCACCTCCATCCCTGGAAAAGTGATGAAACTACTTGTTCTGGATGCCATCTCCAAGCAATTGCAAAATAAGAAGGTTATCAAGAGTGGTCAACATGAATTCACCAAGTGGAAATCATGCTTGACCACCCTGGTAGCCTTCTATGATGTCATCACTGGCTGGGTGGAAGGGGGGAAAGCAGTGGATGTGTATCTTGACTTTAGCAAGGCATTTGACACTGTCACCTGTAACGTCTTTATTATGAAACTTATGTAGCATAGATTTCCTAGAAGATGTCCAGTTGAGGGCCACAAAGATGATAAAGGTCCTGGAGCATTTCCCTTATGGGGAAACACTGAGTAATCTGGGTCTACTCAGCGGATGGAAGAGAAGACTGAGGGAGAATCTGATTAATGTTCATAAATACCAAAAGGGAGGTGGTAGGCAAATGCATGAGGCCAGGCTCTTAGTGCTGTGTAGTGATAGAACAAAGAATATTGGCCTAAAAGTTGAATTTAGGAAGTTCCATAAGAACATGTGGAAGAATTTTCTTACAGTAAGAGTGATGGAGCAGTGAACAGGTTGCCCAAAGAGGTTGTGGAGTCTCCTTCTCTGGAGATATTCAGGACTTTTTTAGACTTCTACCTGTGCAACCTATTGTAGAGTACCTGATTTAGCAGAGGGATTGGACTCAATGAATTCTTGAGGTCTCTTCTAATTTTGTGAGTTTGTGGCAGTCCAGCTAAGACTGGTGATGTGCTCCATGACCTTCAAACTGGTATAGGGCCTGGTGTTATTGTATTATAAGAGAAAGGTTGTCTTCTTCCAACCTTGCAGTTCTGTGATTCTGTGTGATTCTATGATTCTTTTCTGGTCTAATTCTGGAAATTTGAGGCTTCAGCTCAGTCAGCATAGCAGTGTAGGGCTCAGAGTTGAAGATTTGTCCAGATTCCAGAAAATCCATCTGATCACATTTTTCCCATCCCAAAAGACAATGCACATCACTTTATCTTCTAAGGGCTGCATCTTGAACTTTTTCTTTGATAAAGAATTCACATGTTGCCATTTCATGGACTGTTGTTTTGATTCTGGCTCATAGTGGTGGCATGAAAACTCACTACTGGTAAATATGTGATCCAGGAAACTAATACCTTTGGCTCTGCATCGGTTCAATAGGTCCTGACAAACTTACATACAGTAAGCTTTCTGTTCCCATCTGAACATTTTTGGGACACATCTAGCACAAACTTTGCAATATTCCAACTTTGTCAATGTCATTTCCAAAGTGCTGAGGCTGATATTCAGCTTCATATACAAGTTCATGCTATAATTCACCAATTTGCACAGATGAGCTGATCTAGACAATCTTCATTTCATGGTGTGACAGCTGTGCACGGCCATATGGAACATGGCTTGTCTTTCACTTTCCCGTTGCCACCGCTGAAATGCACTACCCATCACCTCACTGAATTCAAATCCACTGTTGGACCTCCATAAATGTTTCAGCTTATGTAAATCAATGTCAGTGAGTACCATTTTTTCCACATGGGGGAATTCAGGGACACACCTTCATTTCATATGCACTTCTATGTCAGATGCCAATTTGTCAGGCTGCCTCTCTGCTGCCATCTGTCACACAATAATACAATGTAATGCCAGACCACCAACATCCACCTCTGACACTGTGGACCAACATGATAAAAATAGAAGAAATTACTCTTGAAGGAGCCCTCATAATTTATCACTTACTACCTCTAAGACCCCTCCGAGTGGTGCATTCATATATCCTATTTGTTTACTTCTCCATTTTTATTTGACTAATGAAGAAAAATTGTCTTACGCACTCATAGTCAAGTGGTTGTCACATCCCACCTATTAAGGGAGGGAGAGGTGATCAAATCGCAAATCTTCCCACAAAGATAAAGATGAAAATGACACTTGTGGTCCAAAAACAATCATCAATTTTAATGAGAATCTCTGTGCTACTATGATCTTAGAAGTATTGGTAACCTTAAAATTTTATCTATCTAAGCTATGCTTAGATAGCTTAGATGAGCTATGAAACTTCATAAGAAGATGAAATAAGCCTTGCTTTGCTTTACAAAGTTATGAGAGGAAAAAAAAAAAAAAAAAGAAGAAGAAGAAGAAGAAAAGGAGATCAGACGGGAAATGAACACACAGAGCAAGACATCTGTGGGTTCCAATGTTGACCACTCTGTGGCACTGAGGGGGATCCTTAGTCTATGAGAGCATTTATCCTGAAGTTCCAAAGTCCCTAAGGTATCAAGTCCCCCAGAACTTCTCTCAGGAATCTTTTTATGCCTGCTAGATCTGGGGAGTTCATCAGCATCCAGTAAGTTCATTGTCAATGCTTGCCATCAGCAACTTCATAGTCAGTAATCTCGTAGTCAGAACACCACAGTAAACAACTTTGCTCCCATAGGAGTTTTGAAGAGAGCAAAACGCTGTCCTATCTCCACAGAGCTGCCTTCTCTGACCATGTCTTCAGCCTTTATTTTGTTGTCATAGCGATAGTCTTATTTTGCAAGTGTTTGAGACAGTTCCAGGCATACCACAGAAGAAGTGCTTTTCCTTCGTCTACTACACTGATCCTCTAATTAATAGGAGTCCACTGTCTTTTACAAATGTTTAGTTGATCCTTCTTTTGAAGAAAAATATATATACATACATCAACAACAACAACACTGTATAGGACATTGTATGACAATTTCCATCTTGGGAAAAGATTAAACCAGCTATCTGGACCTTTTAGAACAATGATACTACAGAATAAAGATGAAGAAGGACTGATATATATCCACACATACGCAGAGTTACTTTGTCATTCAAAAGTGCTTTAAAGCACCATAAATTATTCAGTGATTATTTTTAGCATCTGTTTAATTTAACAAAATAAGAAGAGACAAATTGCATTATTAGATCTTTTAATATCTGGGTATTATGATTTTTTTCACAAGTACATATACATATATATAGACATTGTGCATACATATGTTAAATGTAACTCTTGTCAAAAATAATTCAGCCTTTTATGTTTGTACAATCAAGGAATATACAGATGATATAGTGTATCCAAGAGTTTGGCTTATGTAGTTATTACACGAGAACAGAAAATAAGGACACTCACCCTATCCTGGACTCACATGGGAAACTCCAGTGGAGTGGATCTCCAGAAGAGATCTTTCCCCACTGGTAGTCAGCTCTTAAACGGATCTAGGAGAGGACAATTTGTCCAAACTGTCAGTATCAAAGAGATGTTACTGAAATACAGAAATATTACATCTGCTGCCTTCCTTTCATGTACCGGGCAGGTTATTTTATCATATAAGGAGATCAGATTACAAAGGCAGGATTTTCCCTTGATGAATCTCCTTTAACTATGCTCGATAATGGCTTTGTTTTCTAAGTGCCTTTCAACAGCACACAGGACAACATTCCACATAATTTTTTTCAGGGACTGAGGTTAGACAAATAGGTCTAATGGATAAAATGTTGGATATTTTCCAGTTGGCAGGGAACTGCCCAGATAGATTCAGTATCTTAAAGTATCAGGACATTTGTGCATCGTATCAAAAAGTTATGTATACCAAACTTGCTTGTAACTTGCTTCCATCTAAGCTGGCTGCAGTAGCTGGCACAGTGGGAAACAGAGAAAGTTGGACCAGTTTCAGCCAACTGATTGTGAGAAATAGATCTCATCTCCTTTATGCTTCTCCTTTCACATTAAGCTCTGCTGACAGATCCCAGTAATTTGTGCTGTTGGGATAATGGCCCTCGCATTTTTTAAACCATGAAGAAATGAGTGCTCAAGGATGAAGTCTTGCATTTCCTTGTGTAATATTCCCAATTCCATAAATGAGGGTCAGAGCCCAGAGCCAAGAGTTCATTGAACAAAAATTTCATTATGCAGGGATTTCTCCCCTAGGCACTTACCTCTTAGTTATTACCCCCTTCTGTCAAACAGATGAAAGGTTTGACCTACTTCTTTTCTAAACACTTTCAGAACAACAAAAAAAAGGTTCCAGAGAAAGAAAAATATATTTTCAGAATATGGAAGATGTGTCCTGCTTGGTTATCTCACTTTCTCACCAGGTGTTTTTCTGACTGCAAAGAAATACAAATGATTTGCAATCACAGTACACAGGTACACACAAAGCCCTAAACAGAACAATAAACAAGCTCACATCAAGGAAGAAAAACACGAAAATTACTGGGTTTATGGCTTATTACAGGCTTTTGGATTGTTTCACACACAAGAGCAGCTAAGCAGGCCTGTGATTTCCCACTGACATCATACCATCATTTCCCATGAGCAGAACAGGAAAGGAGAAGAAAGTCAGCAATGGCAGATCTGGCATTTAACATGCAAGATGTGAGAAAGAAAATCCATTTCTCCACAAATCAAAGAAAATGTTTGTACCAATTTTTGGGTCATGAAGCTTCTGAATTATGCCCAGTCTCATTCAAAGTCCGTTACTTCTTTCACATCAACACCACATTTTGATTCACCACTGCTGTCATAGAGAATATGTCATTCATGCACCTTCCCTTTACAGTCAGCTATATAAAGTATCATGTAAAACGTGTTCTGCAAATAGATATTACATCCTATTTCTAACAGCAATGCCGGGCTGGGTCACTTATGTTAACAAAACAAACAAAAATCCATCAACCCTGTGGTGGTAGATTTGGAAAAGACCACTCTGAAGAGATAAAGAAAAATGTGCTGCTGGGGGTGGTGAATACAAAAAGGTTGCTCTTCTGTAGCTTCAAGTTCTCCTGCTTTTTGAAGTGGGAATAGTCTCTCACATTCCTCCACCCCCTGGACATCTACTCACTGATTCTGTCACAAAATTTCTGAGGAGATATTTGTCTGCAGCAGTGCAAATTGCAAGTTCACAGCGGTCTGAAAGGTAAGAGTACATCCCCTCAAATGCAACTGCAAAGTGAGGCTCCATCCCCACTGCCTGTTTACTCCCTGGTGGCAATACCTCACTTGTCTGTGTGATCTGCCTCTAGAAAGCAACACTGCTCTCTTTGTTGCAGAAATGGGACAGTAAAACCAGCCAAATATATAGCACAGGAACGATGGCTGATCCACATGCATCTGAGATGTCTCTCTTGCTGTATGTGTCAACATCTCACATATGCTTGATGTAAAGATAAATGCTCTTAGTATTTGAGTTCAGCCAAAACATTTCACAAAATCTGCCTAAGCAGTAACTTCAGTAAACCAGATACTAAAAGTTCTATTCATGCTAAGACAGCAAGTTTACTACAATAATGGAAGTCCTTTCCAGTGGTTAATAGTATTACTGTTTTGCTGGCTGTGTAAAAATAGATCTTCAGCCCTGCTAGTTTAGTTCACATTTGAATATCTCATGACCCCACCTACTACCCCTCTAAGGTCACTGAACAGTTTAACCTGTTTGTTCTTCACAGACCTAACTATCTCGACACTTCTGCTGCTGCATAGGAAAATTTCCTATTTAGAAGTTTTTACTTCTATTTACCCATTAAAATAAGCCCCCAGGATACAGGAAGGTGCCTACAATATTACTGATTGCATTGTGCCCAATCCACAAAAATACACAGAAAAAAATTTCCTGATTTGGAAAGGATGTGCTGCACATCAGCTAACAGTTTGGTTTCTTATACAGCCTTGATGTAGTTCTGCCACAGATTAACTCATTTTTTTTTCTTAGAGAAATAAAAATCTGTATTTTTTAAAGCTCTCATGCCTAATTCTATCATTAACAAAATGCAAGTTGTTCATAACATTTTCTCAGAGGGATGTTTTGAGACAATCTTTGGGGTTTTTTTAGAAGTTTAATTATCCTACAGATCAGTAGGGAAAGAGGGAGAAGAGTGTATTGATAGGTCATACCTTTATTTTATTTCTTTTTTCTTTACAGCTAATAAAGAACGTAAGACCTGCCAGAAACCTATTTTGAACAAAAGAATGAAGAATGAGTCAGAGGCCTTAACTTGAACTACGTTGACAGTTTTGATGTCACCTTGACCTAAAACACTGCCATAATTTTAAAGTCATTCCTCCTCTGATGCTATAGAATTGTGAATGTTTTCCTTTGGATTAGAACACATGTATGTTTCATGCCATTGTGCTGTTTCTAAGTACTAGGTTTAAAGAGCAACTTGCCCACATCATTAGGAAAACTAAGTTTTTAAGTTTTTCTGAACTATCTTTGTGGCACAAGATTTTTTTATTATTATTTTTATTTTTGCTTTGCTTAATGAGGATCTTACTTGTATAGACAATTGAATGATTTCACTAAAGGAAAGCATAGCTGAAATGAAAAAGACAGCAATGCTCAGACTTGTTCTGAAATCTTTGTAAGGCAGTTGCACCGAAATAAAATTGCCCAAGCAGGGATTTCTTTTACCAAAAAAAAAAAAGAAAAAAAAAAAAAGCCTTACATAGTATAATTTTCTGTAATACTACTTTTCAGTTTATAAAATAATGAAGAAATACAAACATAAAATATGGATGGATGAGTTATTTCTTTAACATTTTCTCAGGTTACTCTTACTTCTCAGAAGTAGTGGAAAATATTTCCATTTGTAGTAACAATATCAAAACACATTTTTCAAGTTTTGTCACTCTGTTCTTGTCCCTCTCTGGTCAGTTTCTTTTTCATTTCTGAAAATCAGTGTATCTTCTGCTTTCACCTTGAATTTGCACTGTATTCTTACAATGCATTTTGGGGACAAAACTCTAAGACTAATATAACCAGAATATCTGGATGTTGTCTCCTAGTTATTCATAATTACCAAGTTCAACATTTCTACATGTTTTGATGTATTTCATGAAGATGGATCCTCAGTGCTACAGTTTAAATGATAGCATTTCTATATCAATCACTTTCCTCAGTTGCTTTATCTCTTTCAGCAGTTTCACTGAGTACCTCCATTTTCTGATATTCCCCTGAACTAGTTTCAGCTATTGGATTGTAGATCATTAAGTTTGACAAAACCAAATGTATGGATTAATACATATAATAATGTCATACACCTGTCACTCCATCCTTTAAGCTTATATATATATTTTTTAAAGAAAAGGTAATATGCTGCCATAACATCTACTATTAAGTCACAGAATTCTTCAAGTTTGAAACTTGTTCAGTCTGTGAAAACAGATTCCACTTAGACAGGTAACCTAAAAATAACATTTGTCCCAATCCAAAGCTGTGAATAACCACTTTCGTCACACAGAAAAATCATCACAAAATTCATTCAAGGGATTCAGAAAACTTAATTCCCAAAGGTGAGAAGTAATTGGAGATTTCCAGCAGGTTATGATGAAGAAACAACTATAGTAAATGCCATGTCGTGCTTCTGTATGAGTGCTACCAGCACAGTTCAGAAGAGCAGGAATTCTTGTTGTATTTATTAATGATTAAATAAGAATTGCAGTGAGGAACTGTGGATCTTTTTTTTACACTGAACATCACTGAGAAGAGATTTTTACACGCTCCAGAGGAGAGATCTTGTTTAAAATCATTTAATGAAGTTTGTTCACTAAAATGCTACACTTATTTGGGATTATATGAAACTCCATGTTCTAATTTTATTGTGGTCTTAGATCCAAAGCTGTAGCTTAAGTGTTCATTTCTCATACTTTTTACTCATCAGCATGTATTTGAAAGACGTGATAAATAAAATGGCAAGGGTGACAAAGTCTTAACTGCACTGCTACTAAAACACTGTTCTCCAATCCAGGGTTTACTGCCTGTGGCAATTAGTGTTTAACCAACAAGGTAGCAATTTCATATTTGTTAGGGTTTTTGTATTTGTTTGTTTCCGTGTTCTTTTTTTTTTTTTTTTTTTATCCAGGTACACTGGATATAAATTAACAGTAATAGTAACTGTAAGAATACTGCAGAATTTATCAGAGAGTAATTCAGCTAAGTGGTTATCTGGATGCAAACATTCCTCTTATAAGTATTTTTTGAGAAATTTGTAAGTTGCTTACAAGAATTTTGTTGCAAAAGGAACTCAGCATACCAGAATTTAGTCAAATTTTACACTGACTTTGCTACTGATAATACGTTTTCTCCTATTACAAGTAAAGAAACAGTGCAGAAGTAGTCTATATGTGCAGACTATACAGGTATAGTCTGGTATCACACACAGATATCACACACAGAGGTCTCAGGATTGCTTATACATCATTCTTTAGTATATATTTGCTTCCTAAAAAGAAATATCTCTTTTGAGAATGTCCATTAATAACAGTGAGATTACTTCCATAGTACTGTTACCAAGAAAGGCGGACTTCATATTTGTTTCCCCGGAAATATAGTTTTATTTTTATTTTTGAGAAGAAATTTTATACCTTAATGTTTATTATTATTGTTATTATTATTAATTTAAAACACAAATACGGTCCTTTCCCTGAGTAGCACTAGCATTTACAGTCGAACTACAGAAGCCAATATTTTTCTGGATGTATGCATTTTTATTGTTTTGCAGAGATCAATTGAAAGATTGCAAATAAAATAACTTTATCATAAAGATGCAAGGATGTCAGTGGATAGGTGTAGTGGAAGTGCTAAGTCATGGCTTGAAGCAGTGACCGAGCACCTGGTAGGAAGGTAGGGCCTACCCAGGGGAGCTCAGGTACAAGCAGCACACCTGAAAGACAGCCATTTAGCAAGTGGATGAAGTTCTGTCCATTTGGGGAGATGTAGAAACAACAGTGGAATAAGTACCCAGCAGAAAAAAAAGCAGCAGAACATGCTGTGTTCTCTTTGGTGGGCAGTTGTCTTGCTATTGGCTATGTGTCTTCAGAGGCAGCTGCTATGGACACACCAGACCTCTCTCACCCTTTTCCCAGCAGCCCTGGCAACTGCCTTCACCCACTGGCACCAAAATTGCCCTTCCTTTCTCTCTTCTCCACAATCCCATGTGCTGGTCAGATAAAGCTTGAGAAAGAAGGGTGAGCACCAAGGAATATATGGCACATCCTGCTTATAGTTTGCCATTGATGCTACAAGATACATAACAGCAGTGCCCTCAGCCCATCCTAAGTACTCACCGTCCCTGCATTTCAAGAGACCAGGGAAGGGGCTGTGCCACATATCCCTCCAGTTGCATCTCTTTTGGGACAGCCTATAAGCATTTGTCCACAAGAATTTCAGTACAAATACTGTCTTATTGGTGATGTATGTATTCTTGTGGCTCATATAGCACTGATAGCCTGATACAGAATGTTTTTCATTGATGTAAACAATGTTTAAAATTGGGATTATAAAATATATAAAATCAAGATGTTTAAAATTAGGATTATTAACTCCTAGAAAAATTACTCGTTACCTTGGAGCACTATACTTACTGCATTCAAACTAAAGAGAACAACCACAATAGTTGAAATTTATCTTCTATTTCAGGATCACCTTTATTTTACAACAAGCTTTGTATAATGCCAGCTTTATTTTTTGAAAATGATAAGACAATATATGGCAACAAACACTGCAAGCTCTCAACAGTTTTGCTAAAATGGAATGTTCACAATGATAAAAGTCATAGCGTAAGAGACTGCCCTGACATAACCTAAGTGTTTTGAACAAGAGCAAATGCTTAAGGCTTAACTAGTTACAAAAAAAAGAAAAAGAAAAAGAAAGAAAGAAAAAATGCATTAGAAAAGATAATTCATTAAATAAGTATACATGTGTGTATCATGAACAAGATTCAAGAAATGCAACAGCACATGTTTAAATACAAGCACCAACTGCAAAGTGTCTTAGATGCATACTTACGTGCTATGCTGAAGAGATTTTGCAAGTGAAGACATTTGCCTGCTTCACTGACTCACATCTAGTTAAAACCAAAAAAAAAAAAAAAAATCACAAAAAAAAAAAAAAGCCAACCAAGAATATCTAACTAATGTTTTACACTGAGATACTTTTCTCTCTGCCACCATCCCTTTACAATGGTACAATGGTGGAAATGAATAATTATGAAGAAAACACCCTTGACACTAGGTATTTTACCCGTGCATCTTTTAAACACATCATGTCTTGCTGTTTGAGAAACAAGCAAATGAGGACTGTAACAACTACACCAAAGAGCTCTGCAATGACTAACAAACCTAAAAGGATTAACATATAATATTTCTTTCATGAGGGAAACAATAGAATTCTGGAAGATCACAGATAAAACACTTGCAAAAAAAAAAATCTGTTTTTGTTCTTTTTAAATAAGAGGAGGTTTCTGTTAGTACTATTTGTAGTTTTGAAGCACATGGCTGCTGGCAACCACTGAAGAATGACATCATTTTTGACCCTAGCAATAAGAGTGATAAACATAAGAGGATTATAAACCATTTTCCATATGCTTTAATGCTACTTCCTAGCTTGTCAGAAATGATTGCCTTAGAAGCAAAGTAGTAAATATTTAAAAGTCTTCCTTGTTCGCAGATTTAGCTTGTTAACTGTAAAGGCAACATTAGCATAAGTATTTTCTAAATAGTGCCATTACTGCTTTGTGTCTGCTCATGAGGCCAGACCAGAGATAGCTGTGCTTATCACCACCTACCCTCAGGAAAGACCTTACTGTGCCCTTTGGACACCACCTTTCTTCTCTTGCCTGGCTTACTCTCTCAGCCTCTTTGTTACTACAGGCCAACAGTCCCACTCCAGCATGCCCAAATTCCCATTGCTCTGATGCACTTGACACCGGACGTTATTTATTGAACACTGCTGCCTCTTCTTTCAGGTCCATGTTCTGGCTGCTGCTGGAAGCACAAAACTAGTTTGCCAACACAAAGCACTTCAGCTCTGTGGGTAACAAGCATCAGGGAACAGCTGTGAACATCTATTTCTGCGTAAAATCTTCAAGGGCATGGCTATTGGGTTCTTAATCCTCTCTCCAGAATGCCAAGCTTTTCTTCCCCATCCTATGGGCTGCAAATGGCAGGAACATCGGAAGACAGCTGTTGCCTGTTGTATTTTTATTTACTAATTTACAGCATTAAGGTCAACCCATGAACTGGTGTGCCAAACTATTAGATGCTTAAAAACACTAAGATAAAATGAATTTTTAAAAACCCAACAATATTTTTGTATTTATTTTAAAAGCTTTCTCGCTTCTTTTTTTTGTAGACTGTTGGAATTAAAAGCAAACAAGCTCACAGTACGTACATTAAGACACATTTTTTCCCAAGGAAAAGGAAAGTAATGCTAATATATTATTACATTCTTCTGTAAATCTATTCATTTTTATATTTATTTTATTTCATGTCTAATCAAACAAGCTGATGTCTGGGATTACATGGCATAGAGGACATAAAACTTTAAGAATGCAGCATGTTGAGTTAGTAGTTGAAGGAAGTCTGTAGTTAGAAAGGAAGACAATAGAAACAAACCTCTTGAATCAAACCTACTGTATTTGCCAACTGTACATTTTTCCAGACATACGGCTGCCCTGCATGTCAAACAACACTGAAATTAGGATATCTGTTTCACGCTGCAGTTGTGGAGTCCTGGAAGCATTTACTTTCTCAAGGAGCGCTTATACAGTTGAAGCTTAAAGAGACTCTTAAAATATTGGCACCACTCACATGACAATAACAGCAGGATCAAATCTTCTATCAGAGCAAATGTAAGCAACGTACTCGAGCATGTGCTCAGCACACATACAGTGCCACTAAATTCAACAGTAACACAAGATGCATAAAGCACCTTTGCAGAAGGGGAATTGAGTGGGGCAGACTCAACAAACTAAAAATGTCTGTTCTATGTCTGTCCTTAGTTAAGGGTAATGTGCATGAGTAAGGCTATACAAGGCTATATTCTTACAAAATCAAGACAGCAATTTAGGTACCTGCACTCTCTCTCCAGCAGAAGCAGAGAACCAGTAACTAACATTTGTCTTCTTACAGAGTCAGTACAAAATGGAGAAACTCAGTAGTGAATGGATGGATCTTCCTTAAAGATTAATTTTGACAGGAAATACACTGCTCTATTGAATTTCAGGTGAAAGTGACTTGAAATAATCTATCTCACATTTTGTGTTTGAAACTGATACATTATTGCAATTTTTCACATAATTATTTTAAATAACTGATGATTGTTTACCTGCATCAGCTTGCCCTTTGATGTTTGTCATGTTATTTCTCTTTTAGAGAGCACTTACAGCTGCATTGTAGGATTGTTTTATCATCAGCAAACTGACATATCCTAGAACAATATTGCTTACTCAGAACTCCAGTCTTAATTTCAACATATTAACAGGAAAAAAATCACATAAAATTTAATAACACCAAGATGAACTCTTCCAGTTCTTCTCAACCTTCTGGCAAAAAGGCTTATAGGATGCCTATATCCATACACAACATAGATCAGGGAAAGTCATCAAAGAATTCTGACTCAAACAATTAACAGTATATACCTATGTTTATTGAGGGGAAGAAAAATCTCACACTGATATAACACCATCACCATGCTACTAATTATACCTGTATAAACAAAACTGTATGTTCAGATATCAAGATATTGTGAATGCAATCATTCTATCTTTTCACTTTTTCAACCAAAGGAGTAGTAGAATGTCTCAATGATCATCTAAGCATCAGACATTGGATAAAATCTCAGTTCACATTAAGAGAAACATAAATTTCAAAACAAATTTTTATATGGGCCAAGAATGCTCTAAACTAAATGAAGTAAAATCTCCAACCCTCTGACATCAAAATGCAGAAACCAGAAGTACAATAAAGAGAAGTCATCATCAATTACTCAACAGTTATCACATGGTACTCTGGGACCTCACTTCCCATTTCTTAAATTTTTTGAGAATCTTGATGAAATACTTTAATCTAAAACACTCTTCAAGTCTTAAAATATTTTCGTTCTTTTTTTGAAAACATAAGAGAAATTGTGGAAACGATAAAAAAAATAATACTGCTTTCTTCAATTTGCCTTTTCTCAGAAGAGGGATGACTAAATTATAGTGAAGACTGAAGACCTGCGGTGGATAGAAAGGCTACTGTTCTCAGCTTCTCCTGGCTGTTTCTTATGTCCTGACAGTCACTATCCCTTCAAATTTTCCACCCCCACATATGATTTCCAAAATTAGTAAGATTAGCACCTGTATGGGAACTACTGAATCATGGCCTGAACCTCTGACTGATCACCTGAGGTGAGCACTGAGTCAGCCTTGGGAGCACAGTAGGTGAAGGCAATTCACCTATGTGTGAACGGAAGGGATGGAGCCTGGCTCCACCTCTCCTAGACCCCATTTAAGGGCTGACTGCCACTGGAGAAGGAGCTCTCTCAGGAAATCCTCTTGGAGACTTTTTCATTGAGCCCAGGACATGTGTAAGCTTTCCATTAATTTCTAATTATTCCTCTCCAACACGATAATCTTTCCAGCCTAACTTCTCTGTATACTTACTGATTATATATCTGTATACTCATTGATTATACAGCTCCTACAGAGCTAATTCTTCTGCTGTTTCAGCCAACCCAGTTCATTTGAGCCAAATCAGTTAACAACATGTTTATACAAACAGATTTTCCAGCAGTACAGGACATGAGAACATCCCGGAGGTGGACAGAGACACACAGCTGCACAAAAGGAAGGAAACACCTATGTTGCTCCCCCTCACAATCATTCATAAAGCTCCCTCTTTGTCTTCTTTCACCCTTTTCCTGCTCTACGTAGAGCCTCTTGGACAGATACAAGATACTTCATTTAGAATAATCATAACTTTAAATGACAAAAAGAATAAAATATTAAAGAAAACTAAAAATACACTTTGAAAAGTCTGAAAAAATATTTGAATTGAAAATAATTTCTATTAATACCTGACGAATTAATAATGAGTTAAATACATATGCATATGTGGTTCTTTAGATAATTGACTCATTAGCTTTGACTTCATACTTTGGACTGGAACAGATCTGTCTTTGGGTCTGCTTGTGATGTGCACACACAAGCTCACATACCTGAGTAGATCTTTGCAATGGTCAGCATTTCTGATTTGAAGGAAGTGCAACTGTGCAGAGAGGAATCAAGAAGATGAGTAGAAATAAGGGATATGTATGGGCTGCATCATGAAAAGATCTAATGACTTCATAAAGCACAAAAGAGGTGCAAATGTATCACACATGTTTGGAGGAAATAAAATGAAAGTTATCCTCTTAAAGCTAAGAGATGAAGTACATGTAAGTGCATAAGTGCTAACAGTAAAGAAACAAAAAAATTGTAAATGGGAATAAGCTAAAAACATGACCAACTGTCAGAAAAAATCAAAACAAAACAAAATTGCAACAGCAAAGAAGCACTGAGACAAGACAGAAAAATCTGATGCAGCTAGTCTGAACTAAAAACTAAACTGAAAATGTGCAACAGCAATGCCTTGTCAACACTAAAGAGATGAGATGGAGGGCACAGCTCTGGAAAAATGGGACAAATGAAAGAGAGAGAGAGGTAGAGAGAGAGAAAAAAAGACAGGGAGGAGAGAAAGAGAGAGACAAAAATAAAGAAAAGAAGAAAGGGAGAGCAAGAAAAAGGAAGAAAGGAAGAAAGGAAAGAAGGAAATAAGGAAAGAAAGAAAGGAGTAATTTATCCTCCATACTTCCTAGAAATCTATAACTTAGTTCAATTAGTGATTTCAAAGGCTGGCATTGTGAAGAATGCACATGAGAGATTTGCAGGAAGAGCCAATGCTAAATTTTTACATGTAGGGTGCAAACACACCAAGGAGTATTTATGGAGGCCTCCTGCACATTGCTTTTGGTTTTCATTGCTTTTCTGAATATGATCATGCAGTCTTCTGCTGTTTTTAAATATCCACTGTGTACGAAATTACGTTTTTAGATGGTAAAACAGAAAGCTAGTAAGACTGAAAAGGTAACATTACTGTCTTGAAAGAGGGATTGGCAGTTTCAGCAACAAAAATAAAATTCTAGGATTTCCAACATTTTTGATTGTCTGGAAAATAACTTCTTATGGCTTTAAAATGGAAAATTATATGTACAGTTTTGGGATGTAAAATATTCTGGCTACATTTTCAAAAAATGACAAATATGGAACTCTGCTGAAATCTCATATGTTCCAGACAAAAGCATACTATATCTAAAAAATTCTATATGTAAATGTAAGAAAAAATTCAAGATTTCATAAATGCAAAAAAATACATGTAGGACTCTTTCAATTGTTTCATGGCAGACAAACCATTGGAAAATAAATTATGACAGATAGCTGAAAATGTACTGTTTGAGAATTTCTGTACAAAGAGTTGCACTGTGTTCATGTTGCCCTCAAGAGAACTCTGGACCCATTAGCCGTTTTTGACTGCTTATTCCAGCAGAAGATACACTACTCCCTATTTCTCACTACTGCATACTGATAAGGTGCTACTGCTGTTTCTGTACAAGGACCACACTTGATCCAAGATCAGCTATAAAAAAATAGGCTTGATAGTAGGTCTTTTGGCCATCTGGCTGAAACAGGCAAGATAACAGACACTCAAAAAGAATTCTCAGGGAAAAGTAACCACTGCTAGGGAGTCAATGTCAACAACTGATATTTTGAACCAAGTCACTGAGCAGACATGCATTACAATGAGGATGATTTTCTCTAATGTGTAGGAAATCCATGGCCTTGGAAAATGGACAATGTAAGTGGACCAGGAGAAAAAAAAAAAAATGGGATAGAAAAATGGTGGTATTTTCCTTCATTTTTTACATGAGAAATTAAGTGATAGTGGGACTATTTCTTCTTTTCCATGAAATACATCTTGCAATCATTGGGACATACATCTGTTCAACTGTTTTGTCAAAGGTGTTACACAAGTAATCTGTCTGTTAATCACGGTAACGGCAAGAACAAACACCACTTCCTGAGACTCAGTCCACTGCCATGTTAGAAACACAGAAGTAGCTGAGCAATTAGTTTGGCCATCCATACTCAACCTCAAGCTATCTACTAAGAATAGCACTGCTGGGCTTTGTCATTCTTTAGAAATGCTAGCCTCCTTCAGACATGATCTTCCTTTGGAGAAAACACTAGAAGCTTGTCTATCTTTGGAAAAACTCTCAAGCAGTTACAGCAAGACAGGTCCTTTTCTTGGAAGACATTCATTTATGGAATGAAATGCCCATTTGCCATACTTTTTCTTGTGGAAATATTACTATTTTGACAAAGTAGAGATACTGAGCTTTGGTTTATTTGCATTAGAAGCAAGTCAAATATGAAGTACTCATGAGGATTTTGTGGGGGAAGTGATTATAAATACCTATCTCTAACACTAACGAGTATTCAAAAATATGATGCAAATTTTATGTTAATATGTACACACTTACAGAAATCATATTATTGTTGTACAGAGATAAAAATGTGAAGACATTCCTACGCCTCCCTGCTTCCCACCCATCCTAATAATTAGCTACAGCTCAACTTTATCAAATTACACTTTCTTTTCTCTACAGTGTAAATCTATACTTAAATAGGACGGAAAGTTTTATATGGATGTGTTCCACAGTACTCGTGCTTGTATAACACTCTATTTTCCTGTATATGTTTATTGCATTATTTATGTATCTAAATATTTAAAAGTCTCCTCTCCCCTCCCTTGCCCTCCTCTCTTTTTCCCATGAAGATCCACTCCACATCCTTTTCATTCAGAAATACAGCATTATATATGGCAACTAGAGAGGTACAATCAGTGTTAGCCAATTCTTGGTCTGGCAGGCAAGAGTAACATCTGTTTTGTACTCATATTTTTCATTCTTGTTTTAACAGTCATAAACACTTTCCTCAAACTGAAAAAGAACAGAACTGGAATTCAGATAAAATAAGGATTCTGAATTCTGAAAACTACACTTGTGTTTATCCACCAACTTAAAATAAAATTGATCTTATTCCCAGAATGTCACATTTTGGTAGTATTACTCATCCCTTTGATTTTCACTTCTGTTATCCCAGGAATACCATTAACAATAAACATTCAAGACTAGGTAATTAGTCAGTCCAGCCATCTATACAAGCACTCTAAAGAGCAGCTGAAAACCATTAAGTCTTCATACTAAGAGAGTTAATGATAATAACCAATATCTTGGAGTAGAGAACTTCGAATGGACTAACCAAATCCTGAGTAGAACCTCTTAATACTCACACTGGAATATACAAAAGTATTCCACCAAAAATTACAAAAGCAAAGTAAAATCTCTCTTTTCTATTTCAGAAGATCTGCATATCTCAAATTCTTTTGCTTTGAGAAAAGGTTTACATAAATATTTACATAGGAAATACAGGCATGCAGTACCTAAGAAGGAATAAATACAATAGTCAGAGAAATAGGTACAAGTTCTCTCTTTTTATCTTTCTACATTAGCACAGTCATATCTAGAAGAAAAGGATCAAAACATATACTTGAGTAATTTCCTGAGGTTGAGCCTCTGCTGCTGAGGGGGAAGGGAAGGGAATCAAAACATTTTTTTTGTATGTTGGGAGATTTTCTCTCTCCTTTGTCCAAAATAACATGAAAGTCCTGCTACTCAACAGTTCTCATTAATATCGGACTTCTGCTTTATGAAAAGTTATAACTTCAGACTCACCTGAACATAAAATACTACCACATTTACAGGACTTATATATCTACAGCACAATTTTTTTCTCTGAAATATTTTACTCAATGTTTTATTTTGCAGCAGATGAAGTAGAAAAATTGAATCACTTAGCCAGGATAAACTCCTAGAAAATCCAAACATGTTCTATGCACATAAAATACCTCACACATAAACACAGACACAGATAAATACATACTTTCAGCCAACAATATTATAAGTCCATGGTCTCATAAAAATTTTAGCAATCAAAATAAGGATGAGTTAAAAAGGAACACTAATAACATTTGCTAAGCAAAACTGATGTAACTAGGACTGCAGTCAACAAAGAACTGTGTCCTGTACAGGATCCTTTAAGCAACTGGAATATTGAGGTTGCAGTTATTCTGAAAACCCGTTTAAATGAGCGTCATAAACTTTCTTTCACTATCTCCTTCACACCTTTCCAACTTACCTATTGTAATAAAAGCTAACCTAAGTTTCAAGCTTCAAATACAAGTTCTTCCAAGCTAGTGCTTAAAAACTTCAACCACTGTCAGCATTCCTTTCTCTGACTAATTTACATAAAGAGTTTAATTATCAGGATTTAAATTAAATATATATACATATATATATATATATCAATCAGGCAATGAGAAGTATTCTCTGTTTATCATATACCTAAAAGAAAAGGTGGAGACGGAAGCTTCCACAGTTTGAAAAGAATGAAAGAATTTAAAGTGATGGAGAGGACAAAAACCAATTAGTTTCATAAGCATGATCTATGATTTGCATGGTATAGTGATTTCACTATAATAAAGCTGCTCCTTTGTATAGACAGTTGAATGAACCAGGATTTTGTGATAGAAATAAATCATATCAGGAAGCTGATATCTTTGTAAAAACAAACAAACAAACAAACAAAAACCACAATAGTAACAACAGCAGCTGAAGGGAAAAAAAAGAAAAAAACAACCAGCCATCACAATACTGAAGAGAGAAAAAAAGAAAAAAAAAAAGCAAGTTCTCCTAAAATAGAAATCTACAAATATCAAATAAAAATCAGTCAGCCAGTCAGAACAGGCTGGGTAAATCCCTTCTAAATTGCAATTAAAAGTTCAACAGTACAATACGGCATTCAGCTCTGAAAACATATTAAAATAGGCATACTCTATAAAGAAATCTGTTGTCCAGAGTAAAACCAGCATATAAGACATACTGGAGGTTTCTCCAGCCCAGGTTTTCCAGATCTCTGTAGTTGAAGAGGTTTAAAATAGTCAGATGAAGACACTTATGCTTTCACTTTCATCCTGATGCTGGAAAAGGAGAGAACAATAGTCTCAAAGCACAATTCAGTACTCTAGCTGCCAAATTTTCCATTGTAAGCTGATGGCCAGGTGTCTTCAAAAGTATTTCTTCAAATTGCTGTTTTTTAATTATATCTTGTAGAGATTAATACTTGTACATCTTAAGTGATTAATACCTATTATAAAACTAATAAGAACCCAAGCACAGATAAAGGACTGTTTTATTTATTTCATCTGCAGAGTATAACAAGTACATATTTTTAAGCAATGTGAACAGCATAAAATAGTGCAGGACCTACAATAAGCCTACAATGAGGACTCCCATTATCTCATACTTGAAAAAATGCAGCTTTCACACTTTGAAATGTTGCTAATGTAATCTATGCAATTGAGGAAAAAAGAAAAAGAAAAAGAAAAAGAAAAAGAAAAAGAAAAAGAAAAAGAAAAAGAAAAACAAAAAGAAAAAGAAAAATAAAAACTATGAAAAAAAGAAAAAGAAAAAGAAAAAGAAAAAGAAAAGGATTCAGTGATTGCTATTAATTGGTTTTCTACAAACCAGGATATATTTCCAGAGGCAAGTGTTAGCTGTTCTTGTGGTAACAGACTGTCTTTTGTGCAAGCTTTTCCTGAGCTGCCAAAAGCTCAGGCCCTTGGCAGGCAGCCAGCACTGATTTTAGACCCATAACAGGAGCTATTCTCTAACGTGGTTGCTTTCACTGAGAGGAGCTTTCTCAGCATTGTACTGGTGGTTACTGCAACAGTCAGCATATTCTTGGAAACAAGCTTTAGCTCTAAATTAGGAATGAGATGCTGTAACACATTGCTCTAAATTTTGCACACCTGTCAGCAGTAGCTTTTGAAGCCTTGAAAGTGCTGCAAGATGATCCTCATTCTCCGTTGCCTTCCTGCAATTCAAGGTCTCCTTGAAAGTGGCAGCAAACGGCGTCTGAGCCGGGTACCCACTCACCCAGCCCATCATCTTTACAGGTGAAACTTCTCCTGATCCCTCATTTCACATCTCCTAACAGTCTCTCCCAGCCAGCACAGGTTTTGAGAATCAGAACACAGACTGGTGTTTCACCCACCATGAATTAGCATGTAATAGATGTAAGATTTTTTTTTAAGCACAGAAAAAAAAAAAGTGAGGTGGTGGTAGGCTAAGCAGAGCAATGGAGATTCTTTCCTCGGTGGTTAAGAATAAGTTGAGATAGGAAATATCTTTTACTCTTGTTTATAGCTCTATCAATAAGCAGAAGGCAGCTACAACATGTGATCCATCTGGCAAGCGTCTTACGTACTCAAAAGTCTTCTGATTTTGAAGTCAGGTTATCAGGATTCCAGTGTAACTTCTAAAGCACATCTCTGTATTCTGGAAGGATTGGTCAGCATTTCTTCATGACGCACAACACCATCTTATCAGACATCAATCAGACAGGCAATCACTCAATAAGTCCCCGCCATTCCTGTACAAGAAAAGGACAAGAAATTTCACAAAACATCCTTTTGTTAATAATTGCAGCTGCAGTTAAATTCCACTCTTTGAGTTCCAGCCACTTGTACCACAAGAGTGGGTTTGCATGTCTTAGCACCTGATCTGTTGTTTCCACGAACTACTCAATTTGACCTAAAAGCATTTCAGGTTCAGTTCCTTGATGAGCGTACACAGCAAAACGCCATATCATAATCATTAAGTAGATGACTGAAAGCTGAGAAAACGTCAAACTCCCTTCTTCAAGACCTTTGGCAGGAATTCTCAGGGAACAAGATCTGATAAGTGGCATTTATCTGTTCTCTTTCCGGTGAAGAAGAAAACGATTCTGTGAAATCTGTTAGAGGAGAGCTATTCATGTTCTTTTTGTTCCTCTGTTCCAATCGCCACAAAAAAATACATTACAATACCCTATTAACAAGGACTGTTTACAGTGATGCAAGAGGAGCTGTCTGCTGACCCAAAGAGGCCTTCAGCTACTTAGGACTGTCTGCAGTATTTATTTAAAGAAACGAATATTGAAGAAAGAAAGTCATCTTCAAAATTCGTTTTAATCTGACTGTTTTCTTTGGACACTAGAAAAAGAAAAGCAGATAAACAGAATAATCCTATTCCAGTTTTATTTGGTTTAAATGATGAGTTCCTTCTTTGACAGTGAACATGCTTTTGTATTCTGTATTTCAAGTACTTCATGGCAAATGAAGTACTTAGATGGAACTATCTTGAAGATTGCTGCTCTCCATTATTATAATAACAATTATTTTTAATATTTTGAATCCATCTGTGCTCTTGACTGCAATTAAACATTCACATGTTTTCCAGAGAGTGCAAACCTAGAAGAAAAATTGCGTACACATTTGTATCTCTGCACATTTAGCTACACATTTATTTAAAATTCATATTGTGCCTTTGAACATTCCTTTCAGTAACACATTGCTTCTGAAGGAAATAGTTATTCATCACCAGTCCCCTTCACCATGTTTAATTCACATTTGACTTGCTTCTACTGCAAATAAACCAAACTCAGTGTCAGTTTCTTACCATTTTCCAAGTCCTGTGAAGATGAAAACAGTTTTTGGTTTTGCTTTTGGCTTTTGTTGTAGTTTGTTTGGTTTTAGATGGTTTTTGTTGTTGTTGTTGTTTTGTTTTGTTTTGTTTTGTTCTCTTTTCCTTTTTTCTTTTAACTATTTATATTAGAATTCAAAGAAAACATTTTTCAAAAGCATTTTCTTACCCTAGGTATGAGCTATATAGAGCCATAGAAGCAAAGCTATTTAAAAGTGCAGCTACAGAGAAAAACTGTACACCCTAATATTGTCTCTAAACCCAAGTCTTTCTACCTAAGCAGAAATGCCTGAAAGTAAAAAGCAATTTATGTGAGCAAGACTGGAAGAAAATCAAAGGCTATTCCTTTAAGAAAAATATCTCTCTATCATTCTGAATTGTTGGATTACAGCTCTGCTACTTTTGTGCTTCAGTTGAGCAAGTTACAGACATTAAACAGAATGGCACATCACAATAGGACATGAAATGAATTATAGCATAATGAGTGAACACATCTACTGTATTATTATACATAGTCACCTTTTATGTATTATGTAAAAGAATCCAACTTGAGAGATCCAACTGATTTTTCATTTCAAAAGAATTTTGTAGAGAACAGTTATGGTGTCAATTACTTCAGTATCAAATACCAGATTTTTTTGAAAGCTGAAAGGTGCAGAAGAGGCAGATGGAGGTAAGTACATCACCAATCACTTGGACAGCACTGATCTCAACACATCGCTGTGAAAACAGCAACAACAAATTTCAACCCTGTTTTGTTATCCAGCAGCATAGCTGCTCAGCTCAGGGTAAATGGCAATGTTGCCCCGGCTCTCTGAAGAGGCTGCACGGAGGTCTTAGCGGTGCCTTGGGAGAGGTGCACAGCTGCACTCTCCATCCTATTTTATAGGGAGCTGCCTACACTGCTGAGGGGTTTTTATTCAGTAAAACTGATGTCCTGTGGAAAATAAGGCAGAACAAAGCGGAACAAAGCACCCTTCTCCAGGAGGAAATACCAGCACCTGCAGAAATGAGGCTGCTTGAAGTAAGAGGGGAGGCAGATCAGAACTGATTGCATCTTTAAAAAGAGATGAGAGTGTGTCAAGATTCTGTAACTTCTGCTCAAACAAAATGGAGCACAAGACTCTTCAGCCGTCGGGAGCATATTCAAGCTAAGGCCTTGATCCAAAGGCGATCCTACTGAAGCCTATGTCCATCAGAACTTACGGATGCTTGAATGGAAAATGTTTTACCTTAGTTTCTAGGATTATAATGGCTTGTATGGCCTTGTGACATTTAGTCATGAAAAGAAAAAGAGCTCAGCTATAAGAACACCATCAGAAAAACAGGCTGTGGAAACTGCACAACATACATATATATAGTGTCTCCAGATGAAAACCACAGCTTTTTTTGTTTTAGGTTTATTCATGTCATTAGTTCGTAGCTCATGTACATGTAGCAGAAAGCATTTACCTATTGGAGAGGTAAAATATTTAAATAGATTAGCAATCTCTATACGGTTGCTAGTGGTTTAACAAATGCAACAAAAAAAAATAAACAAAACCAAACAAACAAACAAAAACCAACCAACCAAACAAACAAAAAAGATACAATCTAGAGTAATAACTTCATAATATTTCATGTATTGAAAAACAAATTCATTTTTAAGAAAAAAAAAAATTAAAATATTCTTATATTTTACCTCGGTAAAGAGATTTACTGCAAACATGAACTTACCTACTCACCATGCATAACCTGTAAAAGAGGATAAATTTGAAACTATTCTATGGAATCAATCACAGATTTTCCTATTGTTACCAAAAGGCTATTTAGAACTTTTTAATCACAAGGGATCTTATTTCTAGCAAATCTTTGAGTTCCCTTTGGCTTTTGCAAAATACTGATCCTGTTTGTCTCAAATCCTCACATAAACAATATTTACATAACATATGTCTTTACCAGTTTTAAAGGAAGTAGCTCTTGGAATAAAAAGGTAAACAAGGATACCAGTGTAAATCAGTGGAGGCATCTTCTTACCCCTGGGGCTCATAGAATCATAAAATGGCTTAGGTTGGAGGAGACAAAGATAGGGTTAGGGTGGGGAGACCTTACTGCTCTCTTCAAATACCTGAAAGGGGCTCAGAGTGAGAGCAGGGAGGGTCTCTTCTCACTGGTGAGGGGAAATGGCCTCAAGTTGCACCAGGGTAAGTTCAGATTAGATATCAGGAAAAATTTATTTACATAAATGGTGGTTAAGCACTGGAATAGGCTCCCCAGGGAGGTGGTTGAGTCACCATCCCTGGATGTGTTTAAAAACCGTTTGGATATGGTGTTCAGGGACATGATTGTTAGAGTCAGGCTAGTATGGTTGGGTTGCAATTGGACTTAATGATCTTTAAGGTCTTTTCCAGCCTGAGCAATTCTATGATTCTATGACTTTAAAGATCATCCAGTTCCAACTCCTCTGCCATGAACAGGGTTGCCAGCCACCAGATCAGGCTACCCACAATCCCATACTGCCTGGTCTACAGTGCCTCCAGAGATGGACATTCACAATCCCTTTGGGTAACCTGTTCCAGTGCTACCTTCTCAATAAAATTTTCTTCTATGCATCTAACCTAAATCTTCCCTCTTTTAGTTTAAAGACATTCCCTCTTAGCCATATCACTATCAGACCATGTAAAAAATTGTTCCACCTCGTGCTTGTGAGTTCCTTTCAAATACTACAAGGCTGCAGTGAAGTTTCCCAGGAACTATCTCTCCTTCAAGCTAAACAAGGTTCAGCCATTTCCTTCCACAGAAAATGCTGTTGTTACCTTAACTTGTGAAACAGAAAGTATACAAGACTCCAAATATCATACAGAAAACGGACTTCCATGACTGGCAATGCTTGCTATTATAAATGATGAGCAAGGATGCACTTAAAGGAAAAAAAGAGACATGGTTATAACACACTTCCTCCTCTGCCATCTGTTCACGTAACAATCACTAGAGAAGGCTTTCAACTACCGTACAATCTTTTGTTGACATTCACCTGTCTGGAGCCTAGGTTCAGAAAAAGAGAAATATGATTCCAGTTGTGATGATGTATTTATTAGAACACTGTTTAGGGACTGAGAGTAAGCTTCATATTTTAAGTTTCTTAAAGGTCTGCCTGGGAAACTGCTACAAGCTTCTCTGTTACATTAAGTCCTCCTGAGCCACTACTACGTCTGAGAGTAACACCACAGTGCAAGGCAAATGCCAACTGACAGACATTATGATATCTCTCAGAGAGGTACCTCATTTTATACACGATCCTGCATAATGAGACACAATGTGCAAGCATTCTGGATTCTGGAATATCTATAGATGTGTCAGGTTTTCACATTAGCCTGTCTTTCTGGTCTCAAATTTCTTGAAGCAGTTATGTTAAAAATATGTTTCTGTTCTTTATGTAATCATCCATTGAAATAATGTTATATGGTTTATAAGTGAATACCTGAGTTAAAGATAATAGTAGCTCTTCCCACTTCTAATCCATAGATATCAAAGTGTCTTATAAAGAAGCATATTTATCAACTATATTTTAATAAAGAGTAAGAGCTAAGTTAAAGTAGCTTTGCAGAAAATTTATGTAACTTTCAATGAAGAATATTATCAGAATATCTGATTGGGAGTCACTGTGGAATAACTGATCCATTATGGCCATTACTGAAAAAAGAAACGTGATTTACATCAGATCTCATGCTCCTGCCAAAGCCTTGGCTGTAGGTATGCAAACTGTAACAACAGTTTGAAAGCAACAACAAACATGCTTTTAGGATCTCCTAGCTTATAGGTCAGTAAAGAAATAGTAGGAGTTAATATTTCATCTCCTAATTCTTTAATATAGAAACAAATAAACCTGTAAACAAATGAAAGTTGAATATGTCAAGCAGTAAAGCAGATTAAAAAGTAGTTCACAGGAAACTTTAGTCTTATAGTTCAACCTAGACCTCTAGAACCAACTATCAGAACACCACATTTGTTTCTGTTCTCGTAAGGCATGAAGACCTCAACGAAACACACTGTGTACACAGAGCAGAAGACAGTCCTCAAAGCCAAAGAAGTTGCAGCCCAGGAAACAAGATAGGAAAAAGATGGACTCAGGCACATGGCTGTGTATCTGATGGTTGAGGTCAGCATCCTGCCCTGTTGACAATGCCACTGCTCAAGCATTTGCACTCAATATATTAGAGCAGAAGGCTGAATCTGGGGCTTCCATCTCATGCTGGTCTGCAGCAAACTTATTTCCTCACAGAAGAACACTGTCAGATACCCAAATAAAAAATTCCCTTATTGAAAGACTTGCATTATAACTGAGAGAAAAGGGCATATCTGAGATGAGGTAGCACTGCCCAAGGCAAAAGCCCTTACAAGAACTCAGAATATTCTTATCTTACAATCTATCCAGGGCATAAGAGCTTGAGATGCTTTCAGATAAGGACAGGTTCCTTTGTCTTTTATAGTGTTACTACAGACACGGGAATTTCCCTGGTGCTGAATTCTCATGAGAGGTATTCAGGGTGAAGGTGATGCAGTATCTCCCTCTGCACTCCTATCTGTAACACCACGCTGGGACTACCAGGTGGAAAACACTGACAAGGCGCTCCTTACATATTTGGTATTTCTGTGCCACCAGTGAGGGTCAATCTTTCAATGAGATCAGCAAGAGAAACCACAGTGCTCCACAATCATTCTGTGTCCCTCCTTCTAAAGAAATCTTTCTGGCAGCATGTGAACAACTGGGCTCAGAAGCACAACAACCAAGGGGGATTATCAAAACCTGCTCACGTGAGCAACTGTATCATGGGGCACATCCCCAGCAGCAACACTGTAGCCTCCTGTATTTTCAGCAGGCTTCATATGGCATTACTTACTCTTTAGCACATGCACTTTCTCTGCTAAGTAGCTGCTTTCTGTCAACACCGTTATGGTTGGAGTTCAGCAGTAAATAAAGCTTTCCCTGCCCTGTTCCTGCGGCTTGTCAAGTACACCGGACAAAGGTGCCACATAAATGTCACCAGTTATTTTAGGTGATTCCCTAAGGTGGAAAGCTGCTATAAAAGATGTCAAGAATAAGTGATATCTCAGAACTCACAGCAGAGACATTATCCTTTTTAGTCTCCTCTCAGAAGCCATTGCATCAGATGAAAAGTTTCACAGAGGTGGCCGAGCACAAGTCTGTATTCTCCTACAGTATTCTTAACATGCTGGAAAGCAGAGAGTTCTTCTTTTCTTTTTTGAATATTTGTTTGAGCATGCCAGCTGCAATCACCCTCGTGATTTGACTGTTTTCTGCATTAGAAAATTCAGCCATCTACTTTTTTTTGGGGTATTCCCTTACCTATCTGTTGTATTTAAGCACTAAAACAGTTGGGAACCCAACTTCAGCTGGGTTCAGCTGGCTTCAACCAGACCTTTTTTTTTTTTTTTCCAAAACCTGAAAGTGATGCAAGACCACACATAAACTGTGCTCACATTTTCCTACCTTGCACTTCTGTGTATTAGATTCTGAAAAGCTATGCAGGATGATGGATAGTGATTTCTCTGGTGGACTGCTGTTCAGCTTCTGAAAAAAGTGTTTGAAAATTGAAAAAAAAATGGAATAAGAGAAGTTAGATTATATGAAACAACACTCTAGGTGATCTATCAAAGCAGTTACCTCACATTTTTCCAGCTGCAGCACTGTCCAGCCAAAGTATATAAACACTTCTGGCAAGATACCAGAAATTTTTGCTAAGCATTAAGAAAGGCCTGATCTTGAACACAAGATTGATACAATTTAGCTTGGTTGGGATAGCTGATTGTGTTTTATGTGGAATAATTTGGCTTCTAATGCTATTTTTCCCAACTTTTCCTGATGTGTAAGTGAAAGAAGTGAAGGGATATTCAGCAACCCTCATTCCCAGGCCACATCTCTCCCAGAAGCAGACAGAAAGCAGCTAGTACAACTGATGACCCCCAGCTCTAATCAGCCTTCTGTGCAGCAAAAAATATCTCTCTCTCCTTGCAGTTACTCCGAGCAGCTTGCAGCTCTCAGTTTGTGCAGATGCAGTCCAGGAGACTCTGCTGATCCCACATGCCCCAAACATGACCACTGACAGATTGGAGAAGCATGTGCTGAGCTGCCAAACTCAAAAAAATCCAAACACTTCAGCATATAGCAGAAACAGATCTCTTGTCTGAGCTGATAGAGTAGAAACCCAGCAAGTTTAAGTAGGCTGTGGCACATTGCATTAGAGCTTGAATAATGTGCAGTTTTCCTTTTAACTATTGTTTTTAGATAAGCAGTGTCATAATAAATAGACCTAGCAAGAAGCACTCATTTTTCAGCAGCAGTGAAGCACTCCAAATGAGTGTTTTCTGTTTGACAGCCCTTCTCTCCCACTCACTTCACCCACCTTCCTTCGTTCCCTCCCTCACACCAAACTTTTTTCAAAATAAACATCATTTAATTCCATTACCTTTATATATTCAGGTCAAAAGCACAGGAAGGAGTGCCAGACATCCACTGCCCTCCAGCTGTGGGCACTCCTCCTTAAATGCCTTGCACGCTACTTTGAAAGCAGTCTGATTTTCTCTGCCTCTGGATCAGAAACTGCAGGACCTCCAACGTTCACAGGAGCCTCTTCAGTTCCAGGCTGTGCTGTTTTCTTCGCTTGCTTTTTGTGCTGGTGTCATCCTTCAGATTTAATGCCTTTTCATTCTTGATGAATAAACATCTGAAGTATTTTCAGATGACATTACTACCTGCTCTCAGCTTGCCAGCTCACTAGATTAAAAGAACATAAACTCTCCTTGCATGACAGCCCCTATTCCCTTGATTTTCCAGTTTGCCTGGTAGGCCCTTCTCTCAATCAGGCTCATTTTCAATTAAGTTTTTAAACACAGGTGACCAGACTTGCACTCACTATTCCAAAGTCTCACCAGTGCCTTGTACAGTGGCAGCAAGACTTCCCTCTCTCTGCTGCAAATATCTCTCCCAATGCACCTTAGATTACATTTGCCATTCCAGTGGCATGCCCACACCAGCAGGACTCACTGCTCCTTCTCCTCCTCCTCCCCCTCCCATTTCTAGCAGATGAGCACCTGAGAAACTCAGTAAAGCAAAGGGTTGGCAAGACAGACGACCACTCCTGCTGCATCTCTTTTTTTAAGGCTGCTCAGAGGAAGAAAGAGGCCTAAATGAATCTGTAGCAGCTGTGACAGCCAGCCAAATCCTGTGAATATGTCCCACTCCATTTGCTGAGCAGTCCCCAAGATCCAGACCAAGCCACAAACAAGAGCATCTCTTCAACTTTGGGATATTTCTCAGTTGGGAAGGAAGTGAGAAAATAGCAGCAAAGTCACACGCACGCAGACACATTAGATACGACACAGAGACATTATTTTGAGTGTTATAGGCCTAAACGAACTCATTTGATTTCCAAAGGACATGGGTATTTTTTAAATCAGGCAAAATGTGTATGAGGAAATGAGAAGATAAACATAAAATTTTGCTTCGCAAAAATATATTTTTGTTGAAATACTATCATCACTGTAAACACTTAGGAGGTTCTGCTGTAAAATAAGCAGAATTTTCTGTGTTCCAAAGAGAAAGCCCAGTACCCACCTTCGTTCTTTCAAACTCATTACTTTCTGTAAGAAAACCATGCCATCTTTCTATTTTAGATTGACTGTAAATTGGGCTTCACACCTGACACCTCAAAGCCGGGCTGAAACGTATGGAAATCTATTAACTTCATACCATGTATTTTAGAATTTTCTTTCCCTGCTCCGTAAGCAGCTTCCAGCGACTGGGCAGAAGACTGACAGTCTATAAAGTAACAGAGCAACTGCCTTGTTTGCACACTCGCTGTGCTCGATAAGGCCTTGAAACGCCCGATTCCCCAGAGGTCATCCTTGTTCTTTTCTCAGCAGAAAATGTCTCCTTACATTTCAATTCAGCTGTGACATATCTTTATAAATAAAGGATACCTGGTATTTAGGTAGCGATTTCTGTGCAGAAGAATGTAGCAATGCTTTCTTCTGGGCTCACGTAAGTCATCTCACAAGCTGCCAAGAGGCAACACAGAGGTGGGGCTCCTCCCAACGCCTCCAGTTGTGGCCCCAGAGTCCAACCCCTCAGAAAGTACCACTTTGGCAGCATCAAGCCAACACTAAGTGACAGTAAAAAACCCAAGCCAGAATTGCTGAAACCCATGATTTCCTTAAGATCTACCAGACAGATGTTCAAATGCATTCAAACATATCACAAATAATACAGGTTTCTGTTGCTCAGGAAATGAGGTAACATCTATCAGGTCACACTGCCTATCTTTATGTCAATAGCACTGTCTCAAGCCTGGTTTGTAAATGCCCTATTGTCTCTTCATTTATACCATTACCGTGGATCGTGCCACAGCACATTTGTTATAAAATTCTTCAAGAACAATGATAACAAAACCAAGGCAACTACTCTCCTAAGCACTTTTTAAAAAGAGATTTCATTGAGAGATAAAGATTGAGTTCTTCCACCCCTTTCTTTATCTGAATATGAAGATGTTATACAGATGCTTGCCTTGATATGATATTGAAAGACAATTTGAGTCCACATAATTACTGTAGAACAGTGTGTGTGTATACACACACATATAATTTTTAAATATTTGTACTTACTGATTCTACCTTTCAGATGCATTTTAGCATTCTAGGGTAATCAGCTAAGTCCTAGCCATGGATGCAAAAGTAACTACTAGACAATTCCTCACTTCATGTGTTTATTATGCATACAGTATCATAGGCTAATTCTCCCAAAACAAACAAACAAAAAAATGTATTTCTGCAACAACGTTTTAGAGCACGTCCATGTGACTCAAAGCGACCCCCAGAAGAACTCCTTTGCACTTGATGGCAGGTTTATGGACATGTTGTATATGTCAGCCTACACCATTTTTAATAATAAAAAAAAGACACTATAATACTGTTTCCTTGTAACTGAGACAGAAAATCATTTGCTAAGAGTAAGAACATTTATTGGTTTTGACATAAAAATTCCATGCTGTGAGGTGGAAACGCTGTACTCCAAATACCGGAAGAAACGTAAAATCTCGAGGGCTATGCTCAGTAACTCTTGGTTTAAAACCAGACGCGACAGGTGCATTATTTAAGAGCTTGTCAGAGATGATCTTGTACAGCACACTACTCCAGGACTCATCTCCTCTTATCCCTGGGAAGGGGACTCTCATATAAATACATAGCTGCATGTCAAGCCCACAATGCCCAAACTATCTCACCACCACTGTGTGTGGTCACTGCAAAACACTAATAATAGAAAAAGTCTTCATTACTGAATGCAACTAGTTCTCCCACAGAACCCATGTAACAGCAGGTCTTTGGCTGAGCCTCTTCTGCACACATTTGCTCTGACAAATTCAAAAATCCTTCCTAGCAGCCATGTTTGATGTTCTTAAACATTACACCAAAACACTGCTGTACTCAGCATCATTTTGATGCCAAAAAGACATAGCAAACGCAATATAAACGTGAAACGGTTGCAGAGCAAGCTACTGCTCTGAATTTCCTGATTTCTGCACATGCAAAAATCTTTTACTCAGTAGTAATTTGCTCTTCATTCTTTCAGAGCATAAATCCTTGAGTGGAAGTTAGCCATGTCAGGATTGCAGTAGGGGTGATCACAAATATGCTACAACAGAAGAGACTCAAGCGTCCTAATTGTTAAAAACAAAACAAAACACTACAAACCACTAGTAACAAAAAATCAAAAGAACATACCAACAAAATAGTCTGATCAGGTTCTGTAACAATGAGCCAGAATTTCATCTGCATAAATTATGGGAGTACTGCTACACTTAGCACCCATTCATTTGCAAAAAGGATCTGACCTAGGTTTCAGAAGAGGATACTTCAGATACACATAGAACTGCAAAGCTGCATTCCTGTTTCCACTAACCTTTCAGGAATAAGAAACGTGAATGTCTGTAACCTGAATACGGAGAATGCAGGCCACATGTTTGTAGTACAAAAGCCATCCGTGACAAAACATTCCCGCACAAAATCACAGCCTGCAGCAGCAAGAGGAACTTAAGAATGAAAAAGGAAAGTGACCTAATGTGTGCTTAACTGAAAAACAGAAAGTACCACCTTGCACTTACACTGAACCCTGAAAGGGAGAAAAATCAGGATGATTACTTGTTTAACTGTGGTAATCCTGGATTAAAGCACTTAATTCCTACGCTGTTTACAAGCTGTTAATAAAAATATTAATAAGCAGATATATGGCAGGCTGCTTTAAAACTATATTAGTTCACTTTCAAAACTAGCTCTGGTACAAATTCAAGATATGCGGTGTTTTATTCTTTTCAAATGCAGGCTTTATTTTAAGAGTTTAAGGTAATTTCTTATGCTTGAAGAACACAACATTTTCTACAAATATTAGGTAGGTGTTTTTCCTTTTGCTAGTAAATGGAGTATAACCCTAGCCTTCAAAATACGTGAATGGTAAAATAAAAGTTGTCTCCTACATAACAACAGGTAAATTCCATCTCTTCAGACAAGAGTAATGACTAACAGAAAGCACCTGTACAGAATTCATCTTCACAAAGCATTAGCGTACTAAGTAGCAGAGAACCTCCATTTGGGTGAAAACTTACAACATTTTGGGGGATATCTGGAAAACTCCTCTTCCCTGTTTACTGTAAGGAATCTGAGAGCTCTGAGGGACAAGTAACAGCATTTCCCTCCACTCTTCTCCACTGACACGGATCCCAGTCACTCACAGTGCAGATAAATGACCTGATCAGCTTAAGCTTTGTTTCAGAATTTCAGAGAAACAAAAACTGGAATTTATGAAACAGCAGATAGCATGGACTGGACCTCACAGCACAACAGGATTACACCTCCAGGAGTTTGTAACATGCACATCAGTTTTAAATACAAGCTATGGGAGAAATATTTAATTCCAATATCCACTTTCCATTTCCTTTTCTCCCACTGCGACTAGCACAACTTCCTCCCTATCGAATTGCGTACAATGTTTCTTCTACTTCACTTTATTTTTCTTACCCTAATATTTCCCATTGTTCACGTTAACCTGCAGCCAACTCTGTTGAGTTCTTAACCAAAAACCTATTGTACTCAAGAGACGTCTTTGCATGGGTAGGAGGAGGTTTCATCCCTTAATGACAAAATCCAGGTGTTGTATTCCAGTACATCATCCCTCACCCACATTCTGCTGAACTCTGCAAACTTCAGCAGGCCCGGGAGCTGGAGTTGTTCTGAATTTCTTTCTCATGGAGGTATGGAATAACATACAGCTTTGTATCAGATGAGAAACTAAACAAATGGGAAGTGGCAAATTCCTAGGTGACATGGCTGAAGTCTTGGGGCCTTCAAGAGTTGATACCTCCTAGTGCTGAGAGCCACTGTAGTCAGTAAACTGAGAAATTACATATTAACTAATTTTGTTGACTGGGAAAACGTGGTGAAACAGGACACTGTCTATGAGTGACAGCATGTATCCGCACTGGCACGCCCTCTGAACATCAGTTCACCTTACAGGTAGCATTCTGCATACTTAAGTGAGATTACTGTACACAGAAGAACAAGGGAGGGAAGAAAGACTTAGAAAAATACATATTAGAAGTTACATATGTTTAATGCTTAAAAGTCTGAATGCACAAACAATAATCTACCATTATAGAAGTACTGGTGGTCAATACAATGCATTAGAACTATGTACAATGACACAGTTTAGTATCAAAATCTTTCTACAATGTAGAATATTACGAAACTGTTAATGACATCAAACACTAAGCACTTAAGACACCATTTTTTGCTACCACATTTGGAACTTCAATGAACAGTCCATTTTAACTTGCAGCATCAATCCATTTCTAGTACGAAATTAAGTAATTTTCTACTTATACAATAAGATTTATCTACACGGGTCTTTTGATTTTGATCCATAGCAGCAAAGGCACTGTACATCAGCAGATCCACAGACTTAAAAGATTTCTTTTAAAGCATTCAAAAAAAAAAAAAAAAAATGAAAAAAAAAAAAAAAATCACAGATCATAGTTTAACAGCAACAACAACAACAAAAAAAGATAACATGTCTCTGGCACAATGGCTCAGTCTACGTCCATTTTAGGGACATCCAATTGAGACTTGGATTGAACTGCTGGCAAACAAAACAAGTCCTTTTCCCAAGTGAGAATCCATTCCTTTTTATATGTCGGAATGAGTGCTCTTGTAAATCCTACCTTAGAGGTCATTGCTTTTGTAGTTTGTATATTGGTAGGCATCCATTTTTATTTCAGTGCAGTTTCCAAAGAACATATCAAATATTTTTCATAATCTCTTGTAATTGAAAAATTGCCCAAAGACACATATCCCCATTTTCAAGGAAACGTTGCAAAAGTTTCCAGAAGTTACAAAGGTGATTCTTTGAGGCAACTTATTGTACTCTCTACAATATAACAAAGAGAGGTGTTTATATTAAAAAACCTAGCTTGACACCAAAATGCTTTATGTTCATCAACAAAAAAGCATTGAGAACAAATCTGTACACAGGATGCTATATTAACATTGCAAATATATAAATTAGCACATTCTTACTTAAAGTGAATTTATTTTAGATGTGAACTGAATTTGCCATTCATCACAGGCATGTAGATTACTGGCTACAGTTTGCAATTTCCTAAGTTTCCAAGACTGTCTAAAATAGTTAAAGTTACAGCATCTTCCCACCAAATAATTATACTGTAATAACACTTAGAGGTCTTATCCAAGAACAGGACTAAAAAATATAACAAAGTTTTTTTTGTTGGTTTTTTTTCTTTCTTTCTTTTTTTTTTTTTTTTTTTTTTTTTTT